>NW_006287072.1:640775-665694 GCF_000327345.1 Myotis davidii | reverse complement strand
TTCCCTCTGCACCGGGGATCAAGCTGCAACCTGGGCATGTGCCCTGACTGGGAAATCGAACTTTCAGTGCACAGACGATGCTCTACCAACTGAACCACACAGGGCAGGGCAAGCACTTTACTTTTAGGAAAGACCTACATTAGCCTGTTTTTGCTAACAGAATGAAATCGGAGAGTGCAAAAACAGTGCTGTGCTTGCTGTGCAGTAAGCTGTGATGGAGGCAGTGGGCACCCAGCAGCGAGGGGAGTCCAGGCACCAAACCCCTTCCCTGGGAACCACACACAGCCTCTCAGCATCCAGCCACCATGGTTTTTAAATCATGCCTGTGAGCATCTGGCTTTATCTCGACTTATTTTGCACATTTGTTAGCAAGATGTGTCTTAAGGCATAAGAAAAGCCTAAGAGAGCCTGTGGGAATGCTACAGTCATTTTTGTTATAATTACAAAGAATGTGTCAAATCACAGAAACATAATCTTTAAATTACTGACACTCACCTGAAGAATGCGCTTAATGTGCTGTCTTTGCAAGTTGTCCCCCTCAGTACATTCTTTAATGCCATGAGGATAACAGATGAGCTGCAGTAGTTTCTGTGCTTGCATATTTGAAAGCACAGGGTCCAAGATTAGTTCTTTGTCTGTGCACAATCTTTCAGGTTCTTTTAAGCAATGTTCTCCTACCCATTCCTAAAAATCATACAGCAGTTAGATTGGTAGGCATGGGCTTTCTATATGCCTATGTAATATGTACTAAGTTCATGGCACATAATGGAATATAAAGCAGACAGGAATCTTTCAATTAACAAAATATTACATACACAAAATGGTGGCAGAAGTTTTAAAAACAAACTTTTCTAGTATTTTAAATTCTTAAATACAAAGTGAAACCTTGGATAAAGAAAACCTTAAAAAATAGATGTGCAAAAAAAAAAGGAAAGAAAAGAAAGCTAAGGAAAATATTGGTATGTGTTTCAATTGGAAAATGGGTTCTTGTTCTTGCAACTGTTTTATGATCAATTTTTTTAGCTTGCCATATGTAAGGGCAATGAGTCTATTTATAAGATGTCATTTTTATGAAATGCATAATGCTATGTTCTACTGAATAGAACACAGTATAACATTCAGAAAACTGTCTTCCTGTTTGATATTACAATGTTAGTATTATAAATAAATGTTTGTGCACATCTATTCTCTGTACAATTGATTTCTCAGGATAATTTCATAAAGTGCAATTGCTGGGTTAAGAAGTATAGCAAAAATTTAAGGCTATTGATGCATATGGCTAATTAACCTGTAGAGAGTTTCTACTAATTTAAACTTTTATCACATTTTCTTCATCAGTTTTTCAAAGGAAACTCTTATTTTAAACTAGAGCCCCGGTGCACGAAACTTGTGCATGGGGGGGGGGGAAGGGTGTGTGTCCCTCAGCCCAGCCTGCACCCTCTTCAATCTGGGACCCCTCTCACAATTGAGGACTGCTGGCTCCCAACCGCTCACCTGCCTGCCTGCCTGATTGCCCCTAACCACTCCCCTGCCAGCCTTGTTGCCCCTAACTGTCCTCCCCTGCTGGCCATCTTGTGTCCACATGGGGGCGGCCATCTTGTGTTGGAATGATGGTCAATTTGCATATTACTCTTTTATTAGATTGGATTAGGTAAGATTTTGTCAACTGTTTCTGAGCCCCATTTGAGCCCAGATCTGTTTAAAATGAAACCTGTTTCTTAACCACTACACCTATGACTAAACACTGATTATCCATTAAAATCACCTGAGGACCTTGTTAACAAAGTGTGGGCCCGACATCAAATCAATTAAGTCAATCTTAGGTTGTGGACCAGATAGCAGTCATTTTCTTAAGGCATCAAAAACAATTTTAACTCCTTAGGTACAGTGGGGCCTTGACTTACGTGTTTAATTCGTTGTGAGACCGAGCTTGTTAAGGAGCTCCTTAAGGAGCTCGTTAACTCAAATTACTCTGTCAACTCAATGCAAAAAATTGGCCAAGAGACAGCTGGTATCTCAAAAAACTCGTTAGTCGGGACACTCGTAAGTCAAGGCCCCACTGTAATTCCAATTGCCCTCACAGTATGGAACCAGTGCACAACCCAACAACTTCTTAATCCTATATAATAAAAGGCTAATATGCAAATTGTCCCCTTGACCAGAAGTTCGACCTGGAATTCAACCATGGGGGCGGGGACAGCTGGCCAACCACCCATGGCCTCTCCCCCAGGCCGGCCCTGCCCCCAATTGCCCCCACCACCCCAATTGGGGGTGGGGCCAGCTGGCCAAACTCTCGAGTCCCCTCCCTAAAGCCAGCCCCACCCGATTGGCCCGGGCAGGCTGGCCAGACCCCACTGGTGCATGAATTCATGCACCAGGCCTCTAGTACCTATATAACTATTTAGCTAACTTTTACCATGGTTATAATATGCCTTATAAAAACATGACCCTGTCAACATTTGGAACGTAAAAAGAGTATATATGGTATGCCTTGATTCTTTTACTAAGTAAGGAGAAAATTTTTTTTAAATATATGAAAAGTTAAAGCAGAAGATGATGAAACTGGCCACTTAGGGCAGGGTGAGACAAAGGGTAGCAGGGATTAGGGAGAGAGGACATATCTCTGAGTATACCTTTTGCATAGTTGGCCTGTGGGAGCATGCTATTCTAAAGACAGAGCTGGGCGAGGGGGTGTGGGAATGGACCTACACTGAATGTAAACAAAAACAAATAAAAATCAGTTCTATTTCAAGCAAGAAATATATCCACAGTGAGGGAGAAAGTTCAGATGACTTCTTAACATAATATGGTAAACTCTTAGGGAAGAACTATAAACAAATCTTCAAATCCTTTTAGTAAGCTTGTTTTTCCTAGTAGTATGGGTGTAGCAATTCTGAAACTATTACAGGTATTTTACAGAATAAAGCAAATGAGTAAAGGGTTAATATTATTGGGAGTGGGGCTCATAGTGTGGAAGAAGGCAATATTAATGTGGAATGGGGAAAACAAAGGACTTTGTGGGGTTGGATTGAAAGTAAAGGAATCAGTATGAACTCGTGATTTACACACACATTTATGTATATAGATATGTTTTTTCCTTAGCTCTGTCTGCTGAAAAGGCCTAAAACAATGAGCACACACAGTGCCTTGATCTTGGTTTCTAAATATCATCTTGTGCTAAACAGAATCAAGGTTCTTCAGAGGAATGAGTAATTCTAGATCTGGGGCAGGGAAAGTACAAAAGGAGCCAGAAAGTTAAAAAAATAAATAAAAAATAAACATAAAGACATATCAAAATAACAAGAGATCCAGCATGAAAAGAGTCCCACCAGAAAAATCTGGGCAATTTGAACATGAACATAACCAAGGACAGTAAATCATAATCCATACGGAAAATTAGTAAATATAAGTTAAGGGCGGGCTTTTCCTTAGGGAAGAGTGCAAACTGATAACTGGAGAGGAGAGGAGTTTGGAGGAAAATCACCATCTTGCACCCATCATAGTGAAGACTGGTTTGGACAAGAATCAAAATGGAAGCAACATGGGAGGTGAGAGAATTTGATGAGAATATTTGCATTGTCTTAAAGTGTCTCTTCAAAGACTGCTTAGTAATTACAAGGAAAAAATAATAATTATCCAGTAGAGAAATTTTGAAATCATACAATGGAGACATCTTGATAAGGTTAACATCACCAATGAGGTGCCAGTGGACATCACGGGCCTTCCGATGTGAGTACCCGAGAAGAACCCAGCATTACCGCTGCAGTATCTAGCTAGGAATGCATAATCTGAAGCTAATCTACAGGAAACTTCACACAAATCCAACACAGTTGGAACAACTGACAAAATTAGAATGAGGTCTATAGGTGACAAGAATTTACTGTACTAATGCTAAATTTCCTGAGTTTTTTTTAACTGTATTTTGTTCATGTTAACAAACACTAAAGTATTCAAAAGTAAAACAGAATAATGTATGCCAACTACTCTCAAATGGCTCAGAAAAGAATTTTTTAAGTATATGCATCCATACTAACACACACAAATAGAATTATAAAGCAATGTGGCAAAATTTAAAAAGTTAGTGAATTTGTATAAAGGCTATACTAGAGTTCTTTACTATTATTGCAACTTTTCAGCAAATTTGAAATTATGTCAAAACAAAGCAGGATAAAAAGGACCATCTATGTACACGTTTTGTACAATAGTGAGATTCTTTCCAAAATAAGTTACATATTCAAAGTTAAAGGCCAACTAAATCTGAAGATACCTGTTGACAAATAGTTCTCAGTACATATCTAGCATATTCTTTTAAGTTGGCAGTTTCCATGGAAATGCTTCTCCCGCATGATTTTGCAGTTTGTGAGGCAGTCCAGATATCATCAGCATTCCCATCACGTCGCAAACCCCTCATGGTGAAGTCATCATTCTTTAGAGAGCTGACACTGTTATTGCCAATTTTGGCATCTCCTAAATAACAGAATCACAAACCCCAAATCACACACATTCAAAATATTGCCAATTATTTGAGAAGTAAATGAAACAAGCTTTCAGGAATTTAAAGTATGTGAATGGTATCATTGTATAGCTGTGCAGCAATGAAGAGAATGGATCAAGAGAATAAATGCAAGAACCCAGGGAAGTTTCATCAGATATGGAAAAAAAGTAAGTTCAAGACTCAATCCTTACTTTGTTTATAGAATTATGTATGCTTTCACCAAACTTGGAAAGGCCATTTTGAATCACACTTAATAATCAGAGAACACTGATTTCACCAATATCTCAAGCATCAATGTATTCAAATTCATTTGACTTACAGACAAGGAAAAGAAGGGTTACTCACCCTGCTAGATGTCCCTTTTCCATTTCTTCTCTTACAATGACTTATTTTCTATCCATAGGTCAAGAGAAAAGTTTTGCCTTAGCCCACCTTACTATCAACTTCTTGACAAGAGAGATTTATTTCCCTGGGAATGGAAAAGGGCAATGCATACTAAGGAAGCCCTGGAAAATGGGGCATTCATTGAATAACCCGTGTCTTTCGTTTTCCTTTCTCTAAACACCAGCTTGCAAAGAAAACTTCATTCTCACCAATCTCTAATATATTCAACTAAAATGAAGCTAAGGAAAGTGTTTTTCTTATTTTAAAAAAGTTCTGGGGGAAACACTGAGCAGAACGATTGAATATCTATCAGTGGTCGGCAAACTGCGGCTTGCGAGCCACACGTGGCTCTTTGGCCCCTTGAGTGTGGCTCTTCCACAAAATACCACGTGCGGGAGCGCAGGTACAGTGCGATTGAAACTTCATGGCCCATGCGCAGAAGTCGGTATTTTGTGGAAGAGCCACACTCAAGGGACCAAAGAGCCACATGTGGCTCGCGAGCCACAGTTTGCTGACCACTGATCTAGATATAAGAAATCTTCTTTAGCTGCGAAAGACAAAGAACTGTCATATTTTGACGGTGAAAAAATAAAATAATTTGGTAATAAACCTTGCCAAAGGACAACAGAGCCTCCAAACTTTTGCCTGTTTACCCACAGGATCATAAGCCTTTAGAGAAAAAAATTCCTGGAACCAACAAATGAGTTTATAGGAGGCCCTCAGAGAAAACCACACCCAGGTTAGTGCAAAAAGTCTTTTAAAACCTACAAGTCAACTAGGAAAAAGTTTTGACTCTGATGAAAAAACATGAAAAATCAGAATTGCTTATTGAATATTTACTTATAAAATCATTAAAAGGAAGGGAGGAATAAAAATACATTTCAACTCAGCAATATCTTCATTTTTATTATCAAACATTTCTCATTAAAATATATGGGCAAATATTACCAATTTCACTTTACCCATAGGAATTTATTTAATTAAACAGAGTTCTTTAGGAGTTGCGAGAAAGACCAGATTCTGTATGTATCAAAATTTAGCATGCTTTTTAGTGATATAAACAACTATTTTTACACCTTAAGTTAAACTGCTATAGACATTAGAAACCAAATTCTACATAACTGTTCTATTTCCCTAATTCAACATCAGTCCTGATGGACAGGACTTGAGAGAACATTGGTTAGAACATGTGAGATAGGTAAGTTAAAATTTCTGCAAAAACAAAGAAACAAACATATCTGCTAGTCCCAGACTAGGAGATCCTCAAATCAGTATAGATGTTAGGATGACCTGGAGGTTGTACCAGAACCTTCTACAATCATATAGACAATAAAACATTAGAACGGTGTTCAGTAACAGCCAGGCCCCAGGCTCTGCTGGCATTCAACTGACCTAATCCTGACTTGGGAAGCAATGCTTAGAAAGCTGTAGATTCCTCCAAGAACTGAAGCCAATGAAAAAGCTCAAGGAGCCCAGCTGGGGTGGATCAGTGGTTGAACGTCGACCTATGAACCACGAGGTCACAGTTTGATTCCCGGTCAGGGCACATGCCTGGATTTTGAGCTTGAACCACAGCAGGGGGAGGGCAGGAGGCAGCCAATTGGTGATTCTCTCTCGTCATTGCTGTTTCTATCTCTCTCTCCCTCTCCCTTCCTCTCTCTGAAATCAATAAAAACATATCTTTAAAAATAAAATAAATTAAAATAAAAAGGTCAAGGAGAGGCAGTCAAAGAAAAGTGAATTGATGATTATACATGGATAGTAAACTATGGTTATTTGGATATTTAAAAAGGTTGGCCAATTTTACTTGGGATCAAACTAGTCCTTCAAACCAAAGTGACAATATCTACATTGCACTCATCTTGGTTTCTACCATTAAAATGTCTATCACTTAATGCAGTCACACTTCCAAAATTAGTTTATGGGAAATCTTCTATTTAGTTTCTCTGATGAACATTAGCTACCACAGTAAAAAGGTGAATCCCTAAATTCATGGTTATGTTATGTTTGTTACCATAAACAAAATACAGTTAACAATGGTCTCTACCTTTACTATTAAACGGAACTAACCAGCCATCTTTCCTTTCAAATGTACAGAAATTTTATTACTGAGATGATCATTTAATGTTGGCTGTATACACAAGCTCCTGAGCTTAGAGGAAGGCTGTAGCCCTCCATGTGACTTTACCTTTTTCTTTTTACTTCAAAATTCCTGGGTGTAACAGGAGCATCATGTATCTGTGTATGTATACATATATACACATGTATGTATATGTATATATGTATGTTTTATGTGTATGCTTATTTTTAGATGCACATTTAATAATTTGCATGTATGTATATATGCATGTATGTATGTATGTGTATATGTAGGTATTTTTAGATGCACTTTTTAAAAAATATATATTTCTTTATTGATTTCAGAGAAGGAGAAGGAAAGAGAGATAGAAACATCAATGATGAGACAGAATCATTGATCGGCTGCCACCTGCACGCCCCCTACTGGGGACCAAGCCCACAACCCAGGCATGTGCCCTTGGCTGGAATCAAACCTGGGACCTTTCAGTCCGTAGGCTGATGCTCTCTATCTACTGAGCCAAACCAGCTAGGGCTGGATGCACTTTTAATAATCTGTTTTATGAAAGCCCTGTTTTCCATCCTTGTCATCATCAAATAACACTTTCCAAGATGAAGTATAAAGGGATAGGCTTTATCCTCAAACACGCTCTTTAATACTCATCAAAGACCATTCTCATCCGTGCAGTAACGTCTGTTCTAATGAGAGGGGGCTCCTTCAGAGCATAAGAGATAACATTTGTTTAGTGAAGGCCAAAAGAGGGCACCCAAAGTTGGAATGTGATAGTGTGATTCAAGTCTTCCCAATCATTCTCCTAATTTACAGAATAAAAATGTCTTAAAGCATTGCACTACAAATGAACAGGAAAGGCAGTGCTACTACTCCAGGAGGATGTATATACCAATAAAAATATAAAAGACATCTTGGTCAATATAAATTATATAAAATTATGCTATGTTATACTGATTTATCAGTAATATCAATCTCAATGCAATTATCACCTGATTGATGAAAAAACTATGGTACAGGGTTATAAACTTGTTCAGGGTCACAGTGGAAGCAGAAACACTAGGATTGAAACCCAGGTTTTCTGGTGATTTACTCCTAGAATATAACATGGGATTTAAACCTTTGACTAGGTCATCAAGTTTTCTATGTCCATCACAAAGTGTGACTTACGCCAACAAATGAAGGCAACACAAGCTAGGAGGTCTGAGGATCTGTATTATATCAGAATGAGACAGCATGCAGTTAAAATCCCACCAAAAAAATATATTTAAATTCCACCAGTGTTGTAGGTAAGGGACAGACTTCTTGGAGTACAACTGAACTTGGACTTGGGGAAAGCCAACAACAACAGCAACGACAACAACAAAATATTTCTATTAATATTAAATTGAATTAAACTTCTGGTGATTAACCAAGCTTAGTGCCAAGATAGTCTTACCAAGCATCATAATTGCTTTTAAAACAGCAAACACTGCTCCCACTTCGATGCTGTTGTGAGCAGCAGCTAAAAGGTGTCTATCACAAGATGATCTTATTCCAGGGAAAGTTTTGCCTATGAGAACAAAGAACAAGCCTTTCATCATCTCATCACCATTATTAACAGTGTTTTGTAACCATTTACAGTAGTAGGGCTTTTCATTGTTAGACTGTGGGTGCTTAATTGCCATTAGCTAGCTTTAATTGATGCTTCATGAATTCACTAAGAAACGTTGCCAGCACCCTGTGCTTAACCGTTTCTTTTTTTTACTATTAAAATAATAACGTCTTTGCTCCTTAGAGAGATGTGTCAAAAACATTAGGATTTTCATCCATTTATGCTGATGGTCTCTCTCTTCTCTCTCTCTCTCCACACACACACACACACACACACACCCTAACATGGAAATTATCTTTAGGAACAGATTTCACCAGCATCCCTAGATGTTTTCCCTTTAGTAAAAACATAAATGAATCACTGCCCTAAGCTGCTATGCTGTGGTTCACAACTAACATGCATAGTATGTTAGAGGATCACGCTGCCCACCAGCATGGCTGGCCTAAGAGCAAAAGTATTTTTATTGTTTATTAACTCTGGATTTGAGTTTCTCAACACATCCTGATATTACATAAATGAAAGGTGTTGACAGCCCTCTCAGTGGCATCATTGCACCCCTTCATCACCCTCAAGCAGGCCCCCCAAAGTCAGGAAGGAAATTACAGAATGAACAGCCTACTTGGTCATTTGAGAACCTGGAGCTGCAAATGAAAACATAATCAGAGGTTTGGGGCTATCAGCTCACCGGCTGCTTGAGGTAATAAGCAGGCCTGGGGGGCTCGGAAGAGATGGAGCAGGAGGCGGCAGGTCATCCTGGCCCCGGGCTCGGCATCCGCGTCTCCACAAGCTGGGGAAGAAAGATTTCCAAAGCAAGTTTTCTCACATGTTCAAGAACATGTCTCCAGGCCTGCTATTTAGCTAAACTTTCTGGAATAATGTAAAAACATGCTACTTATGGTAAAAAGTAAGACACCAGCTACACTTTCCTGAGAAACTTGAATGTACGTGCTTCCTCAAAACTAGGTACCAACATCCAGGGAGTCACAGTGCTCTGGGTAGAACAAGATATACAGTTCTACCATCTTTACCTGCAAGCCACACCACGGCCCAACGCATGTGCCCCTGAATACTACCCTCACTGGGTTTCACTAGTTAGACACCATCCCACCAAGACCAGCATCACATGCCCACGGCTGTCCCGGATGCCACCTCACCTGCCGCAAGGAGAGAGGGCAGTGCCACGTGCTGCACGACGTCCTCCAAGGAGAAACACTGTCGTGCTATCAGAATAGCAATGAAAGTAGCTAGTGAATCATGGAATGAAAGGTCACTCACCTTCAAGAAAAACATTGACACGTTTTAATACCTAACACCCTTTCAGTAACAGCTAAGATTAATATCTAAGAGAATGTAGGCAACACCAATGAGGTTTCAGATCCCCAAATGAGTGAATGAAACTTAGCATGAGTATTCTCTAGGCCTATTTCTACTTTATAAGACAACAAATGAGGTTTACCCACATCCCAGTGCTGTAAGAAGACACTGGGCTTCATCTTGGGTACAAATAAGTGGAAAAAAACACCCCACAACAATAAGAAAAAAAAATCAAGAAATCCCTAAAAGATGTAGCAAAAATACAACTTTTCTGCAAAATTCAGTAGGATCTGCTATTTAAGGGTAGCCATTAATAAGCAAGGAAAAACCTGGAGGTTGCCCTAGTTAAAACACAAGCCTCAGTAATGGTTCGGGGTTCTATTCAGAGATAACAAAGTAATGAGTCTTTAATATAAGTAAATTAGTTTTAAAAATAACTCTGAAAATTTATAATTGACTCCTAAATTTTCAAAGGAGAGTAAAGAGGAAGAAAAGTTATTTCATTCATAATATAACCTCTACCTTTACAGATTTCACAAGACTTTGGCAGAAAATAATAACAATTTAAAAAGCTGTAATAGCAACCTTATTAGTAAGTTGTAGTATATGCCAGGGAGTGTGGGTAGCAATCTACAAAAAGTCACCTCATTTAACTGCACAACACCATGAGGTTCATACTACTGTTAATTCCAATTTTATAGATGAGTGAACTAACCAGACGTAGAGAATAACAAAAACAACTAAGAGGTTAAGGAACAATGTTAAAGATAAAAATATGTGTCTTTCCTGTCTAGAAAAGCAGGCCACCAGGAGTTTTCCATGCCTAAAATTTTAGCGAGACACAGAATGAAGTAGGACTGTCCAACTCAGACTTGAGATATCAGAATTAGGAAGTTCAACTTCAACTGGGAGGTATGTTTTAAAATGTATAAAATTGTTCTATATGTACGATATATTAACATACAAAAGATCACACCAAGAAGTGATAGGCAAAAATAGATAAAGAATCAAGATGGATTTTTAAGAAATTCGAATATCATGCATATAATATTCTAGGAAATCTGTGATATAAATGGGTATATTTTCATCACTTCCAGACACAATCACTAAGAAAGACTGGATGCCCCAATGAATCTGAGCCTGGACATTCTCATGCAACACAGCACCAACCACACTCTGGTATACTGCTTAAAGTGAGAAAAGGAAAAAAATTTTACATTTCAGTTAAGGGTTGAGTCAATTAAAAAATATTGCTCACTAACTAAATATTTAATTGCAGTTGAGTTCTTAAGTGAAAAAGAACACTTACATCTACTGTGCAAAGTACATCATTGAACCCCCACACGTGATTGGAAGAACAGCAGAGAGCCTTCAGAACTCCCAGCCACTCTGAACTAAGAACAGTGCAGCATGCTGTCAGCTCAGAGGAGAAATTGGCTATGTCATTAATCCTAGAAAGAAGAAAAAGAACAGACACACTATAAAGTAACAAAAAAGAAATACTGCATGTGACATACTTAAGAACACATATTTCACTACCATAAACAAGTCATTCATTTCTTATAGTCAAGGATATAATAAATACCCACTTGACAAATAACCTAGTAGAACCTGGAGAAGATAAAAGTGAATGGCTTTAAATGTTTCCTGTTTCTAATGCTGGTAAACAACAAACAATAACCATTACAGATGTCAATTACTCTGTGAAAAAACTTAACCTATACAATGACCTTTTAAGAACATAATTTTTTTGTTTTAGAAACTATGTAATCTAGGTAGCCTAAGTACAGTATTTTAAAAATATACACAATTTTTATTTGTATTTTTTCTTGTATATGTTTTTGTCTCTTGGGTTAAGGAAATCATAGTACAGAGCAGATAAAATAATATACAAAAAAGAGAGAAAACAACATTCAACTGTCAGCCTAGGCAATTACTAAGGAAGTTAATTTCAAAGTAGCACCAAAGCAACAACTGTGGTTAGTCACAAAATTCAGGGTAACTCAGCTTACCTTCCAGCATCCTGATGGCCCATACATACATTCATGAGTGTATTGCAGACGAAGCTGTAGCGATTGGCTGCATTGTCACTGAGGATCTTGCCTAGCATAGAGTAGTTGATGCTACAAGCTGAAGGATTCTCAATAAAATCCATCATGAAGTCCGGATCCCATCGCAAGTTAGAATTAGCAGGTATCACATTATTATATATGGTCTGCTTAACTTTTGAACAGGCACTACTGAGGTTACAAGAAGAAGAGTTAAGAAAAAAAAAGTAGAATAGCTAGAAAGTTAATTTAAGGACAGATTAAATGGTAGCAACTGTAATGTATTCTTATAAAAGAGTCACATTGAGTTCTAGATTCCAATTTCTTAATAATCAGCACTGAACACAGTACCTGGAATGTATTCGTTGGGTCAATAAATAGTTGCTGAATGGGTGTGAAGAACAAAACAAGAATAAGAACTTGGTTACTAATCTTAATTATTTTCTATTTTTTTTCTACATTTTATATGTTGCAAAAATAAAAGAATTTACTAAGGCAGGGGTGGGCAAACTTTTTGACTCGAGGGCCACAATGGGTTCTTAAACTGGACCGTAGGGCTGGAACAAAAGCATGGATGGAGTGTTTGTATGAACTAATATAAATTCAAAGTAAACATCATTACATAAAAGGGTACAGTCTTTTTTTTTTTTTAGTTTTATTCATTTCAAACGGGCCGGATCCAGCCCGTGGGCCGTAGTTTGCCCACAGCTGTACTAAGGCTTTCAACAACTATCTCTAAACAGTAGTTGCAAAGTGTTATTACTTAAGAATAAAAATAGGTTAGACTAAACATCAGGAATAATTCAGGGCTTAGTAGTAATTACATATCTTGTAAAACTATTCCTCTAGGTACAGGGTATCCAGCAGAGGTCAAGTGGTCAGAGCTGTGAAAGAGAGGCTCATTCCCTGCCCTCCAGGAGCTTGCATTCCAGTTGGGGGAAACGGATGATACACAAATTAAATAAGAGTGAATAAACTATTATTCCTAAAAGTTTATCATGTTCTGCCTTGTAGCAGGATTAAGAGATTTTTAAGAGGCTGGCTTATCATGAAAACAGAGTATGTTTCAGTGAGTTATATGTGAATATGACATAGAATGTTAGAAGTACAAAGGGAATTAGAAAGTATCTGATCCAATCTGGCTCTGCAGATGGAGCTGAGGGACAATCTGATTTCAAAGCTCAGACCCCATGTATACTCAGCTATTCCTTCCTATTGCTGTGGACATGAGTTCATAAGCAGCATCCACCTCTATTCAAGAGCTCTCTTATGCAGCAGAGAATCTTTTTCTTTTAGATTAACTTTTTGGCAGCAAATTTACTTGTGATGAAGGCAACATATGGCTTTTTACCCCTAGTGTTATACACCTACATAAATAGTACCCAGAAATGATTGCTTTAACAATGAAAAGGCATATAAATAACACTCTTTACCCTAAACTGTTGCCACTGTCAACTGCTTTAAGAAAACAGAGATTGTTCAATTTGTGCTTTACCAAAACCTCCTCCTTCAGAATCACCTCTGTAGGTTTACTGAATCTGTATGTTTAAAATACTGTTCCAGGTAAATCCAACTGCCAAAAGTGCTTGGGAAGCACTGGTCCATTAGAGAGGACTAACCTTCCCACTAAATGGCAGTAATTGTAATCTACACTATCTTTCTTTCCAGGTAACTTATGTAAAAATTCCTCAGTGGTCACTGAAGGATGCACATTTACCATCTAGACTTATGACCTGCTCAAAATGATGGATGCTATATAGTCTTCAGGGCTTTTTAAATCTCCAGTTTCTGACTTTACAACTCTTGCCAACTTTCTACTTAACTTTTCTTTCATTCTCACTTAGCAAGAGTTCATAATTCGTTTCATTTCCCCACTAGAGATGAAACAAAATCAAACTTTGCTCGTTGCCAATTCCCTCCCTAACACCACATCCTTGGTTTCCTCCACCTCCCAATTCCCTGAGTGTTGGAGGAAACAGTCTTCTGCAAGTAGTGAAGCATTGTCTATTTTATTCAGCCTCCCACTTAATTCTAACATGCTATTCATTCCTGCCTTTAGAAACAAAAGAATTCTGCCGACCTCCAGCCAGGAATGCTCACTTTTTCTGAACTCTATGGCTCACGGGAAAGTGTCCTCGCCCTTCATTTCTAGGTTTCCTATTTCATTTATTAGACTCTTTCCAGGTGAGCGTCTATGTTTTATTAAAAAGTCAGCTGCTACCTCGGTCACTCTCAGATTTTTACCACTCTCTGTGCAGGCATATATGGGTTTAAGGAAATAACCTAGGTATTTCCCTTCTGAAATTGCCCGTATCAAAAAACCCGATAGACTCCGATAGAGTGATGAAAGCAACACACACTTGGAGGCCAAAATTACTTCTGTTCAAGTCTAAGTTTCATCATTTATTAATTAGGATGAGGAACAATGACTTGGTGATAGGAAACACCATTTCTACTTCCTGAGGTTGTTGAGTGGAGTAAGTATCTTGATGGAAACAGCCCAGTGCTGTGCTTGGCACAAGCAGTAGCTCAATCAGTGGTAGGTATGAATATGTCCCCCAAATATTCCTCTTCCACAACTTTATAGATGGTGCTTCAGATCAAATTATTAAAACTGGTTTATTAGTATATTAACAGAAATCTCTCTGCATATCTAGCTTTTGTTGGGCCATATTTCTTAATCCTAAACTGCAAATAATGTCTGACTTCCAGGTTTCCTGGGACAGCTTTTTCTCTGCCACTTCTTAATCAAGGGAACCTCAGCCAGTGTCACAGCTGTGGGGCACCGCTGTGCCGATCCCAAGCAGCCCTCAGTGCAAGCTGGTCTCCTGATCTCCACGCACCCAGGTTACAAGACTGGAATGAACTCATTTACACTGCCCGGCAGGAGCGTTAGGGCTCCTGGAGCTTTCTAGGAAGTTCACTATTAAGAACAGGGCTGTTGCCTAAAGTGAATCACGCATAAGAAAGCTCTCTAAAAACTGTCAACTGAAAGCTCTGAGTGAAAACGCAGCAGGATACAGGTTATTACTGCTCTTACATAATTCCTGTGAAAAGATGTTTCATAAGATTCACTCAAACAGCATCCCTGTAAGGGATTATTTTGAAACCTAACCATTCATGGAGATATACTTTCACATTTTTCCCTATTGATACCATGAAAAGTTTCATGATATTTTTGTATATATCTTTTATTTAACAGACATTTTTTAAGTGCTTCCTATGTGCCAGACACTTTTCCAGGTACTGGGGCATAGCAGCGAATGAAACAGAAAAAGTTTCTACTGTTGGCAAGCTTACATTCTAGGAAGGAGAGAGATGATAAATAAATATGCAATGTGCCAGGGTTAGTGCTAAGGTCAAAGAATGACAGTGTAGGCAGAAGGGTATGCTATTTAAAATGCAGTGGTTGGGCCCTACTGAGCCTACTTGGTTTGGCTCAGTGGATAGAACGTTGGCCTGACCTGAAGGGTCCCAGGTTCGACTCCAGTCAAGGGCACATGCCCGGATTGCAGGCTTGATCCCCAGTTGGGGGCGTGCAGGAGGCAGCCAATCAATGATTCTCTCTCATCATTGATATTTCTCTCTCCCTCTCCCTTCCTCTCTGAAATCAATAAAAATATATTTTAAAACAAACAAACAAATAAATAAATAATTAAATAAATAAATACGTAAACAGGGTGGTTGGGAGGAAAGCCGTGAATGAATTGTGGACGTGAGCATGCAAGTAGCTAGGAAAAACACAAGAGAGGTAATAGCAAGTGCAAATGCCCTACAATGGTTGCTCAGAGTGTCTGAAGACCAGGAAGGAGGTGCACACAGTTAGAATGGAACAAGGGGGAAAAGGCAGAAGAGAAAATCAGATCCAGTAGGTCCTAAAGGCTAGGTAATGACTTCAGAGGTTTTTATTCTGAATAGATGAGAAGCCATTGGAAAACTTTATTGTTCTTGTTTTAAAAGGATGATTTTAGTAGATGTGTTGATAATATGCTCAAGAGAGTCAAGGAGGCAAGCGGGGAAACCAGTGAGAAGAGCTACACAATGGTCTAACCAGGAGATGACCGTGGTGGTCGTGACAGAGCAATGAAGAGCAGTCAGATTCTCGGTACTATACCTGGAAGGTAGAGCTAGCTCATAGGATTTACAAACAAATGGGTGTAAAATATGGAGTAGAGAAAACCGTAACTGATCGTGTTTTCCTTACCTTCTTCTAGATTCTAAATTTATTTTGCCAGTTATGACTGTCTCCTATAATTAATAATCCGAGTTTCCTCAAAATAACATTAAGTAAGTATGTATTTTCCAACATCTGTGTACCTGTGGTGGTAGCAAGTGCTAAGATGCAGAGAATGAAAGGGAGTCAGGGATGCTGTTTCAAACAGGATGATAATGGAAGCAGAGAAACAAAGTGAGAAAGTGAGTGCACACAAAGTGGGAAACAATGTTCCCAGTGAGGTAAGAGCAAGTGCAAAATATAAAATACTGTATCACAAGTTTATCTCAAAATCGCAATCACAGTTAAACACTCATTTGTAATAAGGTTATAGATACAATGAAAGGTAACTCAATATGAATTCTGGCAGATGTAATTATGACTAACTTTCACTATTAAAAAGGATGACAATATTGGTCTAGTCACTAATAAACAGAGATATAACCCTACCCCTATTCTTTTGATTTTCTTCTACCCACCTGAAGAGGTCTCCAAATTTACTTCTGAGATGGCTACATGACACGTAGAGATCATAGAGGTAGGCTAAGATGCATCTCTCAGGAGAAGAGCACTCTGAGGGATTCACAACGTGCTTTACCACACTACACAGCCTGAGGAGACAGCATGTGAGGAGTGAGATATACATGTTGCTGATACATAAGCTACTGTTTAAATCTTTTAGAGAATATGTCCATTTATTACTTGTATAAAAAGGTATTAGATTGTTGACACTAATCATTATAACAGTAGTAAATAATTAAGAAAAATATCAGTTTATTATAATATTAAAGTACTAGATATTTTTTTTTAGAAAACTTCAAAAATGGCATTAACAACAAGAAAAATAGAAATTCCTCCATACAGAAAGTATATATGAATGAATCCTCAATTAAGTTGCTGTGACTAGAACATAAAGGAATGTGAAAGTAGAGAATCTCTCCTCAGCAAAAAGATTCACTAATTCAGTGAATTTTCAAAGATCCCCAAATCTACTTCTTTGTTAAGGATCAATTCTTAATCAGTAAATCTGGGAAATCCATTTTTAAACCATGAGCTGGTGCTCATATGAACCTGGTGAATTCACAGTTAGAGGTCACATTTCCCTTGTTTCTCCAAACTAGAAACAAATTTACATTAGTTTATCTCATATAAGAACCAAATCCCCTTCCCCTTAGAAACATTCCCTGAAGTCTTTCCGTTCAAAGTACCATTGCTGCTGCAGTCTGTGCCATTTCCCCAAACCCTAACTGTGGCCTCTTTCACCCCAGTTCATACAACACAGAAGGTTACACAACACAGAGATAAAAAGGTGGTCCAGCCCCCTCTTTGTGAATCTGATGCCACCACCACCTTGTATTCTGTTAAAGGGGTCAGCCTATGACAGTGTGATGGTTCAGATTATTAAAGCTCAAATGGGCTTTGGGAATGAACTGACTCAGCTTCCTCATTTTACAAAGAGGGCTCTCAGGCTCAGAAAAGTAAGGTCACCTGCACACAGGCTAAGAGCGAGTTCACAGCAGATCCAAGAGAGCTTAGGTCTCCATGTTCCCAAGCAACAGTTCACTCCACTATTTAGGGAACAGGGTGAAGCCAGAGGGAGCCTAGGATACTCAGGCCAAGAAGGAATCACAAATACCAGATGTGGAACTCAGGAAAGTACAAGAGGAAATGGCAACATAGCATTCCAAACAATATGAAATGGCATCAGCAAACGGGGCCAGTGGGCAGCAGATATAAGCTGTCAATTATAGCAAAAGAGTCACGTAATTATGAAAAACAGATTCAATCAACAGTTAACTATATAAACAAAAAATTCCAAATATAACCTAAAAAGCAAAGAATTATTTTGTAAATAAACATTTATTGGGAGTATAACAGTCAATGTTTGTAATCAATGTTTTCCTCATTTATTTTTCACTTGCCATTGGAAAGAAAAACATTTTACACTGACATCCAGTATATCCATTCATATAAGTACAGAAAAACAAAATAATAATTTTGGGTAAAATACCCTTACTATGTACGATAAAGTAAAAAATATAATAAAGTTAATATTAAATATGATTTTATGAACATTTTATAAAATAAATTTAAAATGTCAAGATAAATATTGAAATGAATTTCAAAATAAACAAAAATAAAAAATATTCTTGTCAAAAATCTATTATATTCATTTAATGACCAACTAATGGGCTTCATGCAGTTAAACAAGCACGGTGTAGATTAGACAGCATGAGTGAGCTCCTAGCTCGAAAGACTTCAGCAGCCTGGGAGATTTAGTGATGTGATGCTGGGTATATCCCTTCGCCAACCACTTCCTTTAACAAGCCTGAGTTTCAGTCTCTTCACTTGTAAAGTGATATTAATTATTCAACTTCACAGGGTAGTTGAGGGTCATATTAAACAGTCCTATATTTCCTGAATTCTAATATGTTAATTTTTTCACATGTGAAACTATCTTGGATATTTCAGATTTCACTTAATAATCTTCATGCATAATTAATGTGATAGCACTTCCTTTTCCCTGAGAGAGCTGCTGTTAAATGCATGTTACTCTTGAGTAGAGTGTAAATTGATTACATGTAGTAGATCACAAAAAAAGAGTACTACAGAACCAAAGACCTCCATGTTTCTTTTGAACCCAGGAGGAAAATGGAAGATAAAGAAAAACAGGTTGTCTTTTTTATATAAAAGCCTGGGAAAGGAGTGAGTCTTCGGTGGACAAAAAGGAGCCCAGTATAGGGTTTTTTGAGAGCTAATTATTCTACCCAGGTCCCTGTAACCTCAGTCTCTAATGGGGATGGTATTAGGTAATTATTAACCAACTTGTAGTAGTAGAGAAAACCTCATATTACAATTCACACAAACCAAAAAAGACTAAGAATTAAGAAAGTCAGTTTCGATTATCTTATCAAAAGATAGGTTTAGTTTTTTAAAACAATGAAGTTAAAGAAGTAAATCTCTAAAATGACAATGCATGCAAAGCTTATTCAGTGTTGGATTCTCCAAATATAAACTGAAATTACACGAACAAAAAAGTTGTCACATGTGTGCCATTCATAATTACCCACGACACTGGTAGGGCAGATGACAGAGTGCTATAAATGACAGGCTTGTGTTCACAGAAACCACGGGGAGGGAAGTAAGGCAGATGGTAAAGAGAAAGGAAAAGAGAAAGGGAGAAAGGAATCACATTTTAAAAAAAGAAAATATTTTTTCATTCTTATAACTCTTCTTTGGTACATGTTTTCTTACAAAAATATTCTTTAAGTATCTTATATCTCTTTATTGAAATAAATATCAATACTATTTTTCTCTGCTCTACTATACTATCCTATATAATAAAAGGCTGATATGCAAATCGACTGAACACCAAATGGCTGGTCACTATGACACACACTGACCACCAGGGGGCAAGACACTCAATGCAGGAGTTGCCCCCTGGTGGTCAGTGTGCTCTACTTGTGGGAGTGCAACCAGAAGCCGGGCTGATGGCTGGCTAACATAGTGGCAGTGGCGGGAGCCTCTCCCGCCTCCACTTCAGCACTAAGGATGTCTGACTGACGGCTTAGGCCTGCTCTCAATGGGGACAGTCGGACATCCCCTGAGGGCTTCTGGACTGCAAAAGGGCACAGGTGGGGCTGAGGAACCCCCCCTCCCCATTTACAACATCCCCCCAGTGCACAAATTTTTGTGCACCGGGCCTCTAGTAGTATTATGAGGGTGGGGGTCCCTCAGCCCGGTCTGTGCCCTGTCACAGTCTGGGACTCCTCAGGGGATGACCACCTGCTGGCTTAGGCCCGCTCCTGGGGGATTGGGCCTAAGATGGCAGTCAGACATCCCTCTGGCAGCGCAGGAGCCCTCGGGGGATGGCCACTTGCAAGGGGGGAGCAGGCCTAACCTGCAGTTAGACATCCTTAGCGCTGCTGAGGAGGCGGGTCAGACCCCCTTCAGGGTGGGGGTCTCCACTGGGGTGCCTGGCCAGCCTGAGGGGCTGATGGCTGTTTGCAGGCTGGTCACACCCCCTTCAGGGTGGGGGGGTCCCCACTGGGTAGCCTGGCCAGTGTGGGTGAGGGGCTGAGGGCTGTTTTCAGGCTGGCCAAGCTTTCCGGCGATGGAAGCTCCCAGCTTCTTCTTTTTTTTCTTTTTTTTAAATTCTGGGATTTATTTACCTCCTATAATTAAAACTTTGAAGCCTTGAGTGGAGCTCAGAGCCAGCCAGGGAGAGTGGGAAGCTTGGCTTCCTCCATCGCCAGGGGCAACCCAAGCCTCCTGCTCACTCCAGCTCTGTGGCCATGGCCAGCTGAAAGCTGGTATCTGGGGTTAATTTATTTTCTATAATTGAAACTTTGTTGCCTTGAGTGGAGCTTAGAGCCAGCTGCGGCAGGCAGGAAGCTTGGCTTCATCCATCACTGGAGCAACCAGGCCTCCTGTTGCTCCACCTCCATGGCTGCCGACTGCCATCTTGACTGGGTTAATTTGCATATAGTCGCTCTGATTGGCTGGTGGGTATGGCTTAAGGTGTAGCGAAGGTATGGTCAATTTGCATGTTTGTCTTTTATTAGATTAGGTAATATTATAATACTATAATATTTCATCACAATTATACATTATACGATGTGAAACAGTAATGATACTTAATATACCAACCCTTCAAACACCTGGGCTGTTTGCTCAGGGTTCAGGATCAGACAGCTGTGGTAGCGCCTGAGAACAGCCACGATGCAGACACAGAGGCCTGTGGTGTAGCTGCCTGCGAGGCTGGAGGATTTCAGGAGCAGTTCGGCTTCCACAACACTCAGTTCATTTAGTAACTACAATGAAAGAAAAGATTAGATGAAAATGTAGCTCCCAAGCACATAGGAAAGCATTTATTTTTAAAAACCATGCATGTATTGAGTCATTCTAGTAATACTTTTATCTCGCCCCTTATCCTGCCCCAGGGCCATATCCATATCCATAATCATAACCTGTCTCAGAAAAACACACCCAGTGAATTACAATGATTTTCATTTTTTATCCTTTACCAAATTATGGAGTTTTTCTTTTATGTAGACACCAAGGTACATGCAGTTAGAAAGTATCCAATATTAAAGTAGTTACCAACACTTTATGGCAGCCCAAAGCTAAAGCTCTAGACTGAATAATTTCAGAGAACATTCCACCTCTCACTTTTTTCTCCTTTTCTCCTTCTTTTTAATAAAACAAAGAGAGATTATTAAGAGAATAAGCAATAGAAACCAACTTTCATTTCTATTTACTAACAACATAAGAAATATACTCAAATATATAATATATATAATATATTAAATATACTATATATATAATATAGCAGGGCAAATCAAATTATAAGGTTCTATTGTTTTGCTCTTAACTTAAAATATACTCTATTATAAACAGCAAACAACCTTTCATCTTTCTCAAAGCAAAGTAATAAAAAGACAAAAAAAATGCCCTCAAAACATTCCCACTTTTTAATGACTATCACTAGTATATATTTTAGCACAGTATTATAATTATTTAACTGAAAACTATGAACAAAGCTGCAATTAAAAAGCTATTTGAATACTGTTGATTCAGAATGTCTTAATTATTAAAAAATGCACTGGGTGGCTCATTTTTAATTGAACAATGCCTGGTACATTTCCTTTCCTAAAATGAGAGAAGCAGGGTCTCTTTGACACCTGTATTGAGAAGTCAATTAGTCCATTGATGTTCAGTGCTGGCTCCATGAGGTCGAAGATGAGCTGAATATGGTGAGCTAAAGGGAGGTGATAGGAAGTCCCGGACGCAAAGCTTGTGATCTGCTCCAGCACATTGTTAGAGATCTGTGCAAAAAAGGTGAAAATAATGATAAGACCAATATCCAAATAATTTTTATGTATTAAGAAATTTGAAATGTGATTCTACTTAGAAGTCAGTTAAAACCTATTTCTACAGAAACCCAAATATGTACAAATTGACTTCCTTACTGCAACTATAACTGAAGAAATAAGCCAAGTAATCATAAGATCTAGACCCAATCTAGGACAATTGGTTTCACACAAACACTCCATCCATGCTTTTGTTCCGGCCCTCCGGTCCAGTTTAAGAACCCATTGTGGCCCTCCAGTCAAAAAGTTTGCCCACCCCTGGTCTAGATCTTATGATGACTTGAAGTATTAATTAATTTCCAGATAATATCTATTTGAATATCAATGGATTTATAAAATAAAACAGAGTTGGTTTCCTCTCAACTGTACTTTATTTATCATGAACAGATTTCTCCCTTATTAATAGCAATGAAGGACCATAGTGTAAAACATGAGCATTACATTAGAGATATTTTACATAATGTTGATTATTACCATAAGGTAAAATATTTTCAAAATAAAAATTAATTCTTCTGAGGAAGACAACCTGACCCTTAAAACTGAGCTACTCAATAGTTTCAGATGCTTCCAAATATGTCTTAAAAGCATATTTATTAAACCAACTAAGGCCAGAAACATATACTACATAGGAGACTTTTAAGAAAATATGAATATCCCAAATGTATAATAAACAGCTTTAAATGGCTACCTGAGATGTTACTTGATGCTGATCAAAATACGAAAGGAGCTGAAGTTTTGTGAACACAGTCTCCAGCGTTGGAAATGCCTCCTGCCTGTTCTTCCTGGCTCTTGGTCCTTCATCTCCAACTAATAAACATGTAGTAACACATTATTTTTCATTCAATAGAAACTCTTGATTTTTCAATGATACTGTTTTTATTGAAATATAACATACAGACAAAAAAAGTGCACAAACTCTATGAATCTCTACAAATTAAATACACTCATAATGAAACTCAAATCACAAAATCACATATCAGAACACTACAAACTTGATGGGTTCCCTCCAGCCACTTCCCACTCCCCCCAGGACAAGATCCCAACTCCTAACAGCTTAGACTAATACTGCCCACCTCGGAACTTTATATAAATACCACCATACAATATATACATCTAGTATCTGGCATCTTTCACTCAACATTGTGTTTCTGAGATTGATCCACATTGTTATTGCAATATTAATTTGTCCTAAAATTAATACTCCCCACTTTGTACCATATTCCAGTGTTTGACTACACCACTATTTATTTATACTTCACAGTGAGTTGCTTCTAGATTTTGGTTACTATGACCAGCACCTCCAGGGACATTTCTAACTGACTGGCTTTTGAAATAGAAGACCTTAAGGAAGTGGGGAAATCACCCAGGCTCATTCTGATTTAATAGGAAGCTTCACTGGCATCTTCTTAGGAGACTTACTGTGATATTTTCCCAAACAGCTTAATATGTAAAAAAGAAAATTTACACACATGATTCCTAACTATTTTAGGGGTAGAAAAAAATAAAATTCCTCCAAATTAATGGGAAAATGCAACACTTATTTTAGCATAAAGAACTTTGAAAAAATTATAATAAAAATGTTTTAAAATATGCTATCCCATAGGGACTCTTTGTTCTTTCTTAAAAATTTAAAGGATAACATTCAAAAATAATTAGATCTAGTTTTTAAATATTTTGTAATGTATGTGTATACAAAGATAAATCTAAAAACAAAAAGAAAAGGTTGGGTTATATGATGTCTAAGGTCATTTCCAACACAAGGATTCTAACTAGTCAAAGGCTATGGTGACAACAGCACTATCACTCACATCTCTGCCCAGCCCTCTTCTACCTGTCCCCCCACTCCCCGCAGCAATCACCATATTGTTATGTTTAAGAGGGTTTCTGTGCTTTTTTTTGCCTAATCCCTCACATTTTATTTGGAAAAGTTTAATTCGGAGACAAAGATTACACACCTCTATTAAACTAACAATGACTTCACTAAACAGCATAAGATTTTGTTAATGACAAAGGTAATGATGTTAAAAAATAACACTAGAAGACAGGATACTTCCCTTTCAACAATAAGTAATTACAATTTAAGCCCTCACCAAAGTCTTCCCTCTGCCCACCAAATAAAAACTGTGGCTTTTTTCTGTTCATTTCCTAAAACAAACAAACAAACAAGCCCTGAAACCAGAGTAAATCAGAATTAAAAGGTGACGAGAACATAAGGTACAAGACTGTGCCACTTTTACCAATAACACCAAAGAACGAAAACTATTAAGTTCATTAAACCTATTTAGTTTTCCATTTAGCTGATCACATGTCATGAGCATGTTTAAAATATCCAAGTTTGGAATTTTTCATTAACTAACCCCACTGATCCAAGGCTGAAAGCGCACATCAACCATGTTGGGTACAATGTGCTTTAAAATTGAAGTTAAGATAATTATTTAGTCCTTCCTGGACCAAAGCAAAAACACAAACTAAAATAACACAGATGAGGAAGTAGATTCATCATGAGAACTCAGAGATGCATCTCTTTTGTTTGTTTGTTTATGCTAATAAGCTATAGCTAACTTCTTAAAATCTCACATAAAAATATACAATTGGTTATTGGCAATTCATATTCATTTTTAAAAATATAAAAATCTTAGTGGTGGTTTTCAATGGAATACTTTATTTTAAAAATATTCACATGAATAACAGTCATAATTCATAGTAATAGATATTATTATTCTTTAGTTGCTTAATTTTGGTTGTCTTTTTTTCAAAATCTTTAAACCCTACAAGTTTTGGCCTTCTAGTTTGATAAACCTCATTAATATTTTCAAAAGATGCACCATTGAAACACAAAGATGACTGACTAGTCCCGCGGTTCTCAACCCGTGGGTCGCGACCCCTTTGGGGGTCAGAACCACATATCAGAT
>NW_006287072.1:638238-639931 GCF_000327345.1 Myotis davidii | reverse complement strand
AATTAAAATGTTAAAATCAAATCTGATATTGTTTTACCTTTTATTTGGTGTGTGGAAGGTGTGCGGAAGAGGGGGTAGTCTTATACGGCGAGTATATAACAAACTCTGTATTTTGAGTGGAAATGTTAGGGGGTTGTCTTATACGCCCAGTCGTCTTATACGCCGGCAAATACGGTAAATGGAAATGACCACCTTCAACTGGAAATGTCATAAAAGTTTTAGATTATAAATGCCCCTACATAAAGCCTGGTTGATGTGATAACACTCCTAATGGAATTCCTAAAAATCATATTTTTAGTGTAGCCAGAAATCAAATAATGCTTACACAAGCTCCCTTTTCCTGCCTTATCAATGCTCATCTTCGCTGACAAAAGCGTGCAAATTTCCTTAATCTAAGAATAGTTAGCTAGCTTCTGGTGAGCACACTAGGTTTTAAGTAGTGACTTAAATGTGGACTATCAAAAGATAGACCTAATTAAACATTTCTGGGTGAGGAATTTAAAAATGAGGGAAAGACAAAAATCCACTTTGAAGATGCCTCTTCACAGTGGTGTTTCCATCACTGGTATCTCGAAAAGCAGCATGAACAACAATTGTCTCTGTGAGTTCATAAGCAAGACTTGCCTATTTAAGAAACTGATACAAAGATAGCAGACTATAGTCTGGCATAAAAAACTACGAAGGAAGGAAGTAGACTCAACAGAAAAAGATACCACATTGCTTCCTTCCTCTTCCTACCCTCTCAGCTTTCCAAAAACCAAAAATTCCATTGGATCTGGAAAGACCCTAAAATTAATTAAAAAAATTTTTTTAAATGTATTACTGAACCTTTGAACTGAGATAGCGTCCACCCCATTCTCAAGCACACAAAGAGGAGTTTCAGTAGTCTCTGCTCCCTACTTAACATGGCTTCTAAATCCAACCTTCTAAATGCAATCCATTTCCTCTTTCTCAAAAAAGGAGAAAAAAGCAAAGGGACAGATCAACCATTTTTCTTAGCAACTGTGTTCTTTGCCAGCTCAATAAGGACAAACCAACAACAACCGGGTTTCATTTCCCTTGCAGGACTCTTGGTTGTCCCCTGGCAAGCTGGTGAAGTGCAAGGTCCTTAACCAGTAATAGAAGGAAGTTAGGGAACATGATGCAAATCACATGAAGGTCAATTTTCCATTGTGTGTGCTCTGAGGATTAGCCTGTGACTTATACAGTGGCAACATGACATTCAGAGTGAAAAGAGAGCCTTGTACCTTGTTTCTGCCTGTGCCCCTCTATTGATGGAGAGGAAAGAGAGCTATTTGCATTAGTTATATCTGCACTTTCCTGCAGGAAAGATCTAGCATGGACAAGCTCTAGAAATTCATCTGCTTAAAGTCTAAAGGATCCCCTGTGGAGGGTTTCATAAAAGAGTATTTATTTTGTACTGAACATCAAAGTAGGGTTTCTAGAGGTGGTTTATACCAAGTGCAGGAAGTGTGCTGTTTGCATAGGGAAAATTGAAACCTCCCCTCTTGTATTATTTAAGTAGTAGAAAAAGAAATACCACTGGTGGTAGTGGAGTATAATTTATATCATATTTTAAATCATATGACTGTCTAATAAAATAAACAAACCTTGAAAAGAGTAATTAGGGAAGTGTAAAGTGGATAATTACAAAATTTCAATTATGCAATGTAGTGACATAATGTAAAGGCGT
>NW_006287072.1:630281-638156 GCF_000327345.1 Myotis davidii | reverse complement strand
AGAGTATTCCAAGTAAAGAAGGCATTATATAGAGCAAAGGCGTAATTTTCTTTTTCACTTGAAAATATTTGGTGATATTGGTAGCCACCATTACATATTGCGATCATTCTTTGGAATAATGTAAGAAAAGATCAGCAACTACACTGTCATGACTTTCAGTTATCATGTAATATAAGTACCCAGAGCAAACTACAAGCTTGAAAAAGGCTGGTAAAGAATAGGGGAATCACTTCCAAAGTAAGGGGTTTCCAACTCATTCTTCAATACTTCATTTTCGACTATTGTAGAAAATTCGGGAAGTAAAAAAAGAGTAGAAAATAAAAACTACCTACATCTACTCATAAAACATGCTATTTTAATACATGGATTACTATAAATGGAACCAAGGCCTTAAAATTTCAATGTGCTTATTCATATTTCAATGTGATAGTCATTCAGAAGAGGAAACACTGGGGACACTGCCATCTACCCACTTGATAAAGACTGCACTAAGGGGAAGGACATAAGCCAGCACAATGGGAGCAAGTGCATTCGGGCTCTTTACCCCCCATCTCTGTGGTGCTCTTCTTATTTAGGATTTTCAAAATATCTCTGGTAATCTTCTTCAGCTGATGCCTCGCTTCATCACGTGCTTTGCCCACACCATACAGAAGAACTGTGCGCTGGTTACATTCATGGCTTGAAGACTCATCCTGAAAAACAGAAAAGTGCACTGTGAAGCCCTTGTCTGCAGGCGCAGGGCTGCACTTCGGGTCCAGGAAGTGCACTAACCACAGCATCTCTATGCTGGCTGGCCGTGGTGGCACCCGCACACCTTTCAGTTCACCTCAACCTCCACTGGCAACACCTGGTTTTTCCAGTTTGGAACTTGCTAAAGTTATTGAAAGTGTCAACTAACCTGAAGTCTTAATAGAAGCAGTTGATGTGGGCGACCCCTACAGAGTAAGTTTTGACCATTGAAAACTTTTCATTGTTTAAAATTTAGCCTGGTGTTAATTTCACATCATATTATCTAGTTGTACTTTTTCCTTAAGGAAAATGTTATTTTTTAGTAAGTTTGATTTTCTCTATACAGCATCATTAAATATTTTATATTTATAAAAAAATCTTCCTAGGACACAACTACTTTTATAAAAGTGTTTCATTTACTTCCAACACGACTGTGTAAGATGCATGTATATTTGTTTCCAATATAGCACACAGGTTTCATTGGGAGGTAAATAGCTGGAAGTGCAAACATGTTCTGTCTGACACTAACTTCCCTTCTGGAGCGCCCCAGCCCTCCCTGCCCACAAACAGTGAATTCAAGAGCTGTTTCTCCCTCCTGGCGAGGGAGATCATTCAGTCACAGCAAACAACATGCACATACTGCTAACCACATTCCTCAGCCAAAATCATACAGTTCGGGATGTGTTCTCTCTTACACCTGGTTTTGAACTTTTCTACTAAATTTCCCTCTCAGATCTTATACTCTTTCATCTTCTTGGGATAATCCCCAGCTCTATCCTTCAGTCCACCTTCTTTTCTTATCATTTCTACATGTTGCCCCTGACAGGAGCTTTCCCTTCCTAACAGCATCTATTCCTAAGGAGCTTGCCTGAGAAAAGAACACTGCCCAGGAAACACACACAATATTCTGGTCCTAACTAGCAGTGGCTGCAAAAATCCTGGAGATGTGGAGAAGTACAGCATTTCATTTGCAGCACGCCACCTGGGCATGCTGCACAAAGCAGCATTTTGCTTCTACACTCTTGAAATAAGAGCCTGATCTCTCTCCTTCTGTCACTTTCCTCCCAGTCTTTGTCATTCTCTTTCTCGCTCACACACTTGAATTCAAGGCACCACTTCTCCTTGCACTAGTTCCTTTTTTTAAATTACATTCTATCAGAAATCTACATTTGTACACCCTGACACTCCATCTTGCTACCCCACCCCCAAGCAATTATTGTTTCAGGTGTTCAAATTTGCCTCCTTACTAGTATAAAGGGGAGGGGAAGGCTAGGAGCAGGTCTCTTCTAAAAGCCACTGTTATTTAATATACCCTGAGTATCCAAATCTCCCCAAAATTTCCATAGACAGACTTAACCACAGGATGAAGTCAACAGAGGTAATGATTCCCACACCTGGCTGCACATCTGAATGACCTGAGCTGCTTGTTAATTTCCAACTTTTGTTGTGGTCACAGAGCACTGCTGATATATTTCTTGTTTGTCTGGTGCACATGTGAACCTTAAAAAGGGAACAGAGGGCACTGAGGAAACTGTTCAACACCCAGCAGCACAGTCCTGTACCTGGAATGGTTTTCAGTGAAGGCACCTGTGGTCGAGTGGTTCTAATGTAAACTTCAGTAGGAGGCATGATGGAAAGATGTTAGCAAAGATATTCACAACTATTTATACAGTGTCTCCCCACAGCAGGATGAGGTGCTAGGAACCCTGAGAAAATGCAAGGACGCCAGTTCCTTGTCCTCAAGGATTGCAGGTCCAGTGTCATAAAGGCAGCATTTGCAGAGGGAGTAGGAGCCTCAGCGGGGCTGGTGTCCTGGGAAGCCCCTCTGCTCCTCACTAACACACAGGAGCCTGGGTGGGCATGAACAGGCATAGCCCAAGGTTGGGTCAGAGCTGTGAATGCAGTTGGGTCCAGCTCCACGTCCAAAGAATGAGCCTTTCTGAGCCTCGGATTTTTCCTCTGAAAAACAAGGCAACACCACCTGCCCTGTGAGAATAACTGAGTAGCACAGGAGACAGTGCCCACTGCTGTTCATTCGTATTCCCTCACTTCCACTTCTCTCTCACACACACATGCCCTACTCACACTGCCATGTTACTCAACTGCTGGGGTCCAACCCCAGCAGGTCCAGGGGTCCCCAAAGGTGTGGATGGAGTCGGCGAAGAAGGAACGACACAGAGGCAGCGTTCAGTTCTGACTCTAGGTTCTGTCTCTAGGTTCTGTTGCCAGTTTCTGTCCAGGATCTTTTGCCATGTTCTCTCTAGGTTCTGTCTCTAGGTTCTGTGTTCTAGGTTCTGTGTGTCTAGGTTCTGTGTTCTAAGTTCTGTCTCTCCGGTTCTGTCTCTTGTTGTCTTGTTACATCTGTATTTATACCAGTTGATTCCAATCCTATCAATCTCTATTCCAAAGGTTAGGGCGTTTCTTATCTCCATTCCAGGGAGTAAAGATTATATAGCTTAAGCATGATTGTTCATAGTTAAAGTGATTAATTACCCGCCTGGCACTTACTTAAGGGGTTTTATTCCCTCCCTAACTTCAGGGGAAAATCCCTACCTGGGGAAACAACCTTTCTCAGAGAGGTGACCTTGGTTAAAACACATAGTGCCAAGAAGATGAGCAAACATATTAAGAACAGTATGCCATATATGCCAGGTCCCTTGAAACAGCAAGGATGGACCGGCTCCCGGCACTCAACATTTACCAGATACCGGCTGCATCCTTCCTTGGCTGTGGCCCTCCCACCACCTAAAATACTCTCAGCAGCCTCAGCTTCACTGGTGGAAATGCTCTGGCCATTTACAGCCTCCGGGCCCTTACTCCCTCACTGCACACTAGTGAGAGCCCTCACCAGAGGAGCTCAGGGAGGGGAGAGAACCTTTGGAGCACTTGTCACAGTGTAATGCACTTATTTTTATGTATTTGCTGGTGTCTGTCTTCCCTGCTACACTATCCATTTGGTGAGGGAGAACCCAGGTCTGTTGTGTTCACATTTATGTTATTTTTTTTTAATTATCACCCAAGGATATGTTTTTATTGATTTTTAGAGAGAGAGGATTCAAGGGAGAGAGAGAGAGAGAGAGAGAAACATCAATGTGAGAGAGAAACATTGATCAGTTGCCTCTGATATATGCCTCGACCAGGAATCAAACCCACAACCTAGGTATGTGCCCCAACCAGGGATGGAACCCACAACTTGGATATACCCCTGGACCAGAAATTGAACCCACAAATGGGACAATGCTCCAACCAATCCAGCCACTGACCAGGGCCACATTTACATTCTTAATAGGCACTAGTTGGCACTTAACATTCTTTGAATATACAATATAATGAATAAATAAGTGGACTAATAAAAAAAACACATGACTAAAAGATAAAAACAAAAACTACTTTTGTAGGAAACTTAACCTGAAAAGTGCTGATAAAATTCAAAAGGAGAAATGAGAGGCAAAGAGAAAGAGCAAAAAAGTTTGTAGAGTGTAAACTAGATCTTAGTGGTGGGACTAAAAAATAAGAAGCAAAACCAAGAGGTATTTGATGGCAACTAGGAAAATAGCGTGCATCTGAGTGAATGTTCATCTCACTGGGTTTCAAGATGGACTTACTAGACAAAGTATGTTGGAAGAAAGAAGAGTAGGTAACAATGGCAGGGAGCTCCTAAATTCACCTTTAGGTGAGAAGAATTTAAAGGGTAGGTAGAAATCCTATATAATAAAAGCCTAATATGCAAATTGTCCCCTCAGGTGGGCGGTCGACTGGGAGTTTGACTGCTTGCTATGACATATGCTGACCACTGGGGGGCAGCATGTAACAAGGCAGGAGTCTCCGGGAGAGAGCATGCTGCCCTCCTGGCTTCCGTGGGGCGCCGCTGGGTGGCCCAGAGACCCATGCTGTGCCCTGGCCCATGGCGTCTGTTTGCACTCACCATATCTCCACGTGAGGACTTGGGTGCTGTGACTCAGACAGAGGGGGGTGCGTGGAGGCCCAGGGTCCCAGATACTGCCCAGGGCCCAGAGGTCAGCTGGAACCTGCCCTTCTATGCCAGATGCTCACGCTTCGATCACTGGCCAGGCCTAGGTGCATGAATTTTGTGCACCAGGCCTCTAGTGTTTTATAAATATTTATTGGGTGGTTTGACATAGAGGCAAATATGGAGGTGACAGTTTAGGGAGAAGAGCAATGTGTCAATGGAAGGGGTGTAAAAATCCCATATTATTGAGTGGGGGGCAAAGAGCGTTGAGACAGAGGAGGCCAAATAAACCATCAAATGATGCACATGCACTCTCCATCCTATATAATAAAGAGGTAATATGCAAATTAACCCTCACACCCTCACAAGATGGCTGCCTATGACCAGGCCGGCAGGGGGGTTAGTGAGGGACGACCAAATGACTGAACAGAAGGATGCGTGGGGCGATCAGGCTGTCAGGGGGGTTAGTGAGGGACGACCAAATGACTGAACAGAAGGATGCGTGGGGCGATCAGGCTGTCAGGGGGGTTAGTGAGGGACGACCAAATGACTGAACAGAAGGATGCGTGGGGCGATCAGGCTGTCAGGGGGGTTAGTGAGGGACGACCAAATGACTGAACAAGCAGGGGGCATGGGGTGACCAGGCCAGCAGGGGGGTTAGTGAGGGACGACCAAATGACTGAACAGAAGGATGCATGGGGCGATGGCAGGCAGGCAGGTGAGTGGTTAGGAGGCAGCAATCCAGGATTGTGAGAGGATGTCCGACTGCTAGTTTAAAGAAATGAACATGACTCAGAGCAGACTTCAATTTAATTCACTTAAACAGGCAGTTGGACATCACTTGAGTGGTCCTGGGTTGGAGAGAGCACAGGCTGGGCTGAGGGGACACCCCTCCCCTGGTGCACGAATATCATGCACCAGGCCTCTAGTAATTAATAAGAGCACCAGAGAAGTCAGGGTCACAGAGGTTAGTCATGGAGGGGACATTTAACGCTGGGAGTCATCAATAGTATCAAATGCAGTGGAGAAGTCACAATGGATGTAGCTGACTTGTTTTTTTCAAAAACACATGTATGAACCTCAAAAGAGACGTTTCTCTACAATGGGGGATGGAGGGCAGAGAGCAGGAAACAGGGAGCTGAAGTAAGAGTAGGTGGTGAAATAAGAGAAGGCAAAGGAAGTAACCCACATTTACTAGTATTGGGCATGAAGAACAGCAGCTTGAGAGGAAAGAGAAGGTTGTGTTAAGATAATCAATGGCAACCTCTTGTTTCAAAGCTATGTTCCAAATAGAGTCTCCAGGAAGGAAATCCAGGTCGGAGGGCAGATAACTGATAGATAGAAAACAACAGTGTCTTGTCTGGCTTAACTTGGAAAGAAAGTCGGCACACCTTTACACTTCACCACCGAGTAAAAGGAAACTGATGAAAACATGGGGAATGTGGGTGAAAAGTGAGGAATGTGAGGAATTTCATATTGGTTCATTGGTCCTGATATACTCAGGGAGTTAGACTAGAAGCACAGTCATGAATTGAGAATGAGGGATGGAATTTAAAAGCAAGAGCAACATGCACTTAGCTGGGAAAGAACCACGGGTCCCCTCTGAGTGGTATAAAACTGTATGTGCTTCTGATAGCTGATATTGTGAGGAAAATCATGCATGGTAGCTGGTACTAATCTTCAAAATGGAAAGGCAAAGACTTCTAAAGCAACTCTTTTTCAACAGCCTACAACAACAATTTTCAACCAGTGTGCTGTAAGACTTTTTAAAACATACAATACCCGACTATTTAGTCAGGGCACTGACCTCTTTTCCCTTAGGTTGTCAAATGAAAAAAATGACAACAGCCAACACAACAGTGTGAATGAATCACAATGATACCTTTTATTCTTGTCAGATCAGCAAAAAGCACATTGTTTGGTGCCACAGAACTTTAGTAATTAGTTTATGTGTGCTGTAAGATGAAAACTACGGAATTGGTTTATGTCAATTTTCGGTACATGCAGAAAATGTACAAGTCTTCAAATACCAGCTTATGCTACATGAGAATTAAGGCACCCTAAGAAAATAGGCCAAATATTCCTAAGAGTACCAATAAGTTCTACTCTTTCATCTGGGAATCCAAACACCCTCAAGTTGCCTAGTTGTAAGTAAAATTAATAATTGGAGATCAGTACTGAAGAATTATTCTGTTATTTATTCCCTGAAGGACACATTTGTTCGATAGGAAAAAAAAATCACTAGGCAATCCACAGATGTCTAGCCACTGCCAGTGTGCTGTCCATGGGTGGGAGAGTTCATCTCCCCTGTGCACTGACTTTTGAAAATCTCCAGATCGATTACTCTCTTTCTCCAGGTAAAAATCACCTAATTGATAGGGAACTAGGAGGATGCATGTCCAAAACCGGGGAGGCCTGAAGGAAGAAATGAAGTGAATTAAATTGAAGTCTGCTCTGAGCCATGTTCATTTCTTTAAAATATGTGATTAGAGAGAGAAACCAAGATGACAGCATAGGTAAACACCAGAGATTGCTGCCTTGCACAACCACTTCAAAAATACAACTAAAAGACAGAACGGACATCATCCAGAACCACAGGAAGGCTGCCTGAGTGGAAATTCTACAACTAGAAGGAAAGAGAAGAGCATACCGAGACTCAGAGGAGGTGTGATGCAGAAGTAAAATACAAAGGTGTGGAGGTGCATGTGGAGAGGGCTGGTGGCTGAGGGCACGGTTGTCGTTTTCAATCGGGAGGGAGTCTCAGGCTCTGAGCTCCAGTTCCCGGTGAGTCTCTAGGGACCCAGACTCACACGGGAGAAGTGGGACTGTCTGGCATTGGTCGGAACTCAAGGGCAGCTTTCTCTCGGATGCACACGCAGCAATTGCCGGGGCCTCTGAGGAAAGGACTGAGAGCAGCCATACTGCTCGCTCCACCCGCCCAGTTGATCCCCTGGGGCTCCACCCCGCCCAAGCTGTGCACTGAGGCTTTTGCATATGAAAGGCCCGGCCCTTTGTAATCTGAAAATTACTTAACAAACTGCAGCTGCCCAAGGCCCCAGGGCAACTTGCATTGCTTTACAGCTGGATTCTGCAGGGTAGACTCAGGTAGAGACTAGATTAGCACCTGCTTAGATCCAAGAGCCAGTGTACTCAGTGGTCAGGGTGGGACCATCCAA
>NW_006287072.1:610806-629417 GCF_000327345.1 Myotis davidii | reverse complement strand
GAGAGAGGATACAAATTATGAACAACAAATACACATCTATCAACAAGAGAATCTGAAAATCAAGTTGAGAATCTGATAAACAGAATGAACTGGTGATTATAATAAAATCAGGGGCATAGAATGGGAATGGACTGGCTATTCTTGGGGAGGAAAGTGTTGAGGGGGATGCGGGAAGAGACTGGACAAAAATCGTGCACCTATGGATGAGGACAGTGGGTGGGTAGTGAGGGCGGAGGGTGGGATGGGAACTGGGTGGAGGGGAGCTATGGGGGGAAAAAAGAGGAACAAATGTAATAATCTGAACAATAAAGATTTAATTAAAAAAATAATAAATAAAATATGTGATTAGAAATGTTGCCAAAACATGTGTGTGTTCACAGAGATATGATAATGGTGGCTAGACTATCAGAGCTATGTACTTTCCTTATTAATATTTTCTGATTATTTCTACAAATGACCCAATTAACTGTAGAATTTAAAAATTAATGCTCCTTAAAGGGAAATAAGAATTCCACTCTGAGTGATTCCTTTTCTTTTGAACACTAATTAAGATGGATAAAGTAGATGCACTCGTCCTGCTGATACGATATAATTAAGCATTTCAAACTTCCCAACACTCATTAATTTGTATGTTTAAATATTCAAATACAAACCCAGTATGCATCATCTCCAAAAAGGAGTAAAAACCACTTTTTTAAAAATAATAAATCTACATAAAATTTTTAGTTCCTTCATTAAAATAAGTTTATTTTATTATTTTTAATATGTCTTTATTGTTGAAAGTATAACAGATGCCCCTCTTTTTCTATACTAATAAAAGGGTAGTATGCTAATTAGACCAGGTCGACCAGCCATCTTCCAGATGTCCAACTTCCTTCCGGACAAAGCCATGGTGATGGGGGTCGAGGCAGAGACAATTAGGGGTGATCAGGCAGGGCGGGGAGGGCAGTTGGGGGCAACATCAGGCTGGCAGAGGAGAGCAGTTGGGAGCAAGATCAGGTTGGCAGGGGAGGTCAGTTAGGGGCGATCGGGCAGGCAGGCAGAGGGGTTAGGGGCAATCAGGCAGGCAGGCAGAGGTAGTTAGGGGTGATCAGGTAGGCAGGCAGGTAAGCAGTTAGGAGTCAGCGGCCCCAGATTGCGAGAGGGATATCCTCAGGGATCAGGCATAAAAAGGCAGTCGGACATCCCTTAAGGGGTCCCCGATTGAAGAGGGTGCAGGCTGGGCTGAGGGATCCCCCCCATGCATGAATTCTGTGCACCAGGCTACTAGTATGCATATAAGTTCTTTGGCTAATCTCTTCATGGCCCCATCCCCTCCCTCTGAGAATAAATAACTATTAAAAGAGGTTTTCAAGCATTATTTTTGTAGCTGAATTCTTCAATATGACATTGTTCTGTTTAGAATAAAATGACTTCATATAAATGCTACATCAATAATAAGCCTTGCGCTGGGGTGAAGAATAGGTGTGTACGTGTGTAAGGAGAGAGGGTGTGTTAAGCAGGGGCAGGGAACAGCTGACCTGCGAGCTGTACAAGGCCCACAAAATCATTTGGTCTGGCCCTGGAAGGCATAAAGGGTAAGTTCATTAAATGTCTGACCAAATACAGCAGGCGAACTTTTAAGCTGACAATTTTGTATGGCCCTTGAATGATGTTTTATATATACAAATGGCCCTTGGAAGAAAAAAAGGTTCCCCACCCCGGTAAAGTAACAAGAAATGAGCTGCTGCTTCTCATTAATAATTCCACCTGAATTAGAGTAAATTTTTCTTTAAATAAAAAAAAATAGGAAACCCCTTTAATTTGATTTGTATAGGAAATCTTTGTCCTACAATAGCTTATAGTCCGCAGTATGGCTGAAATGAGACTTTATCCAACAGAGTCAGTGCACTGTAGGAGCATAACTGATATTAAGGTATTTAACTAGATATAGTAACCAGGCCTCTGCTTTCATGCAAAACACTTGAGACAGGGTGACAACTCAATCAGCAGAGTTAGCATTTGCTTTTACTAAAACCCCCAATGCCCAAGATGCCTTATTTTAGGAATTTGTCTTTTATCAAACCTAAATGCCTATACTCTCACCAGAAAAGACAAACTAGATGACATAAGCAAGCAATTCCTTAAAATGCATGTGTTCAATCAAAACATTCACTAGTATCAGAATGACCACACCTACAAACCGTGTTAGAACTAAAATAGCCAAAGAGAGCTAATCAAATGTTTTAATTACCTCTCCATCCTCCTGCCACAATCTGATTTCAAAGGGACCAGAGTCCTCCCCTTTAGGACAGGGGCCCCCTCGGTTCAGAGTAATCTCATTCAAGTAAATATTTTCAGATAAGCAGACAACCTTCAGCAGACTTGGCAAAATAAATGATCTGGTTAAATCACTTGCATGTAAAAATTCTGGGGTGTAAGTTTATTCTAAGTCATCTCAATCGTTGAAAGTAACCAAATCAATCAAAGCTAGTCCGGTTCCCAAAGTAACACTTACTATTACAAACTGCATGTGTTGTTTATTAACGAGGTAATGCTCTACTACTTTCATATGACAATATACTTTTGTAACCTGAGACAATTCTTGCTTACAGGAGTTTAGTCACTTTCAGGGTCAAGTGATCTAAATGGGTAATTGGCAGTCACCCTCCAATGAGAAAATATTATCAGAGAAGGTTCACAGACAGGTGTGGTTGTGAGTTAGAACCAGAGGAGAGATAAAGTTAATTTAGAATAAGAGCTGGAGATTTGCAGATTTCTTTTACCCTTCAATCCCCTACTCATAGTCCTCTAGGAATTTGGAAATGTAAGTTCTCAATAAAATATATGATTTAAGAATCCTGAATTAGTGTTCCTGTAATGTAACACGTACATTATGTGTTATAATTTTCCCCCACAAATCTTGTTTCATCTCTAGACCTTAGAAACAATTCATAAACATCCTTTAGAGTTTACAATTTGCTGTAAATGCAAGTATGACTCTTATTTTCCTGCAAGAAGTGCAGCCATTCCCTTCATGGTATTTACCTCTCGCTCCTCTACCTCAATGTCGAGGAGACAGCAAAAGGGGGAAGATTTAGCCGCAACTGCAAAATAGTTACAGATGGAGGCTCCGGGACCAGACAGCATAGTTGACATCAGGCCTCTAATGAATCCACTGCTCTGCTCCCCAGCGTCCCTCATCCAGAAACAGAAATAATATGAAGGTGTACTTCAGAGAGTCGTCGAGGTCATAAAATGAGTAAATCCATGACGATATAAGGAATCAAACACTGGCAATTATTATTCTGAAGTGCATATAACATAAAAGTTCTGTCAAAGTCTAATTTTGTGTCCCCAAATCAACAAATAAGATTTGCTTATTGTAAGTCAAATTTTAAAATAAAAATAACCTGATTCCTACTTTTTTAAGAGTTTAATATCAAATTGACACTTCTAGCTGACTAACAGATTAGGATCTATTAAGTACCTGAAATTTCCAAATAAGATGATTCAAATTCATAACTTGATTTCAGATTCGTAATGCCAATTTAAGTCAGTGGTCCTGATTTAAAACATCAGTGTGCATGAGTATCATACGGGAAGCTCATTAAATGCAGGTGAGGGGAGCACCCAGAGTTCCTGACTCACTGGGGCTCGGTTTGGTGCCAAGGAACCTGCATTTCTCATGACTTCCCAGGGGAAGCCTGCACTTTGAGAACCTTTGTTGAAGATTAACAAAAACAGAGACAGACCCACGCAAAACTCAGAAGAAAGAAATAACTAAAACATATCTTCATAGCAAAGGCATCTACCCAAATGGTCCTCTGGTAACAGAGGAGATTACAGTTAGAAATATTTGTGTGTGTGTTTGTGTGCATGCATGTCCACAGCAGTACTTATACCAAAGTAATAGCAATACAAGGATCCATGAATTTAATGATATATTCCCCAACACCAAAAACTTGGTTCACAGAAAAAAAAATTGTTTCTATGTAAATTCTGTTCAAGCAAATCATAAAAGACACTTTATATAATAAGCCTGGCAATTAGATACAACTGTTTTTCTTTCTAATGTAATTTTGGAACTTTATAATTTATAATGGGAGGAAGCTGTTTCATCTACAAAAAGTTGATCAAACACAGATTTAAAATAATGACATTATTAACCAGGAAAAGAAAGGCAAAGAGCAAGAGATTTAACATCCCTAACAAGCACAGATTCTGAGTTAATGTAATTACTCTTACAGCATAATACATCATCCGATGTTGAGCACAGTATGTTTTCAGGTAAACAGCCATCTAAGAAAGCAAGCTTGCAACCTTCTCCAGGAAGCAGACTTCAAAAGGCTTGGATTTCTCCTCGCAGGGAAAAATACCCAAAAGAACTCATACAGCATGAACTCTATGGCAGGTCTCAGTAAAAAGCCACAAGATTTAAAATTGCCTTTTAAAAGATGACTTTTCACCCACCCTGCCCCACATTTCCCAAGGAAATAAAAGCAGAAGTCATAAAAGTGGACAAACGGAAACCCAGTGTCTGCACAGCTTTGAGTCCACAGCACTTGAAGGTAATTTCTGATTGTGGAGTCCTCTCTTCCGCTCATGCTCTATTTCTCCCTAGAAACCTCAAGACTTTACTGATGAGAACTCTGCAAATTCTCTACCATAAAGAGTTTTAACAACTAAGCTAAGACATTAAAAAGGAAAATACCAGATGCCACCCTGCAGTTGAACTGACTACCACTTACTGGATACATTTAAACCCTCCAATCAACAGAGTAACCAGGTAACTTTATATCTAGAAGTATTTGACACTTTGTATTTACACTATGTATTTACACTTTGACATATGTGAACATTTTTTCAGGTTTTCTTAAAATTGGAAACTTTTAGTAACAATATTAATGCAGGCACTTATTTGGGATAAAACTTAAAATATAATCCACAATAATGGTGTTAGAGATAACAATTTCATTTAAAAACTTATAGAGGACTGAAATAAAATACAAATGGTCTTACTAATTTTATATCAAGTGTGGAATTAGACTTAGCTATAGAGAGAGCTGAAATTCTCCAGATCAAGAATATGTGTTAAATAAGTTGTAGTCTATGCAAAATGAGTAATCCCAAAGTAGAATTTCCAAAACTATCAAAGAATATACAACTCAAAGCAAATAGCGGTAGCAAGGAAGGTTAAAATCAGTGATCTTGTATCAGTTACATATTGTTTTTGGTTTGCTTTAGGTTAAACAGGTGAGAGGTGAGGAGGTGTTGAAAACTGAAGCCATAATTGTGACAACGTGAATGAATCTTGTTTTACTTTCAATAATTAAAGGATGTAAAAAATTAATTCCACTGACATTTGGGGTATTTAGTTCTACCTTTAATTGTCATATTTACATATTTTATATTGAATTTTTTTTAAATTTAGGTATCTGTACTTTAACATTACCATATCTTATATTTAGGAATAATATTCTATAAACAATCAATTCCATTGTCTTTGATGAAATAAAAATGTTACAAATCTCACTTTAAATTTCAAAATTTAGATGTCAGATAACATATTCAAGTGAAGTGTTAGTTTATTTACAGCTGCTTGTTGGGGTATAATAACCTATAGAACCAGACATGAGCATGGTTTTGCTTTGCTATAGTATCTACCATTATATTTGAAGCTAAAGAATGAGTCCTTATGGGCCTGACTTTTGAATAGATGCCAGCAACATAGAGGCAGAAATATCCTTCAATTATAAAGGAAATTTTTCTTTCTGACTCAGTGTCTTACTTATTTAATCCTAATAAGCAATTATCAGTTATTTCTTCTTAGAATGCTTTGATGGTACAACTAGAGTAAGTGAAGTCCAGGAATAAGGTTGGTGCAGAAAGGGTGACTGAATAGAAATAAAAGAACTTTTTAAAGGCATGGAAATGAAACCGGAGAACAACGCAGAGCCCTACTACTGCTCTTCTGGACTTCATATATAAATATACGGATGTTTTTGCCTAAGATCAAAAATGTTCTGAGAGAGGCTAATATTCAACAAATAAAAAATACAAAGTATCCATACCTTCACATAATTCAGACCATTTTACTTTCCTAGAAGTAGAATATGATGAAATATCATGAGATTGTTTTCTTTGTTCTTACTACTTGCCACAAAAAAAAATTAGAAACCTGTTTTTAAAGAAGGCTGTCCAGAAAAGTTACACACAGAGACAAAAGCAAAATCAGCTACTGGCACTGAAAATAACCACCCCTCCCTCCCCTCCAGGTATCAAAGAGGGAACACGGCCATGGACAACTTCACCTCTCCCCCGGGGAATGGCAGCTTGTGCACCAGGGACTACCACATCACCCAGGTCCTCTTCCCGCTCCTCTACACTGTCCTGTTTTTCACTGGACTCATCACAAATAGCCTGGCAATGAGGATTTTCTTTCAAATCCGCAGTAAATCCAACTTTATTATTTTTCTTAAGAACACAGTCATTTCTGATCTTCTCATGATTCTGACTTTTCCATTCAAAATCCTCAGTGATGCCAAACTGGGAACAGGACCACTGAGAGTGTTCGTGTGCCAAGTGACCTCTGTCATATTCTACTTCACAATGTATATCAGTATTTCATTCCTAGGGCTGATAACTATCGATCGCTACCAGAAGACCACCAGGCCATTTAAAACATCCAGCCCCAACAATCTCCTGGGGGCTAAGATTCTCTCTGTTGTCATCTGGGCATTCATGTTCTTACTCTCTTTGCCTAACATGATCCTAACCAACAGGAGGCCAAGAGACAAGAATGTGAAGAAATGCTCTTTCCTCAAATCAGAGTTTGGTTTGGTCTGGCATGAAATAGTCAATTATATCTGTCAAGTCATTTTCTGGATTAATTTTTTAATTGTCATTGTATGTTATACACTCATTACAAAAGAACTATACAGGTCATATGTAAGAACAAGGGGTACAGGCAAAGTTCACAAGAAAAAGGTGAACATCAAAGTTTTCATTATCATTGTTGTATTTTTTATTTGTTTTGTTCCCTTCCATTTTGCCCGGATTCTCTACACCCTGAGCCAGACCCGGGATGTCTTTAACTGCTCTGCGGAGAATACTCTGTTCTATGTGAAGGAGAGCACGCTCTGGTTAACTTCCTTAAATGCATGCCTGGATCCATTTATCTACTTTTTCCTTTGCAAGTCCTTCCAAAATTCCTTGATGAGTATGCTGAAGTGCACCAATTCTGCAACATCTCCCCACAAAAACAGGGGGAAAGATCAGGATGGTAGGGACCCAAGCGAAGAGACTCCAATATAAACACATTGAGGTAAAATTTCAATCTGTTAACCAGATTGAAATATTAGTGTTTGGAACTCCTAAAAGAAAACACTATGTAAAAATATTAATACTAAGAAGCAGCTGAGTAACAATGACGCTTGAAACAACAGAAGACTACAAAAGTAATTTTCATCTACTTTTCCAGTATTAAAAGCTATTTTAAAATGTAGAATACTAAATTAACATATAGCTGTGGAGCAAAACAAACTGTTATCCAATAACCACGTGACATTCAAAACCATACAGAATTCAAGAATTGAAGAGTTTTGGCAAAATAGGTAACAATATAATGATACTTATTGTAATTCTATAACTACATTATTGATCACAATATTAGTAAACTTACTATATAATCAACTGGAGAATGATAAATCTGATAAAAACTTCTGATCAAAAATTATACTTATCTATAATAATAAAAATGTAACATGCTAATTAGACCAGGCAGCCAAACGACCTTCCAGACATTCTTCCAGATGACCTTCTGGACAAGCGGGGCTGCAAGGGCCGAGCCCCTTGCACAAATTTTGTGCATCATGCCTCTAGTTAGTTGTATATACAATTCTAGTCCCCTAACCAAATGCTGACCTATTGTGATAATCATTATAAAAATTTAAGTAAGTGGGGCACACAAAGAATAGTAACTACTAACTTATAATTATCAGCAAAGACCTAAGAGATTTATACTAATTGAAATGGTAATAGATTGGACTGAATTTTTTTAATGTTCATTAAGATAGAAGATTAAAAACTACTTTTCCAATAAAAAGTATAGAAATAGCAAATGAAGCCATTAAATAAGGAGGCTTTTTATAAGATATTCTAATACACACATACAAAAACAAACAAACATAATACTCCCTTAACACTAGAGAAATCAGTTTTACTAAAGTTTTCACAACTTTAGTAAATACAATAGCATCATTAACTTATCTTTATTAACTAGCTACTAGAGACTGCACACAAGTTAATAAACATTTCCCATAGAAAAACAAATGTAATTAAGCATTTGTACAGCATAACTATCAACAGGAAAGTGATTAAAATGGTTGGATTTATGCCCTTGCTGGTTTGGTTCAGGGGTTGGGGTGTCGACCCTCAGACTGAAGAGTCCTGGGTTCGATATTTCTCTCTCTGCCTCTCCCCCTCCTTCCCACTCTGTCTAAAAATCAATGGAAAAAATATCCTCAGGTGAGGATTAACGACGACAAAATGTTTGGATTTACCTGTTTGTTATTTGTGTGTATAACAAAAAATTTACATTAAACTATAAATCACACTTTTTTAGAAATTCTTTGTTCAAAGATATTAGATACCATGACTCACTTCCTATCTTCCCCCTACCTCAAATGTCAAACCCATTTAAGAAAGATTAGCTGCCAACACTTTTAAGACAGAACATTGAGAAAATCTTCTGAAGGTGACATCTCACATCAATTAGTTCATATGTAAATGAGAAACCAGGTCAAACTTCAAATGTAGACTGATTCCACAGAAGCCATGTTCATTATTCTTAATATAAATAAAATATACAACACACTGGGAATTATGACATCATTTATCTTAAATATATAAGATCCTCAGAGGTGATTCTCAAGCAGAAGGCATAGATTCCAATATCTAAATATCATATGAGAAGAAATTAAAAGGCTGAATCCTATATAATAAAAGCCTAATATGCTAAGTATCTGGTCGCCTGGTTGTCTGTTCAACCAATCAAAGTGTAATATGCTAAGAATGGATTTTACATTTCAAATGTTTGTGGGGATAAAAATTAGAAGAAGGGTAAAAGCTCATGCTGCATTAAAGTTATATGAAATTCAAGTTTCAGTGTCCATAAGGTTTTATTAGAACACAGCCACACCCACAGGGGTTTTACCTGCCATAACAACAGGGATAAGTAGTTGTGTTGGAGACTACAAAGCCACAAAAGTATTTACTAGCTAGTTCTTTAAAAGACTGACAACCCCTGGACTAGAACTTTAAAAGCAGAAGAAAACCCCTACATGGGAAAAACAAAACAAAAACAACCCTGTCTTCAAGCACCAGGGTACTTCAGTGGCTTTGCACTGTAAACAACTGCAGTCCAGTTGCTGATCTAGGTGACCTGCTAGCTGGGAATGCCCAAAGAGGGACTACAATGATGCCAGTGGGAACTAAGCATGTGGAAGCATGCTTACAAGTCTCTAAGTAAAAAGAGACAGCCTGACTTTTTTAAAAAAAGGGGGAAAAGGCTTGAAAAAACAATTTCCAGGAGAAATACAAATGGGCAGTATAATATAAAAACATATATATCACTTATAATCAAATAAGTATACTAAAATGACCTGGCTTTTTTGCACCATGAGTTTAGAATTGATTTATAAGTTTTTAAGCAAGGTGTTGTAGAATCCCACTCAGTGAGACTATAAATCAGTACAATCTTTCTGGAAAGCTTTTAGAAAATACCATTCTACATATTGATGCACAGTGTTTGATCCAGCACTCCACTTTTGGGGAACTTCCTATAAATATATTGCAACAAATGCACAAAAATATATGGACATGTATATGCTCTACAGTACTGTTTTTTAATGAGAAAAAAATGGGAAAATAAATGCCCAACAACTTAACTAAACTATGATAACTTTATTTTATTTATTTATTTATTTAAAAATATATTTTATTGATTTTTTACAGAGAGGAAGGGAGAGAGATAGAGAGTTAGAAACATCGATGAGAGAGAAACATCGATCAGCTGCCTCCTGCACATCACCTACTGAGTACATGCCCTTGACCGGAATCAAACCTGGGACCTTTCAGTCCGCAGGCCGACGCTCTATCCACTGAGCCAGACCGGTCCCGGCAGATAACTTTATATTGTATAACATTTTTTAAAAAATTAGGGAAGCCATCATGTACTGACATAAAATAAAACAAAGATAGAATATATCAATAAATGTAAATATATATGTACATGTACATATTTCCAAGCCATTGGTATTATATATAAAAGGGATTAACTTGCAATTACTACTATACACATGTCTATATTTGAACTCTTTAAACTTTATAATAAAATTATGAAGCTGAATATTCATATAATTGTTTCAGATATTGTGAATCAATTGCCTGTTTCCAGTCATAGGTACAGACTTTCTAATGTTGAATTTAATAATAGACAAAGATTACTACATTTAACTTGAAATTACATAATTTATTTTAGCTTATTATTATCACTTTAGGTTAATCCAGTGTGGAATTTTTTAAACAATTTCATATAATCTGCGAAAGTACCATGGTATACCTTGATGGGAAGTAAAAGGTTCTTCTATGAGTACAGGAGTTCCCATTTTGACTTTCAATCCAAATAAAAGTAAATACTTCCTCATCTTTCACATATTATTTACATGGCACTGGTTACCATGTCAACAGGAACCTTTAAACTGTTAACTCTGATCCAAAGGAAAATCCCAAAGGAGACTACAAATGTAGTTATTCCGATTTTGCAGACTTCTAATTTTTATTTTATCTTCTTTGATTCTCTTCTGATTATACTATTTTGAACCAATTTATGTTTTCAACCTCACACCTCACTTTAAGACAAGAAGTTTCACAAGTCCATTAACTTTATAGTTTACTGTTTCATCTCATTCATCATTCTGTTATGTCCACCTCAAAAACTCCAGAATTTGGTAAACAATTCCATGGTCACCGTATCTGTGGCTTCTAACAGCCAGGAGAGAGTAAGGCAGGCTCTGAGTGTGGGGCCTAGAGCTAGACCAGCCGTGGGCAAACTACGGCCCATCCGGCCCGTTTGAAATGAATAAAACTAAAAAAAAAAAAAAAAAAAGACCGTACCCTTTTATGTAATGATGTTTACTTTGAATTTATATTAGTTCACACAAACACTCCATCCATGCTTTTGTTCTGGCTCTCCCGTCCAGTTTAAGAACCCATTGTGGCCCTCGAGTCAAAAAGTTTGCCCACCCCTGAGCTAGACTGTGGGTTTGCAGTGGGCCTGGGCTGCATAATCTGAGGCGAAGTGCTTAACTTCTGTACTTCTGTTTTCTCATCTGTTAAATGGGACCGATCACTGCTGTAAGAATTGAATAAGATCATATTATCAACAGACCAGCACAGCCAGTGTGATTTTATTAGTTTTGACTATATTCCCTTTTAAGTCCGATAGGATTTATTTTTTAAAATATATTTTTATTGATTTCAAAGAGGAAGGGAGAGGGAGAGAGATAGAAACATCAAAGATGAGAGAGAATCATTGATCGGCTGCCTCCTGCATGCCCTTACTAGGGAACAAGTCTGCAACCTGGGCATGTGCCTTGACTGAGCCACACCAGCTGGGTGGATTTTAAATGTTTAGTTTATTCCCATTTGACAGGCACCTAATTTCTGGAACCTTTACTTATATCTTACTAGAGGCCCGGTGCATGAAATACTTGTATGGGTAGGGTCCCTAGGCCTGGCCAGAGATCAGGGCTGATTGGGGTCTTCCTTCCCCTGGCTGCTGGCTGCTGGCCAGGGCCTTCCTTCATTCCGTGCCACCCACTGGTGGTCAAACACCCGGTTGGTAGAACTCCTGAGGGGACAATTTGCATATTAGCCTTTTATTATATAGGATTTGATTTTTTCCTCCTGTCTTTCATGAGCTATCCCACAGTTCTACATTATATTCCACTTTTCTTTTAATTTCATTTAACAGAAAACATGCCAATACCTACCATGTCACAGGATTCATTCTCCACAGTGGGTGAATTTTCACCCATTGTATCCCTTTAACAACACAAAAAAGCAGACACCATTACTTATTTTCATATAAAGAGGAGACAATGGTTTCATAGAGAGCATAAATAACTTGCCCAGGGTCATAAGAAAAGTACGAGTTAGAATAAGGAATTGAACCCAGGCACTCTGGCTCCTGAGGCCGTGCTCATATCTGCTCTCCTGGGCAGCCTCTCAGAGACAGTATCAAGGGCAAAATACCTCCCCCATGGGTCATGGCAACTCATGAGAACAAAGAAAGACAGCCAATGCACACTAAGCACATGGACGCATAGGAATGAGTGACCTATGGAATATTTACTATGATGAAAAATTTTGAAACCTACCAACCCATTTAAAAGAATACCCTTCCGTAACTTTAGAAATAGATACCACTTGAGTTCCCCTTTTGAAAGTTTCCCACACTCTGGGATTTTGAAACTTGACCAAAATGTGATTTCCAGTTTTCACATTATGAAATTTCCCTTGTTTAAACTGAAACTATTCCAAACCTTCAATGGATTTGCCTCTGTTAGGAAATGTACACTTAATTATGTAAGTCAAATCCCTCTACTTAAAAAATAAAACTAAAAAAGTTTTGTTTGTTTTTACTCTCTAATAAAGCAAACAAAAAGATATGTTTAAATTATGTTCCATTGCATTAATGAAATCCAGAATCTGTATTTCCAAGAATCAATTTGAATGAAACACATTTTTTATTTCCAAACTGTGACACCATAGGTTAGTTCCAAGCAAAATTATCAGACATCCCATTGCCTCATATTTTAAAATGTCTGGTCGGTTATAGAGTTTTATTCTCAGAATCCCAAGCCAAGTCATTGAAAAATTCTCAATCAACCAACCCGACAGGCTACTCCAGCTCTGTGGTTAAACTTGTAGCACAAAATATGAAGTGAAACTCACCATGGAGAACTCCACATTCCCTCATAAGATCTCTAAATTTCCTCTCTCCCTTTACTTATCTGGCAAGGCAACATTTGTATTATAGATTTTTGTCTATACAAAAGCAGCAATTAGCCTGGCCAGCATTGCTCAGTGGATAGAGCCTGGGGACTGAAGGGTCCCGGGTTCGATTCCTGATCAGGGCACATGCCCGGGCTGTGGGCTCAATGTCCAGTGTGAGGTGTGCAGGAGGCAGCTAACCAATGATTCTCTCTCATCACTGATGTTTCTATCTCTCTCCCCTTCTCCTTTCCTCTCTGAAATAAATAAAAATATATATTTTTAAAAAACAGCAATTACTCTTTCAAACTTGAAGAGATCTTAAAGAAAAAAATTTGTAGACCTTGGCCCAAGATTGATTGATGGATAAAATTCCTGAAGTCTATAGCACTTCGCATATAACATGAAATACAAGGAAGATTTCCAAAAATGGTTTTCTAATAAATGAGAAAGTATGTTGCCATTTAAATCTATAATTCCCACACCAGAGCAGCGAGTGACTAAAATTTTTCAGCCAGCACTATTCCAGGCCCGCACTTGGTCCTCTCAGCAAGACCACAGGGTGCACACCATTACTAAACCCGTCACACAGGGGACACTGCAGCACAGAGCCGTCCAATCAGCTGTCTGTGACCTGGTACACAGTAACTGGCGGGTGTGGGATTCTGACTCCAAAATCCTGGATCTATTAGCCCTTAGCCCTTAGCAAATATGTCATTTTCTCTTTCAGAGATGGAAAGACAAAAAGACTAAGATAGATGTTTATAGAAACAAACAGGCCCTCATACTGAACACAAATTTCTGGGGAAAACAGTCTAGAAGGATGCAGGTAATGATTCTACCTGATTTTAGAGACAACTATTACACTTTGTTGTAATTTGGGGCTATTTTCTTTATCTTTCTGCCTCCCATTACTATATACAAGAGGCACTCAAAAATTTCATTAAACAAGTAGGTAAACAAGATTAAGCTGCAGGAAAGTTACACTATGCGAAAATATAAAGAAACTGCAACTAATTTATGCAAGTCATAGTAGATGAAGAGTACATAACTTTGAAATAAGAGATTTCTTATTAGAAAAACCTCCAAAGGTCTGAATGTGAAGAGATTCCAATGGATCACATTACACTTGAAATGAGGAAGGAAAGCAGGTTTAAGAAAGCAGAAGGGCTTGCTTCACACGCTCTTCGTGGGCTGATCTAATGACTGCGCCAAGCAGGAGACAGCCAGCAAGCCTCCTCACAAACAAAGGTGAGTTTCAATTTTTATTATAAGTGTGCTTGCTTATAAATGGTAGACTATACTCAAGGTGGGAAATGCTTTAAGGTTAACATTCTACAAACTAGATTAGGAGCATAAAAAATTATATAATGTACAGTAATCTGACATCAATTAGTACCTCTTAAATTGGTTTTTGTTTTACTGCCATAGTAAGAGTAGCATTTGTGAATCGGGTAGGACCTGTTATTTGGATTTCATAATGTTGAGAGTAATGGTAATGTTACAAGTACCAAAACCGTATTATGTACTTTAAAAATCCTAAACAAACTGTGCCTTCTCCACCGATCTACTGAATGTGATAATGTTAATACAGAAGGTATTAATATGCTACAAACCTAAAGTCTGTTTTTTCTAAAAGCAGCATTTTTAAATCATGAAAGGCTTCGTTTTACTGTGTGTCTGTGTGTTTATTTGTAACAGCTGACACTGGAAATCATGAACGCCACAGTGACGAAGGGCTTCAACGGGTCTGAGCAGTGCCCCAGGGACACGCGGATAGCACAGCTGGTGTTCCCAGCCATCTACACCATTGTTTTCCTCACCAGCATATCGCTGAACACTCTGGCCCTGTGGGTGTTCATTCACATTCCCAGCTCCTCCACCTTCATCGTTTACCTCAAAAGTACTCTGGTGGCCGACTTGGTAATGACACTCATGCTTCCATTTAAAATCCTCTCCGATTCACACCTGGGACCCTGGCAACTCAGAGCCTTCGTGTGTCGCTTCTCCGCCGTCATCTTCTATGAGACCATGTACGTGGGCATCATTCTGCTGGGCCTCATTGCCTTTGACAGATTCCTCAAGATCATCAGACCTTTTGGAAAATTCTTTGTACAAAAACCCACTTTTGCAAAAACAGTCTCAACCTTTGTCTGGTTCCTTTTGTTCCTCATCTCTCTGCCAAACATGATCTTAAGCAACCAGAAGATGACACCGACAACTGTGAAAAAGTGTGCCTCCTTAAAGAGCCCTCTGGGGTTGAAGTGGCACCAAGCGGTGAATTACATATCCCAGTTCATTTTCTGGACGGTTTTTGCCTTAATGCTTCTGTTTTATGTGGTGATTGCCAAAAAAGTATATGATTCTTACAGAAAGTCGAAAAGTAAGGACAGCAAAAACAACAAGAAGCTGGAAGGTAAAGTGTTTATTGTTGTAGCTGTCTTCTTTCTGTGTTTTGCTCCATTTCATTTTGCCAGAGTTCCATATACTCAGAGTCAAACCAACAGCAAGACTAACTGTAGATTGCAACATCAACTGTTTATTGCTAAAGAAACAACTCTCTTGTTGGCTGCAACAAACATCTGTATGGATCCCTTAATATATATTTTTTTATGTAAAAATTTCACAAGAAGGTTATTATGCATGAGAGGAAGAAAGACTACAGCATCAACTCAAGACAATAATACCAGTCAGTCAGATAACATAACCCTAAACTGATGACTTTATCATGGCTCACTTCTATTTATGGACTAGATTTCAAAAGACAATTTATTTGGAAATAACATGTAAGCAATAAAAAGGGATTAAAATAAATGTTTTCTTACATTTTATTATCCTGATGTACAAAAAGGATTATGTAAATTTAATTCCACATAGATGTATTCATAAGCAGAATGAAGTATCATTAAGAGAATGCAACAGAAAGCAAGTGGCCACTAGAGGTCATCTTTTCTAGAACATTCACTTACATTTTGGAATAGATTTATTGTGGATAAATGTGTATTCCAAAAAACCTCCCCTCCAAAACACCTTCTCACATTATTTTATGCACATAATTCAAATAGCACTCCGACTTTGTATTCCAAAAATGCTGATACTTGCTGAATTTTTGGGAAAAAACAAAACCACCTTGAAAGTCCTTTGGTGAAGCTGAAACTTAGGGGTTGAAAGGGATGCCACATATGAAGCATCTGGGGAGCTGTAGGTGGTCAAAGGCCTCTGAAAGTTCCTTACAGTTACAAAGAGCCTCTTCCATGTTATTCCAACTCAACATAGGAGGCACGGGCACCATAATTAAGCCACACGAAACACTGTGCTATAATACTTTGCTTACATGCCAAGAGCATACAATTCAAGGCCAAAAATACTGTATTCTTCTTCTTTAGAATTTTCCTCTACCCAGAAAATCCTCTAATGGTGGTTGAATATGCCACCTACTTAGTTAGCAAAGCCTTCCTGGGCAACAACCTCTATCCTTCTGCCTCCCACTATGGTTAAAAATAATTGCTTCTCCAACTGTTTGGGTATGTTTTAGGGCCTTCATTGCATCTGTCCCTTTACCAGTTCACTGTACTCTTGACCGCATCCCCTAAAGATGGTTAGGATTCTCTAAGAAAAATGTGTTTTGAAGACAGAAAATGTCATTTTTTTTTTTGGTAAGTCCCACAATACTTCCCACTGACCTTGGGTTACAAATGTTTTATATAGAATATGTCAAAATGTTATGCTATTCTTGGTACATACATAGATGAAACTGCTGGCCCACAACCAGTAACATCCATACTGGGATATTTTTCAAAGAATGGAGCCCTACTGGACTTATTTACCTCCGCATGTTTTTCCTAAATACCTTTGTGGTTCAAAAAAAACTACAAAATGGGTATCTGGTATTGCAGATGCCAACTTAAAACTTCCAGAGAGAATGCACAAAGGAATGCTCACACTCTGTAAATGTGCCTCCAGCTCCAGCGTTATCATAGGAAGGTGAATCTCAGGCCTCTTCCTATGCCCTCAAGGCCACTGAGGCCCTGAACCTGCCCACCACTCTGGCCTCACCGCCTCACTGCTTTTCCATCCCTGGAACTTCACACTCTTCTATAAACCTGAACATGCCAGGCTTTTTTGCCCCTGTGCCACTGCACGTGTAAATTTACCTCTGACTCACCAAGAAAACTTTTTTTCCTTTATTTTTATTGTTGACATTATTACAGATGTCTAGCATATCACATATTTATGGAAGAAATATTCCCCTTCTGTGATCTAGCTGTGCACACTTTTATGGGGTTGGACCTGAGATATTGGCTGGGATGCTTACAGAGGAAGAGCTTCTTTCTGAATGGAATATTTATTATTTATTTGTTTGTTTATTATTATTATTATTATTATTTAGTTTTATTGCTTAACTCTTATCCCTCCCTAAAATCCTGCATTGCCATCACCTAATCCACGAAATATGATCTGGCCAACCTCCCACCATCTCAAACGCAATCCCTCCCTGTCTGTCATGCCTCGACTGCTGATCTCACACTGCATTGTGATGACTCCTCCTGCAGGCACCTACTGTTTAAGTAACCTACATGTACTTCTGAAGCAGAGATTGTGCCTCATTGTGCAATCAATAAAGGTTTGATAATAAACCAAACTGGTTTTATTTTTACATACTAGAAAAGCAAAAGGAAAATCCATTTTCATTGATGTTTTCATTATCAAAAGATGATAAATATTTCTTGAAAGCTCTTTTCAGTTGAGTTCCTACAGCTTGGACACAGGGGACGGGAAAGTGGGGATGTTCTTGGGTTCTCTACTGAGTGCTCATGAAAGAAGCAGGATTACTAAATGGCACATGCATAACTTGGGGGCTGATGTCTATCAACGTATCAGTTTGAAACTATTGGTAAAATGCTCCAGTTATGTACTATTGGTTTCGGGTAAGTAACTGCAGTCTATTACAATATCCCAAACTCTCCTTTTACAAAGTGCTCTTGAAGTCTGATTTTCATTCTCTTAAATAAAAGAATTAGATCAGCCGTGGGCAAACTACGGCCCGCGGGCCGGATCCGGCCCAGAGGACTGATCAATTGGGGGGCAGTACAAATATTCTGTATGATACCATAATGATGGGTATGTTTGTCAAAACCCATAGAATTTACAACACTAAGAGTAAACTGTAATGTAAACTATGGACTTTGGGTAATAATGACGTGTCGATGTAGGCTTATCAATTGCAGCAAATGTACACTTCTGTGGAGGATGTTGATAATGGGGAGACTATGCATGTGTAAAAGCGGGAAGTATTTGGGAAATCTCTGCATCTTCCTTTTAGTTATTCTATGAACTTGAACCTTTCTAAAAAATAAAGTCTGTTATAAAAAAGAAATACATGATCCTAGAGTCTACTCAAACCAACAGAGGCAGAATTTCTGGGATGTGATCTTGTATGTTTATAAACACTTCAGGAGACATTTCTATGGACACTATGTCTAATATGCCCCTTAATCTTTCAAAGTTACTTCTCAAACCATCATTGCTTCGTTTCATAACATTTGATGTTAGAAAACTATAACTCATCATTC
>NW_006287072.1:599031-608780 GCF_000327345.1 Myotis davidii | reverse complement strand
GACAACTGGTGGCCTGTCCTTTGTCACAAAAGCCTGAAACAGCACCAGAAGAGGTGCAACTGGAACTCATCGATCTTCAGTCTGACTTTGTCCTAAAGGAGAAATTCAGCTCTCTTGAACTAAGAGACTTTTATGCTTCACTTAATGAAGCCACTTTTCCAAACATCCGGAGGATGACACAAAAGATACTGGTGCTGTTTGGGTCAACCTATGTTTGTGAGCAAACATTTAGCATAATGAACATCAACAAACCCCCTCACAGATCCAGCTTAACTAACAAAATCTTCAGATCTATCCTGAGAATAGCCACAACAAAACTAACTCCAGACTTTGGTGCATTAGATAAAAAAGGAGACCAACAACACTGTTCCCACTGAAGTTGATGTTTTAAAGACCAAAAACCTTTCAACCCAGTCTACATTGCCATCTACATCTACGTCCCGGGCATAATTTGGAAGTTGCACTAAAGAAAATGTTTAATTTACTGTTTACACATTTTGTTCTTTTCTATTTGTTTTAGTTTTAAATTATTTTATTATATTTAAGTTTAATTTGAAAGGCTTTTGTACCTTTCCTTTGTTAGGCAATTTTATTTTGCCTTTGCCATCTTCAATATAAGGTATGTTATTGTGCTATGATTCCTCCATTTTTTGAAGTTTCAAATTATAATAATTAGTCTTTACATTCTTCTTGTTAAAATGTTTGAAATGAATAAAACTATTGAAATAAAAAAAAAATACCGTACCCTTTTATGTAATGATGTTTACTTTGAATTTATATTAGTTCACACAAACACTCCATCCATGCTTTTGTTCCGGCCCTCCGGTCCAGTTTAAGAACCCACTGTGGCCCTTGAGTCAAAAAGTTTGCCCACCCCTGAATTAGATCATGGTAACTGTTAGTGATGTCACTAAATGCACAGTACTTTTACTGAATACATTACATATTCATGAGTAGACTCTAATCAGTTTTATAAAAAACTGCATCTAGATAATGTATACAACTTTTACAAAGGTCTTTCAAGATAAAATTTCAATAGTAAATCTGTCCTCCATAAACACAAATATTTAGTTCTATTGCAATAACATCATAATCAAAAGTGGAGTAAATGGTGTGTAGAATAATCTAACAAGAACTTAGAGAAAAGGCATAGTAGAGCCACCTTAAAATCATACAAAATGCAAAGCAACTATTTGAGAACAAATTCCCAAACTGGCATCAAAATACTAAATTATGGAATACTTATAGAATGGGATGCTATACCACAGCCACTAATGACACACAAAAGAGAATGTTGTTTTTGTGTGTGTGTGGTTCTTTTTTTTTTAAGTAGCTTTGATATAGTGTGTGAGCTTAGAGCACAATTAAGGGCTTTTGTGAAAAGTGAAATATAACTGTTATTACTGGAAAAGGTCTTCTGACTATCCCTGGGGCAGGCAAAGGGTGAAAGGGTATTGCCTCATACTGAAGAATTCTTGATAAACCAAGAAAATTTACTGTAAATGAGAGAGGAGAAGGCAGACAAGCAGTGAGAACTCCCAAACCACAGATGTTAGATGGTCAGTGTAAAGTTATTAATTAGAATCTTAAAAGAATTATTCAACAATGGGATACTATGCTGTGGTAAAAAAGAAGGAGTTCTTACCATTTGCAACAGCATGGATGGAACTGGAGAGCATTACTCTAAGTGAAATATGCCAGTCAGAGAAAGATAAATATCACATGATCTTACTCATTTATTGAATATAATGAACAACATAATCTGATGAACAAAAACAGATCCAGAGACAGAGAAGCACTGATCAGACCGTCAAACATCAGAGGTAAGGTAGGGGAGGGTGAGGGTAAGGGGGAGAGATCAACCAAAGGTCTTATATACATGCATATAGGCCTAACCAATGGGCACAGACAACAGGAGGGTGAGGGCATAAGTGGGGGGGGGGGTAATGTGGGGATAAGGACACATATGTAATAACTTAATAAAAAAATTTAAAAAAAGAATTATTCAATCTTATCAAAACCATCACTTTATGTATTTCATATCCATTTAAAAGAAGCTCCTTCCATAACTTTCTTTCTCAAAATGCCTGGAGTTTACCTCCAGGTAAACTCATTCCTCCAGCAAGTTAAAAGGTCAAAGTTCACTTAACTCTTAACAGAGCAAGCCTCTAGAGCAGTCGATCTCAACCTTGGCTGCACATTAGAATCACGTGGGGAATCTTTTCAAAATCCTGATTTCTGGGCCCCATCCTCTGGAAATTCTGTTCTTTGTTATGGGGTGGGGCCACAACATTAGTAACAAAGAAACAGAATTTCCGGAGGATGAGGCCCAGAAATCAGGATTTTAAAAAGATTCCCAGGTGATTCTAATGTGCAGCCAAGGTTGAGATCCACTGCTCTAGAGGAAGAACCCACTCCCCACTGGTCTAATACCTCAGGGAGCATAGCTAGGAGATAGCAGGGAGCATAGCTAAGGAAAGTGTGGAACTCACAAACCATTTAAAGTGCCCAGAAACAAAACCCACTATTTTAAAATTTACATGAAACCAAATACAGACAATATGAATAGAGAACACTTGTGTTCAAACCAAAGTAGTCCTCAAACTTTACTTGGTACCAGAATCAGCTGAAGGGATTCTTAAAGACACTGCTAGGCCCACCCCTGAGTTTCTGATTCAGTAGGTCAAGGGTGAGGGCTGAGCACGAGCTGCCAGGGGCACTGAAGCTATGGATTGGGACACTGGTGAAGAAGCACTGAGATAAATGTTCCCTGAGGTTCATACTTCCGTCCAGACTGATTTACACACAGCCATCTTGAGCAAGAATGTCCAAGAGAGGCATCTGTCAACAGGAAACACAAAATTGTTATTAAGAGACTGGGGCAGATATAAGGTGGCAGGCCAGAGTAAGAACTAGGCTACCTTAAAAGTCCATACCCTACTGTGGGGGCATCTACTATCCAGTGCCAACTGCTGGCACAGAAGGGATTTGGAGTCCAGGGAGCCTAACTAGTAGCAATAACAGTAGTAAAACTGGCATCAGTGACAACAAAAGCTACACACATTACCTACTACTTACTGTGTACCAAGAGCTTTAACTATATTGTTCCATTTAATAATACCAGGAAGCCTATAAAGTGAAATTATTGTCTCTATTTTAGAGATAAAGAAGTTGAGGAACAGAGGTTAAGCAATGTGCACGGGGTCACCCGGCATATAAGGAGCAGGGCTAGAGCTCTAATTCAGCCCCTAAACTCATACTCTTAAATACTGTATTTACAATATCAAATCTTCTAATGTTCTCAAGAGAATTCATAAATCCAGTCTCCTACATTTTCTGTGATTTTCAAAATTTCCGTAGCCACCACTATATTCTCTGACCCTACAAAAACAACGCAGTATTCTTGTGTGGGCCATAACTAGCCCAGGTGCCGCCAGCTAATTAGGCCTGACCTAGAAGCTACCAGAACCTCCCAGGACCTCACCAGGCAGCGTGGCTTGTTTACTGAACACTTGCTGTGGCTGACACCACGCTCTGCACTTGATAAAGATTACTACTTTGCTATCTTTCACTGCAACACTACAGGATAGATGTTACAGGACTTCTTGTTGAGGGAGAAAAGAAAAGAAGTCTGAGGACAAAGTAAAAGATACCTCGTCTACAGTGCCTGTGGCAACACCAGCAAAGCAGAGGCTCTGCTCTACCACCTGACAGTGAGGACAAGCTGCATGCCTCCAGGAGGTGGCGCCTGCAGAGGGAGGAAGAGGTCTCAACACAAATGAACTTCAGTAACCTCAGGGGTATGAATGGTTCGTGGACCCTATAAGTACTTTGGGTGGCCCTCCAGCACTGAGAGTTCTTGAAGTCCCACATAGAGATTCATGGGTTCATCTGGTCATTCTTCTTCGTGCACTTATCCGTGGAAGCCGCAGCTGTTCAGGCACACAGGCCACAGAGAATGGACTGTGGTAAGCTGTATGAGAACCGTAATTAGCTCACCATAGGAGCTCAGAGGAAAGGGGACCTGACTGCAAATGAAGAAACTGAGGAAGGGCTCGCAGAAAATGGAAATGTGAGCTGAACCTTAAAGGAGAAAACCAAGGACCCAAAAGGGAGCACTGCTGGGCAGAGAGCAGTATTGAGCAAGGCTCGGGCCGAGGAGGGCATTGTGCTGTGGCCAGATCGTGAGGGGCTTTGGGGGTCTGAGGCTGCAGCATGGGAATTAGACAATGACCCTGGACAGAGCGCGGATCCTGCTGTGGCATTTCTCTAACCACTGAAGGTTTCTGAAGTGAAGCATTATGTCCTCTGTTGTGCTGCACTAGGAGAACATCAATTTGTCAGCAATAGGATGATTCTGGGTTGAAGAACAGCCACTGAGGTCAGGAGATCAACTGAAAAGGTCTTGCACCTATACAGGCAACAGCCCAGGGAAAATTGGACATGGGCCTCAGTGACATGTTCAGAAAGGTTTTGAGTCCAAGACCCCTAGAGAACAGGAGATTATATGTTAACTGTGATCAACATGTATTCTCAGTGGGTCCATAATCTCCATCCCAACCACCCCCAATTGAATAGTATTGCTCTGGAGATCACGAGCTTGGGTGATGCGCTGGATCATGAAGAAGACCAAGAAGCAGGGTCTGGGTAGGTTGTATGTGAAACACAGTGAGAAAGCGAGATCAAGAGGACAAAAGCTGGACAGAGGGGTGCAAAATACAGATCCAGGACTCTGAAGACACGGCTAGATTTGAGGCCAGGTGAAATTTTTCTAAGACCGGGAGAGAATAAGGAATGAGCTGAGTACTTCAGAGGCCATGTTACCCAAATCCCATGGACAGAGGCAAGAGGATCTGGGGGAAGTGCCTGGGACTGGGATGGGGGTAGGATTGGTGGGTTAAAACAAGAAACAGAAGGTCCGGTGTACTGGAAGCCAAGGAGCAAGAGAGATTCAAGGAGAAAGCTATAGTCTGCAGAACCACACACTGTGGAAAGGTCAAGTGTGTTGAATGTAGAACTCTGAGGTCAGTGGTAATTTTAAGGAGGAGGTGGAGTAGAGCCCCAGTTTGTAAAGGGAAATGAGGAGCTACAGCAACACTCAACTTGCCATAAAGGACAAGTCAGTTTCAAAGAATTCCAAGGAAGAAAAACAACAGTTGTATTACTCTGACTTTCCCTAAGGGTGTCTAAGACCAGGAGAGCAGCTCTCCTGTGTTTCCTGTGCAGTGCAGTTACAATGCACCACAGGAATGAGCAAACCCAATGGTGGGAGTAGCCACGTGACCGAGAGAAACTAGCGTGGGTCAGCTGGGCACTGCATTCAGGTAGTGTGCCAACATTTCAGACTCCACATTACCTGGGTTTCTGAGTCCCAGCCTCCCATTCATTCCAGTATAAAGTATTTATAGAAAAAGTGGAGTGGGAGGGAGATGAGACACCAAGTGGTAGGGATGCAAGCTGAAAACATGGGGAGGAGTGACAAAAAAGAAAGGTAAAAGCAAGAATAGAGAAAGAACACGGAATTCGAGACTTACAGTAAGCAGGTAAACTAGTGTTTTGAAAAAATTCCGTACCTCACTTAGCATGTGAATTTTTGTCACTGCTGCAATAAAACTCACGGTCACAAACATGACACCCCCAGGCTCAGAAGTGGAATGCCTACCTTTATTTTTTCAATTCAGCATCAATATTAGATGGGTGTATATGATCTTAAGTAGCCATAGTCATCTTAAGAAATTACGCCTCATGCATAGCTGAGTACTTTTTTAGTTTAAAATATTAGCCTTTTGCTTTAAAATTACATCAGATTATTCTGCACTTTTACCTTTTTATTCTATTTAGCTCTGAACTATGGAGAACGAAGCATTGACCTGAATGCAGTGCCCAGCTGAGACCACCTCCCTCCCCCCACATATTTGGCCTCAGATTTTACACTTTCCCACATTTTCAGATAGTCTGAATAAGCCAGTCCTAGCTTCTTTCTTTTCAGCAGAGAAAGCTATAAAGAAAGAATAAAGAGTATTTCAAGCAATCATCGGATCACCATTAAAAGAAACCCAAGAGCTTACTAAGGGCTGCCAAAATATTATAGAATTACTTAACTTTGTAGTTGAGAAGTCTTTTCAATTTTTAATCATTCCAACTTTACATTCAGACAGGCACACCCATTCATTCACTTATTCACTCTCCCTCTCTCTTCTGACCAAATAAAAACACAAAACAAAAGCTACTATTCTAACTACCCTGTACATTTAAGTTTTACAATCTTATAAAGTAGCCATTCCCATGCTTATTTTTCAGAAGAAGACATCGAGGCTCAGATATATTAATGACTTGCTCAAAGTAAAAAAAAAGCTGTTAAGCAGAGAGGTTGAAATCCACATTGGAGTCTATTAGACCCATTCCTGGGCTCCTATCACTGCCTCTCACAAACAAGATTTCAAAAGTAAGGAGATGGATCAAGTAGCCAGTACAGGAGAGAATATGGATATGAGAACAGCATCAGAAGCAGGTATATCACCAAACTCAATCTCAACCCATCCTCCCCTTTAGTCAACCATTACACATGAAGTTCTCATACCAGAAAAATGTAAGTGCTTTATATAAAGAAGACCTAATAGATACAAATCATTTCAAATGACAGATTAAACACAGTAATTTAGGCACAGGGACCTAAAGATATCAATCTCAGCTAGGGAACATGAAAGGGTTTGTAATAATTATACTCAGCACAAATTCTCAGCCACTGCATGTGAGCCACAATTAGAGTGACTTTCTTGAACAGAGAGATGAAATAATAAGACTGTTAATACAATATTTGTTGTATGTTCTGGCTACATGCAAAAGACAGGGTGTCCAAGACAGAGCATCATGAGCTATGTTACAATGAGACTCTGCTTGTCTTTGCTTTATAATAATGAATTCATGTACTACAGAGGCTTTGGAGGCCCTTTATATGTGCTTTTTCCTTTACGAAGAAATGAATGCATCTGAGAGTATTGTGACAGAGAAAAATGAGATTACGATACAAATGCTATGCCTACCAACACTGGAGGAGAGGACACTGAGCCCAGATCCACGTCAATGCAGAGAAGCCCAATAAAGAAGGGAGGAGAGAGGAAGAAGTCACATGCAACGGGAATGACTAGAACAGTGGTCGCCAACCTTTCGAAACTCATGGACCACCAGTGGTCCGCGGTCCACAGGTTGGCGACCGCTGGACTAGAAGACTGAATAAGGAAAGCCTTGATAATATATCTGCTTATGTCTCCCACTAAATAGGGGCAAGTAGGAAAAGAGTTCATTCCAGGATTTAGAAAGACTTACCAATAATATTACTTAATTTTCATTTCTTGTAAGATTTCAGAAACACATTCTCTACTTGAGTATTTGTCTCTCTCTCTTTTTTTAATATATATGTTTTTATTGATTTCAGAGAGAGGAAGGGAGAGGAAGAGGGAGAGGGAGTGACAGAAAGATCAATGAGAGAGAAACATCAACTGGCCACCTCCTGCACTGGGGATCAAACCCATAACCTGTACACATGCCCCAAGTGGGAATTGAACTGGTGACCTCCTGGTTCATTGGTCAACACTCAAGCACCGAACCACACCAGCAGCTGCTTCTGTCTCTTCAAGAATACATTTTGAAAAATCAATAAAGTTTTGGAATCTCACCTAAAATCATTGTTTTACATAATCCTGAAACCAAAAAAAGGTGAATGAGTCATTCAGTATACCCCCTCCCCCGCAAACAGTGACTTAGGATATCCTGACTTTGTGATTAATGATCCATGAACCAGGTCTATGTCCAAAAACAGATTGTAGATATTCCTATTGGACTTCAAAATGCTAACCCCCAATGGTGACTTCAGGCTAATTGCCTCAGAAACATTTAAAAGAATCCCCGTACTACACATTCCATAGGATGGACCTAGTAGATACAGAGCGAAGCAATTTTCAAAAGCCAAGGAGATTAAAGAAAAAGTTTGTTTGTTTTTTAATGCAGAGAGATTGTTCTGAAGAAGAAATAAGTCTAAAAAGACAGTAAAACCAAATGTAAAAGGTGACCAGTGATTGGATTCCATAACAACAAAATTATAAAGGGTATTCCTGGGAAATTGCAAATTTTTAATGCAGATGAAATATTTAAAAGTATTATTATTTCAAAATTAACCTCTTGACTGATAATAGTATTATGGTTAGGTAGAAGAATGTCCTTGTTATTTGGAAATGCTGCTGAAGCAGTTAGGAGTGAGGCATTTATCACAATGACTACAATTTCAAACAGGTCCACCCAAAATGTGTGTGTGTGTGTGTAGATATGTGAAAAACATTAACCATTTGTAACTCTAGATGAAATCTACATGAAATATTATTTCAACTTGTGTGAAGGTTTAACATCTTTAACAATATATATCAGAAGAAAAAAATAAACTGTAATAAAAAAATAAAACAGCCCAGCTGACATGGTTTAGTGGTGGAGCATCAACCTATTAACCAGGAGGTCATGGTTTGATTCCTGGTCAGGGCACATGCCTGGGTTGCAGGCACAATTTCAAGTGTAGGGTGTGCGGGAAGCAGTCAATCAATGATTCTCTCTCATCATTGATGTTTCTATCTCTTTCTCCCTCTCCTTTAAAATATATTTAAAAAAATAAAATAAAACCAAAAAAACATTTTTTAAAGCATGATGGAGGTAGAGACGTACAAACACAACCCACGGTGTCACCCTTTATTCAAAATAAATGTAGGGCTTGTAATGGCTAAACAATGTCATTAAAAGAGCTTCCCTGCATTTAATAGGCTATTCTAAGAAAACAACAAGATAATTATTGTTATAAAGTCTCCTATGGCTCTTAGGAAATGTGAGACTTGCTACAAGAAAAATCAACAGAAAAGAATTCTGCAGGTTAACCTTTCAGTTATTTGAACAATAATAAAGTAATGGGCTGGTTTTTAGCTGCTCTTTTCATTAAAGTGTTACACTTTTATCGTGACTAAACGTGTACTATACTTCCCTTTTTGAATGTTAAGTAAGACCAAGCTTTAGCAAGTCCCAACTTGAGACTGGCATAATATGCTTGAAGGCGAATGGGTACGCCTCATGTTAACTTTTTCATTACTAGATTTAATTTGCACCACTGAGCAAAGAAACTTTTAAATACGACAATCCCACTGTTATATTAAGGAAGGAAAAGCCTATTTCATCCCCAACCCCACCCTCAGGGAGAGATAAAGAGGGCAACTTACTGCCCCTTCCTTCTTCCATGAGGAGATCTTTGTTTAAAAACAACAACAACAACACAGAGAAAGTCAAGTTGCTTCTTCAAACGCCAGGTCTTTCTTCAAACTTAGAAAGGCCTATCATAATCTTCATGCACTGGCCTCCTTTCAGAGACTATTTTAAAGGCACTCAAAACCAGGAAATATACTCCTAAATTATCAAAACATTTTCCCTTCAAATTCAAAATAGGAAAGTATATCAAAAACAATTTCAACAGCTTGATATTCTCAGGAATTTTCTTTAACATAAAACATCAGTATATAGCCAAAACCGGTTTGGCTCAGTGGATAGAGCATCGGCCTGCGGACTGAAAGGTCCCAGGTTCGATTCCGGTCAAGGGCATGTACCTGGGTTGCGTGCACATCCCCAGTGGGAGATGTGCAGGAGGCAGCTGATCGATGTTTCTCTCTCATCGATGTTTCTAACTCTCTATCTCTCTCTCCCTTCCTCTCTGTAAAAAATCA
>NW_006287072.1:581729-597887 GCF_000327345.1 Myotis davidii | reverse complement strand
GAAACCGGTTTGGCTCAGTGGATAGAGCGTCGGCCTGCGGACTGAAGGGTCCCAGGTTCGATTCCGGTCAAGGGCATGTACTGCGTGTGCGTGCACTTCCCCAGTGGGGGATGTGCAGGAGGCAGCTGATCGATGTTTCTAACTCTCTATCTCTATCTCGCTCCTTTCCTCTCTGTAAAAAATCAATAAAATATATTTAAAAAAAAAAAAAAAAACATCAGTATATAGTTAGTTGACCCCAATAGGACAAGTCAACCGAAGTAATAAATGCATTAAAATTTAAGGTGGATAGCAGAGTGTCTTCATTTCTTTAGCAGAAGCTTGTGGAATATTTATCCAAATAAGCTCTTCAATGTGATTTTGTATACACCACTGAAAATCTGGGATGATAATCCTCAGAACTTGCAGAGAGGATCTTTGCTCAACATACTTTGAAAAAGGCTGTAAGGGATGTACTTTCCTTCTGAACTGATGCTTTTAAGACTTGGCCATTTGTTGTTCTGCCACTTAGGTTTCACATTAAGAGCAGTACATAATCCATGTATGGATCATAGTGACAAGTGGCAAAAAGTTCAACCCAAGAAGGACACGTCTTTCAAACTAAGGTCTACAATGAACTGCCTTCAGATGCTAAAAGCAAAATCCATGGCACAAAGCAGAGTCAATGTTAAATAAGCTGGCTAATTTTTGTTCAGAGGCATTCCTTAGGGCTAGCTACTCATCCACACATAATAAACCCTCCCTAAAAAGAATGGAATGAAAAAACCATTAAAATTGAAGTTGTTTGTTTTTGTTTGATTAGGAAAAAGAGAAGTAACATAATTTTGATATTCAACTATTGGTATTTAAATCAAACACATTTGTTTTTCTGTCAAACTTGGAAAGAAAACCAACTACACAGTCCATTATTTCCTTAAGGCATAAACACTCCGTAAATCTATTATTGATTTACTACCTTCAAGAAAGTTTCCATCTTTGATTATTATTTTCATTTATTGTCATTCATGATAGTAACAGGTTTTAATTCCATTTCATAAAATTATATTTTTATTTTTCACTTATTTGTTCAAATATTTCATTCAAGCAAGTCTTGGACTCCTTTGGAGACTTTTATCTGAAAGTTCTAAAATTAATTACATAAGAAAAAGGGATCTGATTATATAAATTCATCACTGTGCAAAGATTTTTAAAGATAATAAAATAAGCTGTCTTGTGTTTTAAGAATGAAATTCAAGTGCTTCTGGTGCTGTCAGCTGCCGCCATGCCCACCTTGAGCCCTCACTCTTGCCTGAGTGACGGAGGCACGGTGCTTTCATCAGGCCGACCCTGTGTGGATGAGACCGAGCTGCTCGGCAAGAACAGCAGCATCAGGCCTGGCTCCAGAGCATCGAAGACAAAGACAGCAATCTGGTACCTACTGTCAGGCCAGCCTCAGAGTACCATGATGCGGAGGAAGAGGAGAATGAAGACAGTGAAGAGGGCTTGGAGGATGATGAACAAGATGAAGAGGACATGCAGGACGTGGACAAGATGAACTATAGTGAGTCGCCTGATGATGGAAAAGTCAAGGAAGTGGACATGGAAGGCAACGGACAGGATCAGGGCCAGTGAATGAGCTAGGCAGACAAGGCAGGGTGGCCTGAGGGAGATTCCAGGCTGACCCAAGTACCATGCAACCCCTGACAACCAGCTGGTCACCCCAGTGCCTGAAGCTCACCCTCAGGCACCTCCTCAGCAGCTACCAGGACCTGGTTTATCAGTCTGCCCTTGAACCCCCTGGGCCTAGCCCACCCCACCTTTCCGGCCAGTACCTCACCCCTTATTTGCCAGGTATAGTCTCTTTCTAAATCTTTTTAATAAAAACAGGACTGATCCTCCCCAACCCCGCCAAAGAATAAAATTCAAAAGTTTCAGAGAATTTTCCCCTTAAGTAACTTTATTTTAAAAGATTTAATATTTATATCTGTGTATTTGTAAAAAACAGCTCTGTAGAGCCCATCACATTCTTGCATAAGACTACACATTTCCAAAGTTATCAATTACTAATATATATACATTAGAATTTTAGTCTTTAAGTAATATGTAAAATCTTTAAAGGATTTGTCTTTTATAAAATATATTTTTATTCCTTTGAGCCAAAATTTACTTAGCAAGAAGGCTGTAAATGCATATTTTTTACTAGCATTAGGAAACCCTCCCCCTTCAAAAAAAAAAAAAAAAGAAGGAAAGAAAGAAAGAAGAAGCAGAAGAACGAAACACTGGGTTGATTCGTAGGGCCCACCTGTCACTTCATCCCCTCTTCCTTAAAGAGTGCTCTGGCATCCTAAGGCCCAGCCCTCCGTGTTTCCTTCAGGTGACTCACCGTCTGCTTCCTGCTGGTTCAGGAACTGCTCTGCCCCAGTCTACAGATCTCACCTGCTCTTCGATGTGAGTCACTGACATTAGCAAGAGAGCAAGTTGCTCCAGTTGTTCCTGAACAGGAGACTGCAAGGTGCCCAGAGGACCATCTCAAGACAGGTTGGGAAGCACCTACCTTCTCTGGCAGGGGAGGAAAATGTTTATTTTCCATGCTTTCCCCAAAACCCCACATCCCCGCCAACCTTAGTTTTAAAGTGTATTCTTACTTAGAGTTGAGAAGCCTGTTTCAACTTAAAGACACCAGTATCAGGTGAATGGACAACCAACTACCGCAATGAAAGGTAAATAAAAACTTTTTTTCTAATTGTCTGAAAAGCTGTGGTGGATAGGACGCAGCACTGATTAAGACTGATTGCACCTCTGCTGAAATCTGAGGTCTGAAGAAAGGGGAGGAATTAGAACGCTAACTGAATGATATGTCTTTGAAAGCACCACTTTTTGACACAGGCGCCATGTGTCCTTCCCAGAGCTTCACTGTGTACGAGGCAGGCAGGCAGAAAATGTACAGTGTGTTTGTGTGCATGTGCCTTCGAATGTAGAAATGATGTTCTGGAAATCATTTCTATTGGAGAATTTTTTTTATCACAAATCGAAAGTGCCTTGTAATTGTTTACCAAGACCCAAAACTTAAATTTGTTTCATAATCTTTTGCTCACATTTTATGTTTAGAAAAAAAGACCAGAAGGAAAACAGAAATTTTTCTATTCTGATTGCCTCATTTTGATAAAAGAATCTCAATCTTTTCATTGTACCACAAAGAACAGGGCAATTTTCATTCTAAATCCTTAGGAGATCATGTTAAAACATGTCAGAAAAGGCACTGAGAAAACTGCCCAGCTACTGACAAACAGCTCAGCAACGGCCTGCTCTGGCTTACGTTCAAATCATTAGGGAGTTTTCGCTTGATTAAGGAAAACAAGAAGCAAGCATGGAAATCTGACCCCTTCTAAGTTATAAAGAGGACTTTAAAAGATAGGTGAGTCTATGGCAGAGTGACTTTTTGATGTATTAGGTTAAGATCTGTCTATTATAGAATTTTATATCATATTCTCAAGTTGGATCTACTTTCATTTGAGGTATGTTAACATTTTTAACAACTTTCTAATTAAAGATTCCAATTTACTAGAAAAATGAAGAGCAAAGTTTGTTTCTATATTATCATCTACATAGCAGGGCTCGGGGAAAGAGCCAGACACTGCTGATATTTTATTTCATTATCATTTCTACTAGTTTGAGGTTATCAGTCTTTCCTCCTTGAAGTTAGGGATCAAGTAGATGTGTCTCTTAGTTACTGCAGCAAAATCCTATGGTAAACCTACTGCTTCCAACACCTACTTGAAAAAGCAATTCAGGTACGTGTGAGTTGGGATAAGGGGTTCCAGGGGCAGTTAGATTGCTGACATACTTAACAATGTAGCCTACAGGAAAAGCATAATTAGTCAGACTATGGAAACTATTTCATGAAGAGAAGAGGAGAAATGTTCCCAGCCACACACAACATGCTGAGAGGGCTCTGTGCGTTGGGCTCTGGGTGGGAGAAGGAAGGCTAAATGAGAGTGGTGTGCTTTATTTAGGTTAGTGGTGTCTGTGCCCTTCAGTCTGCCTGCTTTTTTCTTCCTTTCTTGATATCTAATGATTTAACATAGTATAATATTTCATGCTATATTATGAGAAAATGCAACCAAAATTTAAGATAGGGGAGATAAGAATGGCCGTATGTTATTTAATGTATGCCTTCAAATTAAGGAAAATTAGGAAAACCATGATACTTCCTACACGCCCCTCCTGCCCCCCCAAAAAAGAGCATGCTCTGAAGGCAGGACAGAAGTGAGGTGAACTCAAGCTGAAATCACCCACAGTCCTCAGGGCACACAACAGGCACAGGCATGGAGCAGTTTAGTTTGGGGGGAGAAAGCAAAATGACCAGGGTTTGTGTGCTGACTGTGCCAAAAGTGATCAGGGTGACTTGGGCAAGCCGCTTATTTCCCCAAGAACTCATTGCCTTCCCTCACAGTAATGTGTGTGTGTGGGGGGAGGGGGGCGGGCGCTAGATTCCATGGTCATTAGAGGCCCTCGGGGGTGTTATCAAGAACCCAAGGCTTGAACCAAACACAGGAATGCTTGGGGACACTGGCAAAGATGGTGAGAACTGGTCCTCCCGTTTGTCACCAGCCAGCTGCATGATGCTGATCAAGTCTCAAACTCTTTAGGTTGCAGATTCTTCCATTGCAAGATGGAAAGCTTTCCATTAATACTAATGCAAGGGTCAATTGCAGTTCCTACAACTGTGAAGCAGAGGGAGGAGAGCAGAGGCAACCATGACCATGTGGTTAAAAGGAAGAGGATGAGTCACATGGAAAACATTAAGATGAACAAGAAACAAGACTCAACCCTGCTTCAGGACAGGGGTTAAAACCAGGCTCCTATCTGATCTGACAGAATTTCCAAACTTTCTACCTCCTTATATAGCAAATATGGACAGAAGAGAACATCTGCTCTCCATCTTCTACCTAATTAGCATATTTGATCTGTCACTGACACTTACTAACCATACATAAAAAATGTACACTAAAATGCATTTGAAAAAGAGCAATGATTAAGTTTCACTTGGTGTAAGACAGCCATTAAGTTATTCATACAGGGAGTCCACAATTCCTCTTATAAGGCAATTTCTTTTTAAAAAAAATATATTTTTATTGATTTCAGAGAGGAAGGGAGGGGAGAGAGAGAAAGAGAGAGAAACATCAATGATGAGAGATAATCATTGATCAGCTGCCTCCTACACGCCACACACTGGAGATCCAGCCTGCAACCCGGGCATGTGCCCTGAGCAGGAATCAAACTGCAATCTCCTGATTCATAGTTTGACACTCAACCACTGAGCCATGCCAGCTGGGCAAGGCAATTTCTAATACTAATTTCTGTGAATTACTTAAATGACTTTTTCTAACATATTAGAATGCATATGGCACAGACTGTCCTTCTAGCCTTAATACTAAAGCAACAACCACTAACACGCATTTTATAGTTTTAACACATGTCCACGTCTACTGAATATTTTCACACACACACACACACACACACACACACACACACACACACTTATTTATTTATTTTAAAAGCCCTCACACAACTTTAAGGTGTGTACTGCTGTTAACCCTATTTTACAGCTGAGCAAACTAAGGCTTAAGTGGTACACGAGTACGAAGCAGAGCTCTGACCTTGAAGCATTGCTTAGTGTGGGTAGGGTAACAGGTAAAATTTGAAAGATTTGTGATTTATTCACGGCACCACTTGGCTGCAGCAGACAAACGGTTGTCTCAAGTCATTACACTGCAGTCAAGTTGGAGTTACTTGACTTCCTCGTTTTCCCAAAGGAGACGGCAGGTAATAATCGGCATCTGAACGCCACTTTTACAGCAGCAGGAGAGAACAGCACTTAGGGAGCTGCATGCCAACCCAGCTCTTCCCCCCCCCACACGCTGTGTGAACCTGGGTCAGCTCTAGCACTCGGGCAACAGGTAGCACGTCTGCCGTTCATTTGAAAGGGGGTTACTAATTCTTACTACCACTCAGGTAGCAACTAGCTATTGACTTTTTACCACAATGACAGATTTATAAAGATTGAGTGAGGTAATACTATGGTAATACTTCAGTTGATCCTCAAATAGATCCCATGATGAGTGTTTTAGAAAATAGGAAACTGAGGCATGGATGGGTTAGGGAATCTGCCCAGATAACTCACAGATCTGCAATTTGAATCCAATGTCCTTTTAATAAATTAAATATAACTGAATAATTTAGAGTAATCCCAAACAATACAATTAGCCAGCATTTGCTGAAGCCTCACTCTTATTAATATTACTGTTGTTGTGTCTAACAAGATAGAAAATAGACATTTCAGCTGCCAGGGGAAGGTGTGCCTGTAGGCTTAGGTTGCAGATATTACTGGCTTTCGGCTGCGGACATGGAGTAGAGAGAAACCCTTTTCAAGTCCATGATTCTGGAGTGCACCCTTTGCTAAATATATCAAGATCCTGGTTGCTTCCAAAGAAGAAGGCAGTATTAAAAGAAAGCAGCAGAAACAAAATAATACTAAGCTCCCTGCAGTATAAAGGAGTTTATAGAAAGAAAAATGGTAGCAGGAGGCTACTTGGATGTTAGTACAACCCGAGCACTCACTCAGCTGTGTGACTCGCAGGCCACAAGTCAAGAGAAGAGATCCAAGAAAATGGTGTGGGGCACAAGCTGTCTCTGGACTCAGGCACTGCAGGGCCTTCCACACTCCTTTAGGGGAGGAGCATCTACTTGTCCAAACGTGTTCCTCCTGTACCTGCCAGGCTCAAACAATACTGAAAACAAGTCCTCAGTGGGCTTCTGAAAGCAACTTCGGTAAACTGCCTAAAAGACTAATTGGAAAAACTGCAAAGTTAATTGTTTCCTGGATGCATTTATAAAGAGGGCAGTCCTTCATGTCATGACTGGGTACACAGTACTCAGGGCTCCCAGTAACATACGACCCTTAAAAACTCACAGGTAAATTGTTTTTCTTTTGGTTGTTTCAACCCAGTATATTAAACAATGAAAACTTCAAATAAGATAAAAATTTGTTTCAAAATTGTGAATGTAGTACCCATATTATATGTAGCAAAATGAATGAATAAAAGAATAGTGGATGTCCTCAAAAAGTAAACTACTATGTCAATGTATTAGCATATTATGATCACTACTGAATAAATAAAACAGTAATATAGGTAAAACATCAATATTCCCTTTTCCTTTTACCCTAAAATATTCACTTTAATTTCATGTTGCAAACAACAACAAAATATATATACCATATATATATGTATCTAAAATGAAAAAAGTATCTATAGCCACCAGTACAATACCTCACCTATTATCTCTATTTTCATTCTAAGGCCCAGAAATAATGACTATCAGATATGCACCCAATATTTGTGAAGGCACATTGGGACTCAGCATACACACTGCTGATAATCAGATTACAGTCTATATGAAACTGCAAGTCAGACAGACTCTAACCAGCTGGCCAACACACAAACCAGTTTGAGTGCTCAAAATTGATTTGCAAGTGATTTGCTCTGATGGCCTCCCTATTCCTTCTTGATCCTGGAAGACATTCCTAGCAACATAGTAATCTTGCAACCAGTGTGGCAAAGCGCACCATCTCTAACCTTAACTTTCTTCCCCATCCCAAACCCATGTTGCCTCCCTCACTTCTCCCATGAATTACAATCTAATTACAATCTTAGTTCACATCAGACAAGCACTCTCTCTAATATACTCACCTGACTATTTATTTAGACCAGTGGTTCTCAACCTTCTGGCCCTTTAAATACAGTTCCTCATGTTGTGACACAACCATAAAATTATTTTCGTTGCTACTTCATAACTGTAATGTTGCTACTGTTATGAATTGTAATGTAAATATCTGATATGCAGGATGGTCTTAGGCGACCCCTGTGAAAGGGTCCTTCGACTGCCAAAGGGGTCGTGACCCATAGGTTGAGAACCGCTGATTTAGACCCTGACTAGCGTGCCCCTCGACCCCTGCAAAGTAAGGCAGTTTACAGAGATGCTTAATTTTAAGTAAGTTGAAATGCATTTTAAATAAGAAAAAATGAAGCCTGGGAAAATAATGGTGGGAAATTAAAAGCTATGTCAGAGGTGAATTCCACAAATGCCATAATTCCTATCTATTTGATGTAACCTAAATGCATCCGTTCCTATCAATTTATCTACCTTATGTAAACATTTCAAGAGGAAAACAAGCAGGCATAGGATTCAGTTTTTTTATTAGTAGCATACCTAAAGGAACATCAGCCCCAATAGGCAGACTTCAAAGAACTTTCTCTCATGCGTTCTCACTCAGAAAACTGTAGTTGTACTGAATACCCAAAGAGTAGGCCCACTGAAAAGGATTGTGGGCATCAAGTTGACTCAATCCAAGCAAAGACATTCATGGAGGCAGATGTGACAACATAAGGGGTCCACATATGTGGCATACCTAAAATATTTTCATCATACTGCTGTTTCTTCATAATTATTTTAAGAAAATCTCTCTGCCGCCCCCTTCTCCCATTAGACCTGATTCTAATTATAAAAATATCCCCAAGTGCTTGACATACTAGGTTGAACCATATGAAAATGCCATTATGACCTGTAAAAACATTTCCAGATGTTTCAGCCTAACACATCAGCACCAGGAAGGAGTATTCATCCCAAATTAAATACAATGCCATTAAATTCTAAAAGACTATAAATTATTTCAAAGCTTGTCTTACAAACATCAATTTCAGGGAGAAAGAAAAATACCAAGTTAAGGGAAGTGAATCAAAATGAGGGAGAGGTTTGGAGCAGGCATCAGGTAACAAGGCTCTAGGTCACAAAAGGTACAGGCTGAAAACACAAGGGCAGACCTGGGGCAGCCCTGCAATGAAACTACATATAGAAAATTGTAACCCATAGATAAAATTTATTTGCTCTGTCTAGTGTTTTCACAAAATTAAATCAGAATTTAAAATGCCTGTGATCCTATATAATAAAGAGTAATATGCAAATTGACCATCATGCCAACACACAAGATGGCTGCCCCCATGTGGTCAAAGATGGTCGCCACAAGATGGCTGGCAGGGGCCGGCAGTTGTGGGCAATCAGGCCAGCAGGGGAGGGACCAGGCCTGCAGGGAAGGGCAGTTGGGGGCGATCAGGCCTGCAGGGGAGAGCAGTTAGGGGTGACGAGGCCTGCAGGGGAGGGCAGTTGGGGGAGATCAGGCCTGCAGGGGAGAGCAGTTGGGGGCAACCATGCCTGCACCCATGTGGTCAAAGATGGTCGCCACAAGATGGCTGGCAGGGGCCGGCAGTTGTGGGCAATCAGGCCAGCAGGGGAGGGACCAGGCCTGCAGGGAAGGGCAGTTGGGGGCGATCAGGCCTGCAGGGGAGAGCAGTTGGGGGCAACCATGCCTGCAAGGGGAGGGCAGTTGGGGGTGACCAGGCCTATAGGGGAGGGCATTGGGGGTGACCAGGCCTGCAGAGGAGGGCAGGTAGGGGTGACCAGGCCGGCAGGGGAGCAGTTAGGTGTCGATCAGGCTGGCAGGGAGTGGTTAGGGGGTGATCAAGCCTATAGGCAGAAGCAGTTAGGGGAAATCAGGCAGGCAGGCAGGCAAACTGTTGGGAGCCAGCAGTCCTGGATTGTGAGAGGAATGTCCGAATGCCTGTTTAGGCCTGATGGGGCAGTCACACATCCCTCAAGGGGTCCCAGATTGGAGGGTGCAGGGGATTGGAGAATCATCTCATAAAGCACCCCCCGCAACACAACACACACGAACACACACACACACACACACACACACACACACACCCTGTGCACAAATTTCGTGCACTGTGCCTCTAGTTTTATATAAAAATCCATATCTCTTGTAAATAAGATGATCTAGTGGCAATATATGCACACACCTGCATGGCAAAAACCTAGAGTCTGGGATGGGATAACACTCCCCATTCTTTGCAGCCCCCAGCTCTCCTGATGATTTCCACGGACATTTAAACTGTTACCTGTATTTTATCGGCATGCTGGTACTGTTGACTATTTCCTCGTAAACCTGGCTCACCTTCCTCACTGGTGTTGTGGAGCTATATTTGGATGTACAGCTCCCCACTTTAGCCCTCTCACTTCACAGTGTGCTGTTCAGCAATATCAGTGAAGCGGTGTTTTCTCTTTGGCCATGTCTACACAAGATCAATGGACAATTCCTGTCCTCTTATCCTTCCAAGGTTGTACTGTCTCACTTCAGAAGGCAATGAGGCTATTCAGGGGGAAAGAAACTGGTAGATGCTTACCACGATGAGCCAGGTTTCATGAGAGCCTAAATTTAAGTCAAATGCTACCCAAGCTCCAATTGTGCCTGCAGATACTCTGCTGGACTCTGCAGATAGAAGGATTCAGGGACTCTCAGGCAGTCCAGCAAACAAGGAAAATGTAATACAACAGCTGGAGGTATGGACAACCAGGCAGTCAAAGGGGGCTGAGGAGCACTGACATGGTCCATGGGGAAAACATGGGAAGCTTGGGAAAGAGGAGGAAGATAAGTTTGACTTGAAAGTTATGCGAGGAGTCTGCCTAGTAGGCTGGAGAGAGATGGGATTCCAGGACCAAAGGGCCCAGTGTGGGAGCTGGGAGCTGGGAGCTGGAAAGTGGGCAGGCAGACTGCAGGTCAGGTCATGAGGGTACCTGTAGAGGGGCTTGCATTGTTTCATGTTCGAGACAGGAAGCCAGTGAGGGCTGCAACAGAGGACAGTGACTGAGGAATGTTACAGGCAGGAGAGAGACACATGAAGAATACTATAAAAATACAAACACATTGGTTACTATATCTCCTTGTTGTACAAGTTACCATCTTTATACATCAATCCAGAATTATTGTTTCAAATATTCCCATTAGTTTGAGAAGCATTATTTTAAAAATAAGATGATTAATGCCAATGAAGTTGATAGTGGCAGTTACTCTAAAGAAAATGTTACCATAAGTAAAAATGTGTGTATACACACACATATACAAGATGAACTGTAAGTGATGTCAGATCCTTTTACTATATATGTATGGGGTGGAGTGTTTATTTCTTAGTTTTATGGAAAGAGAAAATGAGAAACTGAGGGTTTGATGTTGATAAAAACTGTGAAATATTCACACACAGTATTAAAGACCTCACTAGAGAACTTTTAAAATGATCAATTAAGGTAAGAGATGAAACCGAAGGAAGACCTGTCTCTTCAGTACCAGTCTTATTTCATTAATTTAAATAGAATTACATTTTGGTTAAACTATGACTTGGAGCATTAGAGGAGCTAACCTGACACCAATTCTACTGGGAGAGGTGAATTCCACAAATGCACCAAACTACCCCCACCCGCAGCCCAGGAGGCCATCTTATAAGGAACTTATTTGAATTGTGATGGTGACCAGCACTGTGAAGAATAACTACACTCCCAAGTATAATGCATATTCCATGGGCTGGCTCTTCCAAAACAAGGAACAACATCTCTGTGAGCTTGTGAAAAGCATTCTTCCTTTCTGATAAATGGTAATCAAGCAACTGAAAACATTACCTGGGGTCTTGAATTCTGAGAAACTTGCTTAAGGTACCAGGAGTCACTTGAAATATATATTTGGTTAAGAACATTTTCATCTGAAGCCACTATTCTGGCTATTGGAACTATAGCCCCTAACCTCTCTGACTACTCTCCTCAGAATTTAGCTATGCATAAATTAGACTTTGCCTAAACAGAACATAAAAATATGCATTTCAACTTAGTAAACCTTAAAATTTGACTATGAGTAATAAAACATTTATTATTAAGTGGAGGACAAGAATATATGTCGTGAATTACACCTTTTATTATTGTAGCACTTACAATATAAAATTTACTTCATATATAGTATCTCACCAGATTGTCATAGCACCTTTGGGAGCTAGGCCATAATTTTCCTCATTTCATAGACAAGCAAGCTGGAGCTCTGAGAGGTAAAATGTTTTGCCCAGGGTCACAGACTCAAAGACCAAGTCAAAAACCTATGCCCGCTGAACTAAGTAAGGTCTAGGTCACCAGCCAGGCTACTCATCAAGCCACACAGCTCAGCAGAGAGGCAGCCTGCTCTGTGGCCATGACCTGGGAGCTCATTTCCTGGCTTGGCCTCTCTCTGTCTGTGTGACATGGGGCACACTGTCGAGTCTCACAGGTTCCTCACCTGTACAAAGGGAATCACCAGATTTGGGCTTCAAGTTACAAAGAAGCATTCCATACAACCTTGCCTTCAGGGAATTTACAACCCAGTTGATATCACCCCTGAATGTATATATAACAAGGAGTCACAGATCCCTGAAGAAAGAAAAGGTTAAATCCAAAGATGAAACAAAATATGCCTATTGCAGGCTACAGATATGAAGCATAACTTTGAAGAGAGAGCTTCAGGGTAGTACCTGAAAAACCGGAATGAAGGGCTATGTGCTTTGCATTCCAACACCTTTGGAATACTCACTCCAAGTATGCATTAATGAGGTGCCTATGAATACAGTGACCTAATTCTACTACAAAAAGAAGTAAACTATACCCAGTAAGGTAACATTGCTTTTCCAAGGCCTTCAGCAGAGCTGTTTCTTAGTAGGGCTGGAACACATCCCGCGCCCCCCCTCTTTCCTTTACATTGAAAAAGATTCTTAAGTTACAGGTGATTCCAAAATGCAAGAGAGGCTATACCTTTCACCAGAAACTTCATTAGACAGCTCTATGAACATTACTACATCTTTACCCATGAAATGTAAGGACTACAGCAGTATGATATTTCACTAACTGTATGATCTATCAGTTTAGTGTAGCTTCTCTGTAAGAAAGTGACAACAACAAAACCTCTGATCTGAAACTCTTACATTTCGGACATGAGCTTCTAAAGAACAAATTAGAAAGTAAAGAACAAACAAGAGAGGTCATTAAATTACAAGCCTGTCAAGGCTATCACCACCACCACCAGTCCGAAAACCATGACCCGCTGCATGGGGGGAGCAAGCATTTCACTGGCATTTATCTCTGGATAATGGAGCTTTCAGACCTTGAAGGGCAATGAGATATTGTGAAGCCAGGGAGCATGAAGGCATTGCTACTGAGAAGGGAGCTTGCCCATGAGCACAGTGGCTCCCCAGCCATGCTGAGATGGGACTCAGGAAGCAGAGGAGCAAGGTTGTATGCCCAAGGTCACAGTTCAGTAGCCCTAGTCTTTGCATTGCCCTTCCAGGGGAACAGCAGAGCTTGGGGCATAGGGCACCCTGGATTCAAGCCCCTCTTCCACACACTGACCAAATTTTCCTGGCTCAGTTCTCCCAACCTTAAGAGCAGTGAGCAATACAACCAGTAGGGTTTGCACTTAAAGGCCCCAGCAGTGGGCTGGCCATGGAAAAATAAAACTCTCAACTATGACAATTAATTATCAGGTATGACCTAAACAAGATCTCCTGCCACTATATGGGGGGAGGGGGGGCAGGGGGAGAGTGGCGGTGCTAAGGGGTACCATAAAAATCATTTGTAAAGAGTGTTAAGTGATGGTCACTAAAGCAAGAAAAATCAGAAGTTGGTGAAGGGGGTAGAGGAAGAGGAAGAAAGATATATCTATAACAAGGAGAACATCTGATGATCTATATAGGTCAAATGTCATCACACAAGATTAAGTGATAAATGAAGCAAGGTTTGCAAAATTAAGAGGAGGTCGGCAGGCAGGTAATGCTGGGAGTGTGAGGCTCAGGATGTCATGGAGCGCGTCTGTGGGCTGGTGAGCGAGGACACGAGGCAGCTGGCACTGCTGTGCTGGGCATGCTCGGTGCCTGCACATCTCCTTTCTTAAGACAGGATTCAAATCTAAATTCTTATGTGAAATTTCCTTATGTTTCAACATTGTTCTGCCCAAATAAAACTAGATCTCCAGTTTAGAAGATCAGCAGTTCCTTTGCAAGCCTAACAGAAAAACAAATCCCACCTCTGCCCTATATTCCCCCCTCCTACTTGCTGGTGTCCAAGATTAACCCCCTGAATGGCTATTTTTACTCCAGGGCAGTATAAGAAAGAACTGCAGATTCAGCTTCAATCAGATCTGTTATGAATTGTGACTCTATCCATTACTCCCTATGTGATTCAGGGCAAGTTAATTAAAATGTGTGAACCTCAGATCTTTCCATCTGGGATGGGGGTCCTAGAACACCTAAGTCACAGAACTGCTCTGAGGATTACATGAGACATCAAGTACCAAGTTCAAGGTCTAAGTTAAAGGAAACACAGAGAACACGTTAATCCTTTTCCACCATCCTCACTTATAGAATCACCTTACAACCAACAACATAGCAACACAGTTAATAAAATAGTCAAAGGATGATATCAATGAGTGACTGGGGAAAAAACAAATACAAAACCAGCCAGAAGTTCTGTAAGCACGGATCCCATCTAACCTCAGGAATGACTGTGAGACCTGGGCCTACAGCAGACTTCACATTCTTGGGCGGTTTCATCAGCCCTCGGCTGGGGGAGCAGTAGGTGGCAGGACAGGCTTCCCACCCATGAATGAGGTCCTGGAACCAAGCCCATTGCTACCGCTGAAGCAATCCTCATTGCGACATCCTGCAGGTGCTGGGACATGCAGAGGCACACAGCTGCTCGGCAGTAAACCGCACAGGGAGCCTGGAGCTTAGGTGCTGATGGTAGAAAAAGGCAGCAGGCTGATGAGGCTCAGAGACAACTTGAAGGGCTGGCTGTTTGAGCAAAAAGGTCAGTCAAGTGGCTCCTCACAGGGCGGCTGAGGCCACAAACCACAGGACAGTCTCAGCATAAACAAGGTGACAAGGACTCATTTCGGCCTGTGTCCAAACCATCAATCACCAAATAAAATTCTATTGTGAACCTAGCATATGCAACAGGAACTTACTAGACTTGGCCCCTACCCTGGGGAAGTGTGCCAGTTGCTTTGTACATATTTTCATTTTAACCTTAAATCACCTTGTAATGGACATATTATCATATCACATATGACGAACTGGACGGTCAGAGAGCTGGGGCTGGAGGCCCATGCTCCACCTCATTGCTGCCAGGCTTGGCTAGGAATAAGGGAAGGACTTTTATTTAAAGCCAAGCTAGGAAAGCATCATTTTAAATGCAAGGCATTAAAACGAGAAGCTTATTAAAATCTTCCATAGGTCCTATATCTGTTTTTCCACCTCCCACCCTCTATCTTCCCTTTCTATCACAAGCATGTTTTGTAGAAATAACTGAAATCACTCCCTTAGCTCCTCACCTCACAAGTATTACTCAACCCTCAGTCATCAGCCCCCTGCTTAGGCCCCACTTCCCTCCCCCCCGCACCACCACCACAACACAACACATGCAGCCCTGGCAAAGATGACCAATGATCTCTTTGTTACTGAATCCCATCCTAAGGCACTTCACTTTCCTGTATTACCTCACTTCCCTGCAGCATAAAGCTGGTCACAACTTCTCATTTCTTAAATTCTCTTTTAGAATCACATAACATCCTCCCAACTCTCTAACCACTGATGTCTATCACTGATCTTCTGTTGACCTTAAATTTACATCACCAGTCAGGAGCACTTCCCCAGGTTCCAGACCTGTATCTTCAATGACCTAGTAGACATCTCCACATGGATACTACATAGACATTCTGAAATCAACAATCCCTTCATGTGCTCCTCCTCCTCTCTCTAGCATCAAGCATCTGGGAGGCCACCAACACTCCTAGTCTCTTTCACCAACATTAGTCAGCCACTAATTCCTCAATAGCTTCAAAGTTGTCACATCTCTCCATCACTCAATGCCATCAACATCTCACTAGCAGTTTACTGAATCTTATCTTTGGCCACACTTAGCATGTCCACATGTTCCTTCCCCATGATACCTTCAGAAAAACTGCCACAATCCAGGTATCACAGCTGCCATGGGAACTCCATGATCCTTGCTTCCTCACATCAAGGTACACTGCTATATTTCCACAGCCCCAAAATCTCTCACTCTGTACTTAGTGATCTGTTTACTTCTGGATCCTCCACTTCACTCTAACCTCCTTGAGGACAGAAACGAACCCTCATGGTCTTTATAATCCCAGGGCCTAGAAAGTGAGTGGACTCTCAGTAAATGACCTTATGGAAAAGGTCAGGTTATTGTTGGTTG
>NW_006287072.1:574812-581551 GCF_000327345.1 Myotis davidii | reverse complement strand
AAGAGGAAAAGAAAAGAGGTTATTCAAGAGCAAGATATGAAGAAAAGCAGGGCGGCTAAATACAAAGCATGTCCCCAAGAGGCAACAACAGTTTGCCAATGTAGAGAGTTTAGGCAAAGATTAATGAATGCCAGACAAGCAAAAACTAACACTTATAAAGCACTTAACTTATAAATACTAGTATATATTCTAATTTAAGCTCATTGTAGTGCTATACAGTAGGTATTATTGTCCCTGAGTTTTAAAATATCAATTATGGGCAAGCAGATTTCTCCAAAGTTTATTGCCAATTTTTAATAATCAGAACCCAGCATCTCTTGGCTTCGACACCCCATGATCTTCAACAATACAAAAATAACTCCTTATATTTGATTAGTAATTAAAATTCAAAATTTCCCTCGCACATAATAACTCATGGTTAGAGAGCAAAAGAAAGCAGTACTACATGGGTTATTTAGAAAGAAGAATCTAGCAACAAGAATCAGGAGAGATTTGCAAAGAATGAAGGAAGAAGCAGAAAGACCAGAGGAGGATAGTACAGTAGCCAACACATGAGACTAGGAGGGTATCACTCTGGAAGATGGCTGTGGGAGTAGGAAGGCGAGAACAGACCAAAGGAGAAGTATTGTAACAGAAGAAATAGACTAGTTTCAGTGACTAACTAGATGAGGAGCAAGGAAGAGAAAACTGCCCAATAGAGTATAGTTTTTATATTCTTTCAACCAAGAGATGAAGTAAATATTCACAAGTAAGGAGAAAAGGAAAAGTGGTTTCTATTGAAGAAAGGGAAAATGGTTAAAGCTTAGAACTGCTGAATTTGAGGAACACAGACATATAGCACATGCCAATGTACACAAGGGACTGAAGTTTGGGGAAAGGAAGAGAGAGATATGGAACAGAGGTGCTGACTAAGCATCCACACAGACATGAACACTCTTGAAAAACAGAAATAATCTGGAGCTGTGGCCTAAATTTGGGGAACCATTTAATTCAAGGAAGTTAGTTAGTTAGTAAAGGGGACAGAGAAGGCAGAAGGAAATTCTCAGAAGCCAATAGGAGAATAAAATGGCTAATTTCTTAAATCTGGCTACCAAATTCAAGTCCAGAAAATCCAAATATCATGTCTGAACTGATTAAATCTCAATTCTTCCACATAATTTCAACATGAATTAAAAAAATGGGAACATCCCCAAAAGTACAAATCATTACCTGTACCCAGGATCTCCAGATTTTGGACCCAATTCTAAAAGAAAAAACTCATAAATTTGGGAGCTGTGGAAATACAACACTGTACCCTGATGTGGGGAAGCAGGCATCACAGAGATCCTATGGTTGCTGTGATACCTGGATTGTGGCAAGTTTTCTGAAGGTCCAATGGGAAAGGAACATGTGGAAATGCTGAGTGTGGCCAAAGATAAGTTTCAGTAAACTGCTAGTAAGACAATGATGGCATTGAGTGACAGGGAAATGTGACAAATTTGAGTCTATATATCACCACGGAGTACCCTCTCCTACTCAAAGAGGTGGAACTTTTGCTAAGTAGTGTTGGCATTTCATTCCCTCTTCAACAGAAGACAGGGGTGTTCTTATAATATGCTTTCCTTTAGTCTTGAGACTCATCCATTACTGCAGTGAATTGCTAGCCTGTTTCTATTCCTTTTCTTTTCTGTGCACTTTTTTCCTTTTTAACTTCATTGAATTACTAGAGGCCTGGTGCACGAAACATGTGCACTCGGCCGGGGTGGGGTGTGGGGAGGGAGGGCACCCCTCAGCCTGGGCTGCCCCCTCTCGCAGTCCTGGAGCCCTTGGGGGATGTCTGACCTAAGCCATCAGTCGGACACCCTTAGTGCTGCTGCAGAGGTGGGAGAGGCTCCTGTCACTTCCGCTGCACTTGCCAGCCATGAGCCCAGCTCAGGGCTTCGGGCTGAGCAGCACTCCCCGCTGTGTGAGCGCACTGACCACCAGGGGGCAGCTCCTGCGTTGAGCCTCTGCCCACTGGTGGCAGTACACATCATAGCGACAGGCTGTCCGTTTGTTCAGTGGTTCGATTTGCATATTAACCTTTTATTATGTAGGATAGTTTACATACCATAATATCCACCCATTTTAAGTATATGATTCAATGATTTTAGTAAATTTATAGAGTTGTGAAACCATCACCCCATAACTCAGTTTCTATCACCCAAGTAAGATCTTTCAAACCCTTACAGTAACCTCCGTTACCATTTGCAGCTCCTACAAATGCCAACCTACTTTGTACCTCTATAAATTTGCTTCTTCTGGACATTCTACTTAAATGGTATATAACCTTTTGAACTGGCTTCTTTCCCTTACAAAATTTTTTTGAGATTCATGCATATTATAGCTGGTGTTTCATTCCTTTTTATTGCTGAGTAGTATCCTACTGTATGACTAGAATGCATTTTGTTTATCCATTCATCAATTGACATTTGAGTTAATTCCACTTTTAGTTATTACAAGTAATACTAGTGTAAACATTTGTAAACGAGTCTTTTCATAGACATATATTTTCCTTTCTGTTCAGTAGGTACATATGAGTGAAATTGCTTGGTCATATGACAAATTAAGGTTTAACTTAAAAAAAATGCTTTTATTGATTTCAGAGAGAGGAAGGGAAAGATATAGAAACATAAATTATGAGAGAGAATCATTGATTGACTGCCTCCTGCATGTCCCCTACTGGGGATTAAGCCCACAACCCAGACATGTGCCCTGACCAGAAATCAAACCATGACCTCCTGGTTCATCCACTGAGCCACACCATCTGGGCAAGGTTTAACTTTTTAAGAAAATACCAAACTGTAGAGTGGCCATTCATTGTAAATTTCCACCAGCGATTTATGAGGTTCCTGTTTCTCCATATCCATGGCAAAACTTGTTATTATCTAATTTATAGCCATTTCCAGTAGGTGTAAAATAGTATCTCATTGTGATTTTTATTTGAATTTCCCTAATGATTAATGATGTTGACCATCTTTTCATGTGTTTTTTGATGAAATATCTATAACAATCTTAGACCATTTTAAAAATTGGGTTGTTTTCTTATTAGGATGTTGTGAAAGTTCTTTGTATGCATATTCTGAAGATCAGAAATGTGATATACAAATATTTCCCCCCTGTCTCTTTTCCATGTCCTCTGTACTGTTAACAGTCTTTTATCTCTCTTACTGCTGCTTGTGGCTCACCCACTTCCGGGCACCCTTCTCTTCTAGTGGGCACATGCCATACTGGAATCCTTGCTGTCAAGTATAAGTGAAGCCAAGAAGAGGAAAACCACATAACTCAGGAACAGAGAAACATAAAACTAAAGCTGTGTTTGTCAGTAAACACCCTGAATCTTTCCATGAGAAGCTGAACTCAAGAAAAAAATTTACTGAAATCCAAGGACCATGTCTGTAGCATACCACCCTGAATGTGCCCAATCTCATCTGAAACCCAAGGACTATGATGAAAAAGTTTAGAAAATTAATTGCCTCCATCCTCCCCTTCCCCCCATTAAGCTTTAATAAATAAAAAGAAAATAGGATTTTATCTCCTTTCCTTATTAAAAAAAAAAAATAGTGGAACACTGGCACTTAAACCAGAGGGACTCTAAAAGCCCTAATCATTACCTATGTTCCATTAACCAAAAGATACCTTTTGAGTACCTGCTATGTACCACATATAATAGCCATTTAAGGTGAGGCACAGATAGGATATCTAAATTCTCAAAATAAATAATTTGGGGCATTTGGGGAGGTCACTGAAAACTTGGAAACAATTTTTTCCATTTACTACCAAATCCAAAGTGTAGCACCAAATTTCATTTGATTCTAGGAAACAGAAGAAGAAAAAGACAAAGTAACGGAAAAAATAAGTGCCTCCCCACTTGCTCCCAATTCTGAAATAAACTTTCGCCTCCAAAGTGCTCTTTCCCAGCTGACTCAGCAAACGTAACTGCTCACACAAGCCAGAGATTGCTTTGCACTTGGCAAGGGATGAGCTTACGTGGGTCCCTTTGCAGCTTTGTGGTATATGAGCAACCTCAGTGAGGGGCACATGGAAGTCTCATGTGGTTTTATTTCAGAGGAACAGTGTGACTACCCCTAAAAGTAAACCCTTCCAAAAGCACATTTCCCTATAGAAGGACACTTCCAAAACTGTTCCCAGGACTTCTCTCTTTGATCAATATCTGAGGGAAGCCAGAAATCAGGGAATAAATAAGGCTGCTACAGGAGAAGTGGGGTACTGCAATGTTTTACAGTATTCAGCATCAGATCTTTGTAAAAATGTTGTGAGGAATCCAAGGCTTGGAAAAGTTAGGTATTCAGCCAAAATCACAGTCCAGTCATTCAAATGCTATTTGCCCAAATTCAAAGTTTGAGTTTGGATGAAATATAGTTCTCATGAAGAAATACAAGAATTTATAAGACAAACATTCAAATGATATTAAATTCTTGCCCTAGCTGGTTTGACTCAGACTGAAGGATCAGGGGTTTGAATCTGGTTAAGGTCACATACCTCAGTTGCAGGCTCGATCCCTGGCCCTGTCCAGGCTGTGGTAGGGGTACATGCAGGAGGCAACCAACTGATGTGTCTCTCTCACATCTATGTTTCTCTCTCTATGTCTCTCCCCATCCTTTCCACTCTCTCTAAAACTCAACAGAAAAATAACCTTGGATGAGGATTAACAAATAAATAAATAAATAAATTCTTAATGGGAATCTGTTTGAGGAAAACATAGAAGCCCACATAAATTTGAATTCTGACAGGGATTTTCTAAAGCTTTGCTGATTCCAGGAATGTTAGGTGACTTGATGGATGTCACACAGCTGGTTAAGGTAAAGCCAGGACTAGAACCCCAGAAATTACAAGAACAAGATGCTGCATGCATTTGAGTTTATAGAACACTCCTGCATATATCAGTGTTAGATTTTTAAAGTATTTTTACAAAATCTCCAATTGCACAAAGTCCCATCATATATGCACTTAAATATATGTGCTCAGGTCAGAGGGGGAGCATGAGGTGCAGGCAAGAAAGGGGAGACGCTAATTAACATGTCCTGAGTGCACTCTTGGCCTGGGTTCTGAGTGTCTCACATAATCCTTACTGCAGTCCTACCATGTGATCACTAACAGTGCCATTTCAGACAGGAGACACGGAGGCAAAGAGACCATGAGGAACTTTCCCATGGCACAGAGGCATTCAAATGGAGAGCATACATACAAATAAGTGGTCCATGCTTCATGCGGGTTGAGAGAGGACACAAAAATAGACAACTTTTGTGTGCCAACGTGTTCGTGTCCAAAGAGTATACGTTTTCTGAATCACATATATATGATTTGAACTGTATAGATAAAAATATTGTGTATTTGAATTCCTTCCCGACTGTTTCATTTTCTTTTGCCAGAAATTAAACCAGGAATAACCTATGCAGAACCCTTGCCTCAACCATCCCCCAGTATTTCCTGACACATATTTTTGCTGACAGTCCATCCTAACTAAAGAATGGGGTTCAACCTGACATTTACAAAATTACCAGGTAAGCCATAGGGAAAACTGCGAAGTACTTGATCGATAACTGTTATTCATACTATGTGGCAATTTGGGGGTTTTATAGGCCACTGAACCAACTAACAGCATAAGCCAGCATTTAGCCTTGCCCTTCGTCAAGTATAAAGCAGTGCCCGGGCAGGATGGCAGACTGAGGAACACGTAACTAGCTATCCCTTCACTTTAACATGTGTTTCACCTAGAGACCATTGAAAAGGGCAAGAAAGATTAAATTAATAACATCTGGGGAAGATTTTTATACCTTAACTAAAGTACATATTACTCTGCAGAGGTAATAAGTCTAAACCAAGGTTCACAGAGGTTACCCAGGAGGCCAAAGGCAACATCTACCATTGTACTGGGTAACTATTTAGAAAACGATCTTGCAAGGGCAGTTGTGCCATGGTAGTAACACCCTATAATTTGCATGACTTTAGTATTTCATTCCCACCTGACAGGAGAGCAGCAGTGACATATTGTTGACGCTTACACATTCTCTGCCAAGACTGACATGCCCCAATGAGCAATAATATAGCTTCAGCCAAAGAAAAGGACCACGATTCCTCACCACTCTTTCTACCATTCCTCATGCAACTGCCACTAATGGGACAGATTGTAATGAGTGCCTGAGTTAGAGAGCGAACACCTCGGTACTAGATACTGTGCACAACGTGTTTGCAGACTATTGAACTTTCAGATGGTCGAGCAAAATTAATCTCTATGCCATTTTACAGTCAGGAAGTGACTAAACCAGCATTGCCAAGTAGGACTTTCTTCAATGATGAAAATTCCCTTCACCTGCACCATCTGATATAGTCGCTGCATGCAGTTAATACTATATCTTGCAGCAAATCCTATGCCTTCCTCCAGCACACACAGATACACACAGACCCCCTTTCACACAAACACAGGCAGCCACAGTTCACACCCCAACAGACATACCTCATTAACACTCACATACACTGGCACAAAAACTAATTTACTATGGAACTCCAGTGCCTAAGTCATTGTTAATCCTATCTAATAAAAGAGAAACATGGTAATTGGCGTACGACCGCTACCCTTCCTATTGGCTAATCACCAAGATATGCAAATTAACTGACAGCCAAGATGGGGGCCGGCAGCCAGGCAGCTTGAAACTAACATGAGGCTTGCTTGCTTCAGTGACGGAGGACTGCAACGTTC
>NW_006287072.1:557768-573606 GCF_000327345.1 Myotis davidii | reverse complement strand
GATGGGCCCTGCTCTGTGCGTGACGGGGTGGTGCCGCAACCTTCCCATCGACCCTGCCTTGAGTGTGACGGGACGGTGCCCCAACCCCCCAATCGGCTCTACCCTGAGGGTGGCATCGCAACCTCCCAATCCGCCCTGCTCTGTGCATGACAAGGGGCGGCGCCTCAACTCCCCAATCGGCCCTGCTCTGAGCCCAACCAGGGGCTGCGCCTAGGGATTAGGCCTGCCCTCTGCCACCAGGGAGCAGGCCTAAGCCAGCAGGTCATTATCTCCTGAGGGGTCCCAGACTGCGAGAGGGCACAGGTCGGGCTAGGGACCCCCCCCTTCCCCCGAGTGCACAAATTTTTGTGCACCGGGCCTCTAGTTTGATATAAAAGGAGATGTAGGAGGGGAGCAGGGGAGAAAATAAAAAAGAAATGTTTACCCTCAATCATCACTCTGCATCAAAGTCTACACTAAGTAATACAGAAAATGACATCCTAGTAAACAAGAAGCATGTGAGAAAATAGCCTTCACTGTAAAACTGGCTTCTAGTTCCTCTTAATTGAATCCTCAAGGTACATGACATTAAAAATTGTTCCCTTATCTGGCCACATTCTTTATGGACAGTGAAGTAGGCGGGGAAATACTGGCTGGGTGAGACAGCCACTCCTTTCCACGCCTTTGCTCCTGAGCAGGAGCAGTGCAGGGACACGCCCCTCAGCACACACACAAGCCTGGGAGCTTGGGGCCCCACAGTGAAGGGAGAAATGGTGTAGGACAGGGAGCCTGGGGGCCCCACACAGAAGGGAGAAATGATGGTGGTACAGCTGGCAGAAAAAAATCATGACTAATCAGATTTAGTTCTAAAACAAAATTGAGACAAAACTCTCTATTAAGTTTAAAGCTTTTGAGAGCAGCCCACAGATGGCTTTTCTTGCTCCTTGGGAACCAGTTTTTTCTTTCTATTAGCATACCCTATATAATAAAAGAGAAACATGTAAATTGACCATCCCTCTGCTACACTCACCAGCCAATCAGGAGTATGCAAATTAACCCAACAAAGATGGTGGGTTAATTTGCATACACAGACACCGGGCGGAGAGCAGAGCGGGAGAGGCCGGCAGAGAGTGGAGTGGCTTGGGGAACTTGGCTCCTCAAGCTGCCAGACAGAGAGCAGAGAGGGAGAGCTGGCGGCTTGGAGGACTTGGCCGAGTGGGAGGCCATGGGATGGAGACAGAGCAGGAAGGGAAAACCAAGAGCACAGGGAGCACCAGGAATTCTTGGAATAGTAGTTCTGGTGGCAGCCCCAGGACTGGAAGTGGAAGCCCAGAGCGTGGGGAGCACCAGGAATTATAGTTCTGGTGGCAGATGGATCTCATAGACCAGCAGTTCTCAACCTGTGAGTTACAACCCCTTTGGGAGTCAAACGACCCTTTCACAGGGGTTGCCTAAGACCATTGGAAAACACATATATAATTACATATTGTTTTTGTGATTAATTACTATGCTTTAATTATGTTCAATTGTAACAATGAAAATACATCCTGCATATCAGATATTTACATTACGATTCATAACAGTAGCAAAATTACAGTTATGAAGTAGCAATGAAGATAATTTTATGGTTGGGGGTCACCATAACATGAGGAACTGTATTAAAGGGTCACGGCATTAGGAAGGTTGAGAACCACTATGGTGGTTCTCAGAAGAGCTATAAGTAAAATCAGTGTCTAGCAAACATTAAAGGGAAGATATCCTAAAACTTCCAGGAAACCTCCACCAATGAAGCAAAGAAAAAAAAAAGCCTCTATTATTCTGTGAGCTACAAACCAAACTGAGTTGGGGTCTCAGACAATTCACTCACATGATTGCAAAGACAGACAGAAACTCCCGGATTAGAGAGGGCTCTCCTGAGGGCTCCCAGATTGGAGAGGGTGGCAGGTCGGGCTGAGGAATCCCCACACCCTCCAGTGCATGAATGTCATGCACCGGGCCTCTAGTTATTTCATAAAAGGACCCGTAACAGACGTTAATAATTTAAGCTGCACTGTAAATGTGGAATTTGTGAATGAAATAATAACCAAGCCCAGCCCACCCGACAGACTGCAGAAGTCCTATATTCCAAAACACTGATCCCAGACACAAGCTGAGGAAGCAAATGCTGTGAGGGACACAGCCCACAAGCTGGACAGGAGGCTGCCTCAGAGCCACAAGGCAGTTCAGTACCACTGCGCAGCCAGGTCATTCGTGCAGGACTTTGCATGTACAGGGCAGAGGACAGAGAAGGGTTGTTTCTACCATTCTGATTTTAGACTCTGTATTTAATAATCACCGTGATTGATTAGTAAGTTATCACTTAATATGAGTGCTTGTGTATACAATCAAAACTTTGAAATGCTATGATGATAAACTGAATATGCACACAGTCCCTGGCCAACCAGGGAGGCACGGGTCCTTCCGCTCCACACTGGACATGCAGAGTGGACCCAATGCGCAAACACTGGGGGCTGAGCTGGGCCATGCCTAGTATGTTACAGTTAGTGTACCATCCGATTAGGATCTACAATGGTTTTGAAAACCACTCATCAATAGTTGTTTCAAGTATAGCTATCGTTTCAGGAGATGATGTAGTGGCCCCTTTTCAGGCTGCACCCCTCAGCTGTACCACTTATCCCCTCTCCACTTTCCTAGGGATCTAGTCTGGGTTAGACAAAAGTGACTGCTAATAGTTTAATTGGGGAAATTAATTCAAGCAGATATCTTAACCCAGGTGAAACTGCACCTCTTAAGGAGCTCCTAAGGCATCGACGCTGACATAGATGGTATGCTTAAGCCACCAAGACTGCACACTTCATTATGTCAAACAGGTTTCAATGATCTGTTCAAGGCAATATCGGAAACTGGCCACTGGAATCCAGATGGCAGCTGAATCAGGCATTTGCACTCATAAAGCTTATGGGTACTGTCATCACAGGCTAGTCCAGGTATAAATTACGAGCCTGCGTAAAGATATTTAAGCCAGGAAAACCAGTTTTTACAAACACTTGTAGCAGGGAATAAAAGGGAACGAATTAGAAAGAGGGCAAGAATACTCACGAAGAGCCTACACTTAAATTTCAGGCAGCAATTTAAGAACCTGTTTTTGGATTATAATCATTAGACCTTCCCTGTTTCACTTCTTCAAAGAAGGGAACCAACAACAACATATATACTACAGTGCCTCTCATGTAGAGAAATGAGGGCCAAGTTCATGCAGTTACCTCTAGCACAAAACCACTCCAAAACACAACTGGTAAACATTATAAATTAGTGACAAGTAAAAACGCAGAAATGACCTTCCTTGTAACTTTACATCTAAAAAGTTCATTTTAAAATAGTGTTAGTTCAGGCCCTAGCCAGTTTGGCCCAGTGGAGATAGCGTCAGCCCAGGGACTGAAGCGTCTCGAGTTTGATTGCAGTCAAGGGTTCATATCTCAGTTACAGGCTCAATCCCGGTCTTGGTCATGATGGGGCGTGCGGGAGGCAACCAATTGCTGTCTCTCTCTCACATCGATGTCCCCCCCACCCCTCCGCTTCCACTCTCTCTAAAATTCAATGGAAAAAATATCCTCAGGTGAGCACTAACCAAAAAATAAAAATTAATAAAATAAAATTGTATTAGTTAAGGTTTTCATAAAGAGTAGGTGACACAGTGGAACCGAATGGCCAAGAGTCTTACTGGGAGAAATGCCGCAGGGACGGCAGGCTGTGTGCACGCCTGCCCCAGGGAGCAGGGGCACTCAGATGGCAGCGCAGAGGGAGAAGGTTTTCACCAGATGGACAGAGTCCTCCAGCCACTCCCTGTCAGAAGCTCCTCCTGTCCCAGGAACAGGCTTGCCCTCATACCCTCGCTGTGCTCAGCAAGGGGTGGTGGCATTCCATGGGAAGTGTGGCATCAGCAAGAACACGTGATGGGGTCAGAGCGCTGAGCCAGAGCTGCTCATCAATTAAACGCTTTGTAGTAGGAGATCCCAGAGGCTCCTTTCGTTGCTGTCACATAAATCTAATGCTCATAAACCATTTCAGTGATTATGTGACAGATGGTATAGTATGGGTTTTTCACACATGAACTGAAAACTAAAAACCCACCAAAAGTAAAAGGTTTAAAGATTTCATCGAAGTGCAATAGGTAAAATCTTATAAATAAATATAGGTATCAGCCTATAACCATTTTTTAATTTTTCAGTTATTGTTGACATTCAATGTTATTTTAGTTTCAGGTGTACAGCATGGTAGTTAGACATTTAGACAACTTATAAAGTGACCCCCCCCCCCCAATAAGTATAGCACTACAATACTATTGGCTATATTCTCTATGCTGTACTTTACATCTCTGTGACTAGTCTGTAACTACCAATTTGTATTTCTTCCTTTTTTTTAAGAAAGTGCAAGGGAGGAGGGGGGAGAGAGAAACATCGATATGAGACACACTGATTGGCTGCCTCCCACACGCACCTGGATAGGGGTCAGGGATCAAGCCTGCAAACCCAGGTACCTGCCCTTGATCTAGAATCTACCCCGAGATCCTCCCATGCACCGGCTGCCACTCTAACCACTGAGCAATGCCAACAATCCCTTCACTTGCCCTCCCACCTGCCAAACTTCCTCCCATCTGGCAATCATCAGTTTGGCCTATGCCAAACAAGTTGTTCTCCTTGATATTAAACTAAAACATTAAAAACAATTGCTTCTATTCCTAAAAACAGTCCCTAAAGCTTAAGTACTATAAAAAAGTCATTAGCAAAAAAATCAAAATGACCCACTAGCTTTACTTTTTCTCTTGACAATTAAACAAGTCAAAACTGGCCCTGATCAGGTAGCTCAGGTAGTTGAAGCATCATCCTGATCCCCAGTCAGGACACATGCAGGAGGCACACAATGAATGCATGAATGGGTGCAGCAACAAAATCACTGTCTCTCTTTCTCTCTCCCCCTCCCCCGCCCATCTCTCTCCATCTAAAATTAGTAAATAAAAATTTTTATAAAGTCAAACTTATTTAAAAACCCACAAAACTTAAAAATGATAAAGAGGAAATAATAGTTCAGATCATGCCAAAGACCACATTAGAAGAAAAACCATGTGCTAGCTATTTTATTTCCTTATTATATGAAATTTCAATTTTCTTCCCTCAGATTGTGTTGAATCTATTTGTAATGATACCAAACGCTGATTTAAAATTCATGATAATTTTCATTAATATTATTTATTTTCATTTTCAAACAGCACAGAGAACCGGAAATATCACATTTTACTTCCAGGACAATGGGGCGGGGGAGGCAGATTGAGGGATGAGGCCAATAATTCTTTAGCCACTCAAAACATCAACAATTCACTAAACTGACACTTTACATCACTAAAGACATTTTCAAAGTCTCCCCAAATGGCAGCGGTCTGCTGTGAGGGAGGCCAGGCAGCTGTGAGCATGCTGTGCAGCACTACAGTGACATATCCGCTTCTCCCGCAGATACCGAGCTGCTCAGCCAAGGGAGCCACGTTCCAAGTAATGCCAGCGATGGCCTCGGAAGGAATACCACCCTTAACAACGAGTTCGACACCATCATCATGCCTGTGCTTTACCTCGTTGTATTCGTGGCAAGCCTCTTGCTGAATGGTCTAGCAGTGTGGATCTTCTTCCACATTAGGAATAAAACCAGCTTCATATTTTATCTCAAAAACATAGTAGTTGCTGACCTCATAATGACGCTGACATTTCCATTTCGAATAGTCCATGATATAGGATTGGGACCGTGGTACTTCAAGGCCATCCTCTGCAGATACACCTCAGTTTTATATTATGCAAACATGTATACTTCCATTGTGTTTCTTGGGCTGATCAGCATTGATCGCTATCTGAAGGTGGTAAAGCCATTTGGGGACTCTCGCATGTACAGCATAACCTTTACGAAGGTTTTATCCATTTGTGTTTGGGTGATCATGGCTATTTTGGCCTTGCCAAACATCATTCTAACAGATGTTCAACCAACTAAAGAAAATATTCATGAATGCATGAAACTTAAGAGTCCCTTGGGAGTCCGATGGCATAATGTAGTCATTTACCTCAAAAGCTGCTTATTTGTGGCTGTGCTGGTGATCCTGATTGGGTGTTACATAGCCATATCCCGGTACATCCACAAGTCCAGCAGGCAGTTCATCAGCCAGTCAAGCCGGAAGCGGAAACATAACCAAAGCATTAGGGTGGTGGTGGCTGTGTTTTTCACCTGTTTTCTACCATATCACTTGTGCAGAATTCCTTTTACTTTTAGTGACTTAGACAGACATTTAGATGAATATGCACACAAAATCCTGTATTACTGCAGAGAACTGACACTTTTCTTGTCTGCGTGCAATGTGTGCCTGGACCCAATAATTTACTTTTTCATGTGTAGGTCATTTTCAAGAAGGTTATTCAAGAAATCAAATATCAGAACCAGGAGCGAAAGCATCAGGTCACTGCAAAGTGTCAGAAGATCAGAAGTCCGCATATATTATGACTATACTGATGTGTAGGAGTTAAAGGCTAGGAGACCTCCCCTTGTATGTTGAAGTCGATATGTACAAATTGCAAATAAATGTTTCTTTTGATTAACCTTGCTTCAGACCATCAAAATATGGATAAACAGAAAAATAAAATGGTATGAAATCTGGGTATAATTTGAAACTACAAAAAACATTAAGGCAGACCAAAAGGTGAGGTAATCAAGAGGTAGTGCAAGGCTGAGAGGCAGGGTTCATGACAGAGCTGAAGGGGCAGAGGAAGAGAGCTGCAGCAATGTGAGGGCACGGCGGACATCTCCTGGGACACCCTGCTGCTCTGCAGTCACTTTGGGGCGAACAGAAAGTACGAAAGATAACTCCACCTAGCCCTGAAGTTTGATTTGGGAAAGAAAATGCTGTTTTCAATACAATTCATTTATATAACAGTAAATATTGATTCCTTCTATGAATAAGTAGGACCTTTGGCCATCACCCGTTTGCTGTGTTTATCAATGTCATATGCATGTTTTTAAAACTTGTGTAGTGTAGGGGGTAGTTGGGAGGAGGTTTGATGATATTTTTTAAGTAATGTATTTGAAAGATTGAATTCAATTAACTGATTTTAAAATTAGGCTATTCTATAGAAAGAAAAGTGTGGCTGAATGTAAGGGTGAAACACTGAACTTTGTTATTATTACGTACCTATTCTGCATTTAAATACTTGTGCTGAGGGTAGAGAAGAGAATATGGAAGCTTGGCTGATAATAGAGTATATGTAGTTTATCAAAAGCCAATTTTTAAAAAATTATTAGTGAAATACTCTTCTTTTTAAGCTTTAATAATGATATCAATCATTTAAAAAGATAACCTTAGGTTGAAAAATAGAGTTCAATAAATCAAGCGCAAAAAGTATAAACAACCCTCTAAATCTTACATTATTTTCCCCTTAAGAAAAATCCTTGAGCCTTCACTCCAAAGCCTCCAGCTGCTCGAGTATTGCTCAAGTGCCTGATTTGTTGCTAAAGCTGAGGAGGAGCTGGGGAAGCATGAAGGGAGGCGGGGTAGTGACAGCACATTTGCTGACAAAAGAGGACATTATAGTGAACAGAGATAAAACACACACCCGTATATGAAAGAACAATACTTTATTTAAACTCTTTTAAACGATCTGCAAAATTATAAAAAAAACAAAACAAAAACTAAGGTGCGCAAAAGAGGGAACAAGAATAACTTGGCTGAACAATGATAACCCTCAGAAGGTACAAGAACAGAATTCGGGGACTGCTAATTGTCCAGAAGATGAGTCAGGTTTGGCAAAGGGATTGGTAGTGAAGGAGTTAAAAGAATTATCTGAGAATCTCTATTCAAGTATCCATCTTTCCATCAAGATTCTAATTCCATGAATTCCAGGGGCACTTCACTATGCGAATATATTCACCTCACTTGGTTATTTGAATAGCCACTTCCTTCCCCCAATTGTGTGCCACTAGCTAGGTTAAGACTGCCTTGCTTTACACCAGCTAATGTGAAAAAAACTTTGAAAGGCTAATTATTTTCTCCGCCTTCCCCATATTACCGAGGATGAATGACAGGTAACCTATATAAAGTGAAGGGAGCAGAATTGAGGCTGGAAAAATACCCTCAGCATAACATCCTATCCCTCCATTCCCTGTTTCTTTCCACTACATCACAGGTCCCAGTCAAATACCTCAAAAATGATATTATCCTCTTCACTATGTGAGTATGTATATGTGTATATATGACATATAAATGCATGATCACTTAGAACCCCATAATTAAGAATCTACCTTCTTTAAAAGCATCAAATGGCTCCATTTAGCACTCTGGAATTTACCAAACACATCTCTACCCCAGACCTCAACTCTGAGGTCTTTAAAATATTTCAATTGTATTTTAATGATTCTATAATTGGAACACTGTATAGTGGGCACATTTAATGTTATACTGATTTTATTCTCTGAAACCAGAGGCCCGGTGCACGAAATTCTTCCCCAGGAAAGGGGGTGGGGGGTGTCCCTCAGCCTGGCCTGTGTCCTTTGGCAATCTAGGACCCTTCAGGGGATGTCAGGCCTTAACCAGTAGTCGGACATCCCTCTCACAATCCAGGACGCTGCATGCACCAGTGACCATACTTTTTTTTCATACAGGTGAAAGGCATCTTGCTGTTGTATGGGGACCTACATTTTTTTGCCCTGATTATAAAAAGTAGTACATAACATCCTTCTGAGGCAGTAGTACCATTTTCCCCATCTTATAGGTGGAAAAACTGAAGCAGAGAGAAGTTCATTGGCTTTGTCACACAGTTATAGTGTCAGAATCTGCAAACCAGAGTTCAAGCATGTCATCGCTGCATCATCCTGTTTTTTCAGTGTTAGAGTAGCTTTGCCAGGTTTTAATTCTTAAATCTAAGAGACTGTTCCCAATATGTAGGGTAGGGTCCCTAGGCCTGGCTGGCAATCAGGCCCATCTGTGGGGCGACCAGCAGGCCCCACTGGCACCTGCCTCGGCTGGTGGCCTGGCGCCGCTCCGCCCACCCCCAACTCCCCCATCGCTCTGTGGCCGGCCCTGTCCTCCTCCCCCACATCACTGCCACCAGTCGCCTCCCTCTTCAGGGGGAGGGGGAGAAGGCAGACACTCAATGCAGGAACTGCCCCTCATTATTGTATTAATGGGACATCTTATAATACTATCTCCATTAAAAATAAATTGTGTTACAAAAACCATCAAATTCATACTGCTTATGTTTCACATCAAGGCCCATACTCTGGTCACAAAAGTTATTTATCCTGGTCAACCAAGAAAAATTATTTACATGAGTAAAACATTATCAATAGAAATATTAAATATTTGCTCATGTTAGAAGCTAGTACCAAATACATTAGTACTGAAAAATTTTAAATCAATTGCTAATTTGGAAATAACCAGAAATCTAACATTTCTTACATGGAGCTTTTGAATAATATTCAGTATTGCAGGATCCTCTCAGAAAGTAGTAAATAGCATAGTTGTTCTTCCTATATGCCCTTGAGAAACATATTCAGTCAACTTCAAAAAAGAAAATGTTTCTATTCTTTCTAAAACTCACATAAAATGAAACTGATATGTAGAAAATATTTTGGTGTATGTCTTACTCTCTGTATTCATTATCCTATTCACACCATTCTATTCTCATTTCCAAACAGTACACCAGTAGTTTTCCTCAACCACAGCTTTAAGGGAATGCTAACTAGGAAAATTCATAAACTTAGATTAAACAGCTAAAGCAAAATTGTGTGTGTGCAGGTACACACATGTGTGCACAAGAGTCTACAGCCTAAACATAAAGAAATTTTATGATAGCCACGGGGAAATGTGATATACCAGGAAAAACTAAAGAAATGTGATATGTTAGGAAAAGAAAATTAAGAAAACAAAGACAAAATAAACTTTGGGGTCCCTTAAATTTTATAAATATTTTTCCCAGAATAAATACAAGAAGATAGTTAATAAATACTTATTATGCGTTTACCATGTAAAAAAAAATACACTGTGCTCAACATGATACTTAAATAATCTTTGATATCCCTAAGTGAATTCTAAAAGTAAATATTTCTTAAGGTCAAACATTTTCACATTTCAACGGAATGCAAGCATCTCATAGATGCAGACTTATTTAACACTGGAGGCCTGGTGCACAAAAATTTGTGCACTCGGGGGCGGGGGGGTCCCTTAGCCCGGCCTGTGCCCTCTCGCAGTCTGAGACCCCTTGGGGGATGTCCACCTGCTGGCTTAGGCCCGCTCCCTGGGGGATCAGGCCTTAGCTGGCAGTCAGACATAGCTCTGGCAGCCCAGGAGCCCTTGGGGAATGTCCACTTTCCAGCAGGGACTAGGCCAGCCGTGGGCAAACTACGGCCCACGGGCCAGACCCGGCCCGTTTCAAATGAATAAAACTGAAAAAAAAAAAAAAAAGACCGTACCCTTTTATGTAATGATGTTTACTTTGAATTTATATTAGTTCACACAAACACTCCATCCATGCTTTTGTTCCGGCCCTCCAGTCCAGTTTAAGAACCCATTGTGCCCTTGAGTCAAAAAGTTTGCCCACCCCTGGACTAGGCCTAAGCTGCAGTCGGACATCCTTAGCACTGCTGACGAGGCGGGAGAGGCTCCCACCAATTCTGTGGTGGCAGCTGTCAGCCTGGCTTGTGGCTGAGCAGAGCTTCCCCTGTGGGAGTCCAATGAACACCAGGGGGCAACTCCTGCATTGGGTGTCTGCCCCCTGGTGGTCAGTGTGTGTCATAGTGACCAGTCATTCCCAGTTGTTCTGCTGTTAGGATCAATTTGCATATTACCCTTTTATTATATTCCTGGTGCATGGGAGGGGGCTGGCTGGTTTGCCCTGAAGGGTGTCTAGGATCAGGATGGGGGTCCCGCTGGATTGTCTGGCCAGCCTGGGTGAGGGGCTGGTCACTGTTTGCAGGCCGGCCACAGCCCCTTCAGGGGGGTCCCCTAGGGGGCCTGTGCAACCTGGGTGAGGGGCTGATGGCTATTTGCAGGCTAGCCACAGCCCCCAGCCACCCAAGCTCCCAGTGGGGGCTGGCTGGAAGCAGGTATCTGGGATTTATTTATCTTCTATAATTGAAACTTTGTTGCCTTTAGTGGAGGCCACAGCTGGCCAGGGCAGGCAGAAAGCTTGGCTTCCTCCATCACTGGGGCAACCAAGCCTCCTGCTTGCACCATCTCCGTGGCTGCTGGCCACCATCTTGGTTGGTTTATTTGCATATAGTCGCTCTGATTGGCTGATGGGTGTGGTTTGGGGGGCATAGTGAAGGTATGGTAAATTTGCATGTTTCTCTTTTATTAGATTAGATACTCCCCTAGCCCTCTACCACCATCTAGTGGTAAAATTCATGAAAGAGCAGAAGAAAAAGACTCCAAGCCCTTCCTCTTATCTTTCTTCAGCCATCTTTAGTGCTAATGTGTACGCACACACACGCGCAAACAGTCCTGGAGCTGCTTAGAAAAACATAAGATGCAAATGTTTGAAAAGAATAATTAAGACCTACAGGAAGTTATCTTACAAATATAAAGAAAAACACAACAAAAGCTAAAAAAGCTTCCATACACATGAATTTAATGGGAGAAAATGCTACAAATATTGACTGCTCTTTCCTAATTTATATACATGAAAATATAAATTAAATATAATTTATCTATGGATTGAAAAGTATACAAAACCATTTATTAGTGTTGAAGAGGAGGAAATAAGACTGTATTGAAAGTTTTATTTATCAAGCAACTCATGTGATTCAAATGCCAACTTTTGTTTTGGATATTTTTAAGGTCTATATAAACCACAATAATGAGGTAAGAAATCATTTAAATGATAAAAATTGTGTATTGTGGCTTTTAGACCACATATCCTTTTTGTCATTTGGAAACCGCGGATATGGAAATTCCTTCATAGACAAACATTCTTTAATAAAAGTAAAGTGGCCAATTCCTCTTCGAATAATGCCAGAGAATATCCACTGGTTGCAGTCTGGGCAGCCTCCACAGCCTCAACTCTCAGAAATGAGCCACGTGTCTGATTAAATCAGCATCGCTTAGGAATAGGGTTTAGGTCACCAGATTTTTCATAGCCTCCAAGTCTAAGTCTGGATTTAGAAACAAAACTTCCCAGCTCTGACACATTCACATATACAAATACACAGACCAGCCCTAGCTGGTTTGGCTCAGTGGATAGAGCGTCAGCCAGCGGACTGAAGGGTCCCAGGTTTGAATCTAGTCAAGGGCACATGCCTGGGTTGCGGGCTCAATCCCCAGTAGGGGGGCATGCCGGAGGCAACCAATCAATGATTGTCTCTCATAATTGATGTTTCTATATCTTTCTCTCTCTCCCTTCCTCTCTGAAATCAATAAAAATATATTTTAAAAATCAAAACAAATCAAAACATGCAGACCAGCACAGAGAATGTACAACCAGGGCTGACAGATTCAGTACAAGTGTAACTCAGCCCTTAACCTAGTAACTATTTTAAATAGTCTTAAAAATCACTTCCTGTGTTTAATATTATTACTACTAGCCTAAACCAAATATCTTCAATAATATTGAAGCCATCTATCGATATTTGGTAATTAATATCTATATGTATTTTTCAAAAAACCCGAGTTATATCATGTTTCTTCAAATTTTTGTTATTTTGTACAGCTAGAGAAATACTACACAATGAAAGAATAGATAAATGTATAAGGAGATTGGATATCAGGCAGAACATTTATTTTTTTTAGAAGTGTTAAATACTCTTTATTTGATATTATACAGAAACCACACTAAAATGACCTTCATTCAGTAAAAGGCAACAGTTTAGATACAAGGAATTTTATTAAATTGGCATAGTTGGGACCAAAGAGATAAAATGGTCACTGCCAGCTTATCTGCAGCACTTCCTTTTAACAGGCTAATGAACACAACTTGAAACACAGGCTAGTCTTGCAGGTCTAAGGGACAGTGAAAGGGTTTCCTCAGAGTTTAAACATATTAACACAACCAGTTATACAAATCTAAAGGTAAGCCAATCTCCTACAGGTTTTGAGATGGCACTCGCCACCTCTGGGAAAAGCTGAACATTAGGAATCAAGTCCCACCATATTGTTAGAAGGGAGGACAGTGACAGTGCTTGCTGAACCAAAATTATCATCAAAGCTCAGAAAGCTGACCATATTCATTAAACCTCAAGCCAATCTTATTTAAATCAGGACTGCCCGAAAGAACTCCATCAGTGTAGCCTCACCCCAGGTGATACCTTTGTTCTGGTTGGCCTCCGTGTAAGAAAATCCAGGGGCCTGACCTGTCTTTCACTCAGAGAGACCATGGAGATTTGGTCCAGTCTTGTGCTTGTCTCCCTTTTCCACAGTATGGCACTGGGCACACTTCTGAACAAAAATCTTCTTGCCCTTCTCAACATCACCCATTTTTAAATCGCTCGTTAATAGCGCACGATAGGGAGATCCCCACTCGCAAGCCGGACGTCCCGCTCTCTCAGGGGGACATTTATGTACTATTTAAGCTTGGAGTCATCTGGGTCAGTGCTTCACAACACTATCAAGCCTAAAGCATCTTTTCTGAGCTGCATCAACATACTTTTAGTATGCTGATATAAAGCCACAGATAAAATCTACCTACACATACAGGCACAAGTGTGCACGTACACACGCACTCAGACCTCAGCTTGCACAGTAGTGTGTACCATAAAAATAACTGCAAAGCAGAAACTGTGCAAAGCAATCTTAATAATCAACTGTTCCATAACTTTAAAATTTTTGTCAAAATGTTAAAAATTTTCTTACTGCTGGTTATAAATGAAAAATAGCAAATTTATAGCATTGGAAACATTAAGAAGTGTTTTAATCCTTTGTAAAGAAGAAAACTTATTAAGAGCAGTGTTAACAGTGCTTGTCCTGCTGGCATTTAACTCTGGATACAGAGTGGGCATCTTTTCCTTTGTCTTGTAGAACTGTCGCACTCCTCTGTAACTCTGAAACAGCTTCCAACATTTTATCCTTTATCTCAGAAAATTCCTTTAATATGAAGTTCTTGCCAGCATCATTTTCTCTACACTCCCGGTGAGCTATTTCTTCTATAGATCTCTTTACCAGTGGTTTGAATTCTAGTTCCAGGGTGATCACTTTTCAGAAAGACAGGTGTGCAGGGACCAATCACCAACTAGCAGTGAAGGAAGTGACGTGACTGGTCACTGACTATGAGGCACATATGTCATTTACACGGTGAACTATGAACTAGAGAGCTAGCAGTGAAGTTTGTACTTAATGGAATTAATCAGGTAATGCACTGTGGTAATTGACATTTGACCCATGTTGCTGGGAGACTGGTATTATTTAACCAAATCATGGTACCTTAAATACATATATATCTGAACTATAAAATCAAGGCCTGCCTGCCTAGATATATATGCATCTGAGCATAAAGATAATCATTAACACCGAAACCGGTTTGGCTCAGTGGAGAGAGTGTCGGCCTGTGGACTGAAAGGTCCCAGGTTCGATTCCGGTCAAGGGCATGTACCTGGGTTGCGGGCACATCTCCCAGTGGGGGATGTGCAGGAGGCAGCTGATCGATGTTTCTCGCTCATCGGTGTTTCTGGCTCTCTATCTCTCTCTCCCTTCCTCTCTGTAAAAAATCAATAAAATATATATATATATATAAAAGATAATCATAACATAAGAAGAAATAGAAAGGGAGAAATGGATAATAAAATAATATATAATTTGATATCAGATCCATAAGAAAATAGTACTTGCTGATTAACGGCACTCAGATGCTTGCATTCATTATTTAATTATGTGAATGCCACTTATATCATTACCATTTGCAATATGGCTCTCAAAAAATGAGAAACAGTTCTTGAGAAACATTGGTCAATGTATATTTGACCAGGCAAAAAAATATATTTTGCACAGAAAAATAGAATTAAATGATGGGCTTAGATATTTATAATCAGGTTTTTCACCCATGGGAACATTTAACAGGCTACTTCTCTGAGAAGCACAGGGCAAGTCTTCCCTGTGCAAGACTGCCTCAGACTTTCCCAAACATCTGGCATCCACCACATAGTGGGAGGAAACAATACTCCAGGTATGACAAATGCCCCTGGGGTTAGCACACTGGGAACTCGGATGCTGGTTCCTGAGCTATCCGTAGTCAGAGAAAAAGACACACCCAAGGTTTCAAGCACTACAGAAACCCAAGCCTCTATATACAATTAGCCCAAAATAAATTTGCAGAGGGATACAACCTTAATAAAAAATTAATAAATAAAGCAAAAAATTTTATTCCCACATCTCCATAATCACAAAAGATTATTAAAAGAGTAAGTGATTTCTATAAAGCCTATATCCAAACTTTATTAGATACCTGCTTTGAAGTTTAATATGTTCTCTGCAAATGCCATTTGAAAGACTGCCATACGTGCCCCACACATACCCCTAAAATTATGAGGTAAAAACAGGCAAGACAATGATGATCAAATCTTATGTAGTGCCTACCAGTCACTATCCTAAACATTTTAGCCCCCACAACAATCCTACGAAATAGGTATGCTATTATTATTCCCATTTTACAGATGAGAAATCTGAAGAACACTAGCCAAGGAAGTGAAGTGATGGTGACAGGGTAGGAAGCCGAGGGGTCCATGCTGTTGTGCCTGAATTGCATCACTCTCTTCCCTACCCTATCCAAGGGGGCTCCTTACCCTGGAACTCAGTTAACAGCATCACCACCACCCAGGCACCTGAACTGGAAACCCAAGTCATTCTATGCTC
>NW_006287072.1:541973-557746 GCF_000327345.1 Myotis davidii | reverse complement strand
CTCACCCGCATTAATCAAACCCTGCCATTTGACCCTCAGAAATGGCGGACAAGCCAGGCCTCTGCCCTGCCTGGCCCTGCATCAGGCTGAGCTCAGATACAGGGCTGGGCTGCAAGGTCTCATGGATGTGCAAGGATTTGAGAGTAGGGCAGAACGGACCCCCCTCTCGGTGTGTGCCAGGCTGAGAGAAGAAAATACACCAACTGCCATGATTCCAAACTGACAAAACTACTGCTTGAGGCCTTGACTTTTCTGCTCTTTCCCAGGCCCTCGCACACTCTTTTCTAATACACTTAACACGGACTGGTTGTTCTCTAATGTTTACTGGGCACTCCCCATGCACCAAACACCGTGATCAGCACCCGACCTGGATCCGGACAAACCCCTGGGGAAACACCAGCCTCACGACAGAGGTAAAGAGTCCACATCCCTTTCCCAAGGCCACACAGTTCAGAAAGACTGTTGCTGGGATCTGGACTCGGGCCATGTGGCTCCAGAGTTCAGATTTTTTACTTTCTAGTCTTGATTTTATTATTTCCATCTTTTAAATCTGTACTGTTGAAAGTATTATATATGTCTCCCTTTAACCCCATTGACCCCTTTTAGCTTGACCCTGCCCCACCAGAGCTCAGATTTTAACCACAGCTACATATTGAAAAGCAATGCATCCCTGAAGGTATCACTGATACTACCAAAAGACTTGCTAATTATTTATATGACCAAATGCTATTAACACAAATAAGCCACAACAATACTACAGCTAAGGCTGGGCCTGAGGTAGAGAAGTCCTTAACCCAGTGGTTCTCAGCCTTGGCTGCACATTAGAATCACTTGGGAGTCTTTTTAAAATCCTGATTTCTGGGCCTCATCCTCTGGAAATTCTGTTTCTTTGTTATGGGGTGGGGCCACAACATTAGTAACAAAGAAACAGAATTTCCGGAGGATGAGGCCCAGAAATCAGGATTTTAAAAAGATTCCCAGGTGATTCTAATGTGTAGCCAAGGTTGAGAACCACTGCCTTAACCAAAGGCTCAATAACTTCTTCATAAACGTGGAAGATAATACAGTTAGGAGGACATTAAGTTAGGCCAATCAATCAAGCATATTTCATCGTTTCATTCCATAATTCATGATCAAAACCTGGATACATGTGAGAGAGAAAGTGCCCCTAAGCTGGCTCCACCAGTAAACCAGGACGTAGGACCCATGCTCCAGCACATAATGAAAGCTCCTGTCTACATTCGGATTTAACAGGCAGCTTAAGACAAGGAGAAAGAACTCCGGGAATCGAGCCATTTCACCAGTGAGAAGCCTCACTGGGAAGATTCTGCCATCCAGCTTCCTGCCACAACCATGCGCCCTGGACGCTGGATCAGCAGCTATTCAACTCACATCTCTAATGGATGCTTCCTAGGGCATGTAGGTTAGTGCTTGTTGCTAACAGTTTTGTTTAATGCCACAACCCACCCAAATTGGATATTTTTGTCTGCTTTTGCTTCCTGGAGTAAGACTTAATCTAAATTCTAATTTAAAGTCTTTCTTTCCTCCAAAACAAAACCGTCATGATTCATTCTTAACATTATTAACTACTAAGTACCAAATTTCTGATTGGTATGATTTCAGATTTTACAGATGGTGGCTGTATTCACCCTTCCAAGGCACAGGACTCCATGGAGACAACTAAACAAACAGGCTGGTCAGGAGGCAGAGCCACATGGGGTTCTGGGGTGGGCCACCTACAGCAGGGGGTTAGTTAACTGTCACCTCTAGGAAGTCAGAGATGGTCCTGAAAAGCTGATGAAGCCCCACCCTATGTGAGAATATGAGTTCCAATTTAGCCTTCCTGCCATGATGAAGTCCCACATGACCACATGGCCTCAGTCAGCACAGCTGTTCCCCAAATGGTCCCTTCAAGGACTAAAAGCAGGAACTGGCCTTGTTGGGCCTTTGTTCTGATTATGCCAATTGGTCATCTTAAAACAACATAAAAATAACCCTGAACTCATGTTATTAACAAAAGATACATGAACAGCCACTATTCTAGACCCCAGGTATAAAAATTATGACTTAAAAATTAACCATAAAAAAATACACAAGTTCTCTACAGTATTAATTGCTTAAAATCACAAAGAACTTATTAGGCTGCCAGGAAAATTCAGCTGCCAAGCATAATCAGACAACCCTCACATATTCCTGAAGTACACCCAAATGTGCTTAGCTAATACCAGTTCGCTGGACAAAGACTGATTCTACATACTTTCAGGTGTGGCTTGCTCTTCGGGTTTTAAAAAAAAAGAACAACTGCATGAGGTCACCCCAGCACTTCCTCTGACTCCCTGTGAAGCTCCCTAAAGTCTCTACTCCACAAAACCGTCCTCCCACACAGCCCTGCAGCATGAACAAGCAGCATCTGTTTAGCAGAACAACTCTGAGAAAGTTTATCTTATGAGAATGAAGTAACTCTCTACATTTTTAAGTCTCATTCCAACTCAAGTTTCAGTGATTTCTCAAGGCTCATTTTTCTAACCTGTTCTAAAGATCTACTAAAAAGCTGGGCAGTTAAAGCACTAAGTAAGAAAACTGTCTTATAAAGCAGTGTGTTGTCCTCTAAGTTACCTGTCCTAAATTGAATCATTATGCAAGTCAGGGGTTCAGAAACGTATAAAAGGAGCTCAGAAGTGGGCAGATACCATCAATTAGACAATTTAGTGCCCCTGGGATAGCACTACTGTATTTAAAAATATTCAGTCCTTATTCTCATATTAATTCCATCATTTCACATATCTGTAACTACAGGAGCACACAGTTGGGGGATACTGTCTGCCTCTCCCATATACTGGTAACATACTCACTAAACAAACATTTCTGAGTGCCTGCTATGATAGTGGGCACTGGGAACATCTCAGTAAGCCATTAAGCACAGCCACTGCCCATTCTAGGTGGGCTCAATGTAAACACAGTCCATGTGGGAAGAATACGAATACTACCCAAGGCATCAGGGACACTTCCATAGAAGCGACTGTTGGGTGAAGCTAGTCTTGAGAATAGATAGAAGCAGAATGAAGATAATGAGAAATGATGTATTTCACCTTTCCTGCTTCCTCAGCATCTTTCCAAAAATCCACACAGAGAAGAGGAAGTACGTGCACTGAAGTTTTTTGAAGTTTCTGCGTTTATAACAAAGTTCTCAGTTTCGAATCTTTGCCAATAACATCAACTGAAATTCATTCCTTTTGATTCTTAAGGTTAAACCAAATTTTATAGTAGCAACACAGAAATCTGCTTGGACACTTCAACTAATTGGGTTAGGTATTCAACACGTTAGTGCCTATGCCAAAGTGAGGGTCTGTAAGCTGTGTACAAAATACTGAAATACTGCGCAGATCAATTCATTTTATAAACTGTTACTCTGTCAATCCACCAGAAGGTGGAGCTAATGCACCAGACATTTGAATCCCCATTCTAATTCTCAGGGAAAGACAAGACCACATTGCCTATGAATTCCTGTGCCTGTCTCTCATCTCAAGAACTCAAAAAGCAAACAAAAAGGCATCTTTTTTCAACATAGTGACTAATTATGTTTTAATGACATAATTCCTGCCACCACCTGCACTACCAAATCAGTCCACAAAGGCACATCTGCATTGAATGTGTTCCTGCCAGAATACACCTTATAAAGCACACTTGCAATTATTTTACTACAAGCTAAAACCACACACTGAATTAGGAGCTCTCCCTCATGGTACCTGGGATCTCCACATTCAACCGACCACCTATCTCTGCTGACTTTCCTCCCATCATGCCTTTGTTCACACCATTCTTTTATTCCCAGATTGACTTTCAACCCATTCTAGAAATAAAAGAGCCACACAGTGAGAACCACTTCGGATACCAGCACCTTCACAGATCCTGTTAGAGGGCAACTGGCCAACTCACTTCCTTTAAGTATCTCGGTACTTTCCTAAAATGTTTATATTGGGCCTCATATTAAAATCCTCTGTGTTTTTTTTATTCCAATATGTTTCCCAATGTCCAGTGGTCCTGCCTGCAGCTATGCGTGTGCGCGCGCGCACACACACACACACACACACACACACACACACACACACATAACTTGCTGGCAAAACCTTTTTTAAAACGTTCTTTTTTTTCATGGCATGACTCAGTAAATAGATCCTAGGGTTAAAATAAACTCTTTGAAATACAATATACAGATGATGTATTATAGAATTGTATACCTGAAACCTATATAATTGTCACCCCAACAAATTCAATAAGAAAAAGAAAATGTTCAAACCTATCAAAATGCCCATCCATAGGGGCTGATTAAATAACCATAAAGTCATGAAAAACTAACTTAACAAGTTACAGGGCTAACATGGATAAGTCTGAGACAGCAAGTGGAGGCAAAGCAAAGTGCGCTTGTGTGTCTTATTGTCCAATAAAACAAAGGAGGAAATCTGTAACAAGGCAATGACAATACGGTTCGTTTGGTACTGACTTAAAAATGATTGGGGGTAAGGAACAAAATGAATCATTCACAGAACACCAGGAAGGAAAAGAGCCGCTGTAAGGGCAGCTGATGACAGGCTGGACGGAAACAGATTGGAAACAACAGCAGACATATTTGGGGATTACGTGTGCTAAACTCACTCTGTTTGTAGTCCAAATACACAAGGGATGTTTATATATAACCAGCTTTATTCCTAACAAGGAGGCGTCTGGCCTGCAAGCAGTTCTGGAGAAAGGAAATGCATGTCTGTGAGCACGTGTGGTGGGCTGGGTGGCAGTCACATCAGGGGTAGTAGATGGTTTTCAGGAAGATGAATCGTGTTGACATGCCACAGTGCTTTAGTCCAAGGGTTCCACAAATCAGTACAGGATGCAGTTGAGGAAGCATAGAACTACTTAGCATAAATCAAAACATCACAGAAAAAAGAAAACACCGATTATTTCAGCTCTTCCCTTTTTGTTACTTTAGAATTACTGTCATTACTTTATTATTTATTGTTCAATAAAGCTGAGTTGTGTTGTTAAAGGAAGCATCTAATTTTAAAAATACATGAATATACCAATAAACAGTGTAAAATATTTTTACAAACATTAATAAGATACTTATTTCCGATTCAAATAGAGAAAAAATGTGTACAAGCTAATTTCGTATTTTAACATATCCACAAAATGCCCAGCATAAACCCTGAGGAAGTATGAAAGGGTGGCAGGCAGATTTTAAATCCTGCACTGAACTATGTGAGTCATTCACAAATAAGTCTACCCATGTCCCACAGAGTGGGATAGCAGGGACCAGTTCTCAAAATCCAGGTGACAGAGTGAGGTACATAAAAAAAAGGAAGATTCCGCCCCTGAGACTTTCCTGCTAAGAGGGATTAACAGCAGACATTGTGAAAACTGATTTATATCATTCACTGACATCAAGTGGGGACAAAAACCATAAAAGAAGATAGTCAGAAATGTAAATCTAAATGCCTCAGAGGAAATCAGGCATCATTGTTTTTGTTGCATATTCTTCCTTCCTCCTCCGGTCTCATCTAATCTGTAGCTGCTCTAGCCTTACTCTCTCTAGGTCTCTCTATGAACCTCTGTTCTCATTCGTACTACCCTGCTAATACTCTAATCATCAAAGTTTCTGTCTTACAGCACAGGGTCCATGGCTATCTGAAGCTATGGCAGTAGCAGTGAGCTGAATAAAACAAGCTGGGTAGTAGGGCATTTACGTAGAAGATAAAAGTTCCCCCATGTGTTTGTTATAAGATCAAAGGTTCCAAAACAGGAAAGCAGGGTGTTCACACCTGGCCACATTTCTGAATTATCTAGACACTTTTGAAAACATAGATTCCTGAGCCAAAAACACAAGGACTGGTTCAGTTCATTTGAAGGAGGGTGTTTGTGCATTTTTAAAGCTTCCCAGGTGATGCTGATGGCCAGTCAGGCACATAAACAATGACCTAAAAGAGTCAGAGAACTGCTCCGGAGTAATCAGGGGAGCACAAGACAAGGGGACCATCCAGAGGCCCCTGGGCAAGATGCAGGGCTCGGTCAGGTTTTGTTTTGGCCTACAAACCTTTGGGAGTTCATGAATTTGAAAATTCTCTGATTTAGAGACCAACATGCAAAATCAGAGCACTGCCCCAGGAACTGTTTGGCCAAGGTCTGAATCCCAGCTCCAGGGGCTGGGGGCGCCTAACCTCACATCTCTGCACCTCAATTTCCTCAACTAGTAATAAAAATGTGGGGGAGGAGATAGTAGTGAAACCAACCCAGCTCATGCAGTTGTTGCGCAAACTTGATGAGTTAAAGCATATAAAGTATTTACAACGACCAAACCCATGCAGCATGCAGGTTCTGATTAAACTCGGATGTGGATCAGCCACAGAGGAGGGAACACTGGATGCTGAGAAGCTCTCGCTGAGTGGTAGCCGATCCCCGAGTGGGCCATGTACTCTCTATTTCTCCACAATTCCTCATCCCTGAAGGCCTCACCCAGGGCCTACGTCACCTGTTTGGACCACCTGCCATCAGGTGACCACCTTTAAGACTATCCTTTTGGCCTGGATTTTGCAACTCCTATTCTAGTGATGGCGAACCTATGACACGTGTGTCAGAGGTGACATGTGAACTCATTTTTTTGGTTGATTTTTCTTTGTTAAATGGCATTTAAATATAAATATCAAAATAAATATCAAAAATATAAATCTTTGTTTTACTATGGTTGCAAATATCAAAAAATTTCTATATGTGACACGGCACCAGAGTTAAGTTAGGGTTTTTCAAAATGCTGGCACACCGAGCTCAAAAGGTTCGCCATCACTGTCCTACTCCCAAGTGGAAAACAATAGCTCCAGTGAAGAAATGGTAACTCCCTCCCCATACTCAGTAGCAGGCAGGGAGTCCCCCATGGAGAAGGCAAGAAGCCCCGGCGAGCGTGGGGACAACTACTGGATGTTTCTGAGACCATCAGAATAAATAGCGTCTCCTACTATAAATCACAAAGCCTTGAGAGCTGCAACTGGCACTGCCAAATCCTCCATTTAATCAGCAATGTTTACATCTGAAGGGCTCTGCAGTGTGTCCTGGCAATAACCAGGCCCTGATGCTTGTTCTTCCATCTGTCTGTCTACCTGACAGATCTCACTGCAGCTGAAACCAGCAAGCCTCAGAATGCAACACTAGTGTTCCCAACCCCTTTAGTCAAAGCAGCAGTGTGGACCATATGGGCCCTCCAGCAAAGCCAAGTAGGGAACCTCCCTAAATCAGCAATGGGTCCCTCAGGGCCTCTGCTGAGTCTGTTCAATGGATCGACAGTGACTATTAGGTTTGTATGTGAAACATAACATAAGAAAATGCACTTCCTAAGGGAAGAGACTGGGTTGGATTTAGTCGCACCTACACCTCCAGGGTCTGGAACACCGCCTACCACAGAAGGTACACACAAGGATCTAGAACACCAGAGGCAATCTCATAAGCAGAGAATAAATACTACTGATTATTATAACTGTAATTGTGTATATTATGTTTTTAAATTGAATGGGAACTATACAAGTTCACTGTTAGCCCAGAATTTGGCAAAGGAACAATCTGAGGGAACACACCTGAAGTACAGGAACCTCATGAAGAGCTTCTCAGAGCAGTTTGCTTTCTTTCTTCTCTGGTTCTTATCTGGCTCTGAGTCACACACACTGATTTGGCCTTTTAAGCCAAAATTCAATTATTCCATGGAAAAGACAGGGCACGCTCTGCAGGGCGTCACAGTTCTATCACAGGACTTGAAAGGAACTAATAATGTGAAGGTGTCCTGCTTCTCACTTCAAAACAATAACATCAGCAGCACAAATTTAGCCAAGATTAACACATGATGAGTCTATGTGAAGTCCTACTCATGATCTTTTTGTCAGAAATGCTCAAATTAATGTGGAAGAAAAACAACAGCAGCACCTTTTATCTAACAGATGTGGTCACTGGTGTCAAAATGTTCCTTTACCCAAACACTAATTTCACATTTCCAGGTAACCCCGAAAACCACCCATTTGTGGACATGCTAGGTTAGGTTGTATGACTGTTGATGGTTTCCTCTAGGAGGGTGTTTCTGAGAGAACCACACCTCATCTCCCTCAGTTCTTACCGTCGGTGCTCCATCTCCTACCGCATGAATTTGGCAATGCAAAGTTTAAAAAAAAAACATATTTAAATGGTTGCCTGGTAGTTTATTTGCCAGATGATGCGAAGAGGTGAAAAAAGTAGTAGAAAATGTCAGGAAGGAATTGGATCACTGAGGGAAGAAACTAGCACAGAGGCTGCCTGACACCACAGGGACCCTAACATCTCTTTCCTTCTTGTTTCCATGTCCAGCCGAGAGTAAGCTATAATTGGCCAAGTCAGCGGTGACACTCAACCTATTATCTCGTGGTTTCTGACAAGTTCCTGGTTTTCATCTGCTCTTGAAGACAAACAAGAACTCTGTGTGTAACAGTCTTAATTGGGAGCCCACAGTGAGACATTCTGAAATGAGAGCTGTCCACTTGCAGAGGAAGCTCTAGAGGCAGGTAAGGAAACAGCGTCCCTATGGAGAACCTGAGTGTGTGTGCATGGGCAAGAGTAACTCCATGGAAACCTGAGTGTGTGTGCGTGGGAAACAGCTCTTCCGGGGAGAACCTGAGTGTGTGTGCATGTTGCATGAGGACGGAATAGGAGATGTCAGAATTGGGCAGCAACAATGCCAAGTAACACTGGGCTGTCCCCATTTTCTCGCTTTTTGTTTGAGAACTGTAATTAGTGTTTATTGTAATACATTTGCTCATGTTGATTCTGGGATCCAAATCGGAAATTTTATCAGGGATGATTATTATTTTCAGAAAAAATATATCTGTGATGAGGAGATAGCAAAGAACATGCTTAAGGTATTCACCCAGTACAAACATTTCAAATATTTGTAAGTGCATGTCAAAATTGCCTCTAAAAGCGATAGTTAATTAGTACAATAATATTCATGAATCCATTTTTGTTTGCAATTGCAAGTGTGCAAAGATACACAGTTAGTAGCTATTTCTACATATACTTATACAGGTAAAAAGCTTTTTATCTTTGTTGTTATTGGGATAAATTAACCCTTTAATTATCTAATAAGATATTTATTTTCCTTTTAAAGGAATGATAAGCTACAAAAACATCTATCCTATGCATAGCAAACATTTGAGTTCATGTTACTTATTGTGGTCTATGACTAGTCAACTCCGTTATTTAAAATACTTTAAACATTATAAATTTAAATTGTACACAGGGGAAATGGGACATATCCCTACTGTCAGCATATTCAACCAATCTCATGCAATCCATTTAGTCCAGAAATATATTTTTTAAAAATATATTTTTATTGATTTCAGAGAGGAAGGGAGAGGGAGAGAGAGAGAGATGGAAACATCAATGATGAGAGAGAATTATTGATCAGCTGCTGCTTTGCACGCCCCCTACTGGGCTTTGAGCCAGCAACCTGGGTCAAACATTGTCATGTACTGGGTAGAGCTGCTATGTCTCCTGAAATTGGGAGAGCGGCCATATGTACAAGGTGTCTTGTAGGGCCCAGAGGCTCAGCCTCCCCAGTCACCTGAGCTGGGCATTCTAGGTGCACACCTATGTGGGCTGTGTGCATAGTCTTAATGCAGTTGAGCCATGAGTGCTGTCGGTGTCACTGGAAGGAATTGACCTCCAGGCCATTTGGCTGTGAGGATGAGGTGCAACTACAGTGGAAGTGCTGCTTTGCAGAAGATATCACTATGAAGCAGGACTTGCTTAAGTGGGACTTTGGAGGTCACTGACTCTACCCATTACCTATGTCACGTGTGGATGTGTAGAGTTGTAACCTGGTATGGTTTGAAGATGGACTGAACAGCCAGGAAAGAACATTTAGAAGAAAAAATAAAAATTTTCCCCAGGAGATATAAAGTCAATCACTGCCTGGGACCACCCAACAGGAGCTACTGAATAATCTCTAGATGACTGCTACTTGTATTGGGCTTCGAAGTGCCCAGGGGAGGCCAACCTGTGAAGCAAGGAAGGCTAGTTAGTGCCAGGTCTTGGGCTTCTTATTCGTACTGACACCAGCTGCTGCTTATTTTAGAGAATTCAGCAAAGTCTGAATCCTGAGCCATGACAGGCCATTCATATGGAAAAGCTACTGCAAAGAGCTTGGGTGTGGATTCAAGTTGGAAGGGGCAGGGTTCCAGGGAATCACCAGGATAGAGCGAACACTGAGAGTCAGGCTGATGAAAACTCATATATGGCTGCTAGTCAGCTCTATGACAGAGGAGGTCCTAACTCAGGAACAATGAGCCCTACAAGCACCCCCATCTGGGAGAAAGCCAACCTCGAGTTCCTGCCCCAATGCCAGACAATCCAGTTCCTCCACATATACCCCTGGAACCTCCAAAGCTATTGCTCAGCTCTGGTGCTCAGAGGGAGCGAGTTCATGTAAGTTCTTTAAGAGGAATTGCCTGGGTCTCCAGCAGCCTCCGTGTCTCTCAGCCACAATCACCCTGGTTTTTACGGCCCAAAGTTACGGGGACTTCTCTTCTCAGCTCTGGAACCCTGGTCTGGGGGTCTCATGTGGGGCTGGAACCCCTTGCTTCTCAAAGGAGGATTCTACAACCAAGATATCCCTCCTGATTAAAAAAACACCATACGTGGGTGTCGAACCAGCCCATCCTATGACTCCGCCACTCCCTACCAGTCACGATGTACTTTCTTTACTTCTGTAGTTGTAGGGCTTCCATTCAGCCAGATTTCAGGTGGTTCTGAGTGACAGTTGTTCTGCATTTTAGTTGTAATTTTGATGTAGTTGTGGGAGGCAGCGAGTACCAGTGTTTACCTATGCCACCATCTTGGTTCTACCCCATTATGATTTTCTTAATAAAATTTCCTCTACTTTAGCTTACTTTGTTTCAAGAATACTGTATATAACCCATACAAAATATGCATTACTTGACCATTAATATTAATGGCAATGCTTCTAGTCAACAGTAGGCATATAATAGTTAATTTTTGGGGGGTTCAAAAGATATACCTGGATTTTCAACTACATAGGATTTGGTGCCCCTAATCCCTGTGTTGTTCAAGGGTCAACTGTATATACATCGGTGTGGTCACTTGGAAGAAGAATCGGATTTTCAATGTTCCAGGATCACATTATTATTTTATCATGTCATTGGACTATAGGAATGGTTCACACAGGCAGACTTGAAAAGTGCCAACTTCTCTTTTATTGTGGCAGAGAGATACCTGACTGGAAAGCAGAACTCACCTATTGCTTAGAGCAGGGGTGCGGAATCTCTGCTAAGAGGTTTTTCTATCTAGGGCAGCGGTTCTCAACCTGTAGGTCGCGACCCCTTTGGGGGTCAAATGACCCTTTCACAGGGGTCACCCAAGACCATCAGAAAACACATATATAATTACATATTGTTTTTGTGATTAATCACTATGCTTTAATTATGTTCAATTTGTAACAATGAAATTGGGCATCACCACAACATGAGGAACTGTATTAAAGGGTTGCGGCATTAGGAAGGTTGAGAACCACTGGTCTAGGGCCATTTACATATTTATGACATAATTCACGGGCCTGACACAATTATCAACCTAAAAATTAGCCTGCTCTCCCATACTGCTGACAATATTGGAATAAATGCTCATATATGATTACAAAAAATAGCCTGCTATAATTGGTCATTTAATTAACTCACCCCTAACGTCTTGGCAGGGCCAGACCAAATGATTTTGCAGGTCTTATAAGGCCTGTGGGCCAGACATTCCCCCCCCCACACACACACACCACAACCACCACTGGCTTAGAGGATCTTCTAGTGAGTCCAGCCCTGAAGTAAAAGGTTGGTAGGTGAACTCACAAGGGGCTTTATCTAAGGAACATTTCCATCCAACTAGAGGATGAATGAAATACCATTCTTATTCTAGAGGTATTTCAGTCATACTTCTTTCAGCAAATGCTGATTGCTCACCACATGGAGGCCATGATTCTAGATGCTAGGGATACTCTGTGTGCCGCAGCACCTAGATTTCATGAAGATTTCATTCTAATACACAAAGACAGAGCTTTACACCTCACTCTTTCTTCTCTAGGAAATGACGCTTATAACACAATCTCTGGGCATATTGTAACTTGACAAGTGACATTTCTATTTTCTTTATAGAAATTTGAAAGGGATTCTACTCTCATCAGAAGTCAACCACTATTTACTGATTTGACACAAATTCTTGACCAAATCCTGAGAACTCCGCATGTACTGACAAAAATGGAATATATATAAAACAATATTAGAATCAATTGAGTGTCTTCAGGGTTAGCTGTAGTGTTTAATACTCTCTCTTTCCTGTCCCCTGAAAATTCCTGTCTGCTTCAGCACAAGGATCTCACTGCCTCTTTCACTATTATAAATATCTCTGCAAGAACCACCTTTATAGAAGTGAAAAAAGGAAGAGAAAGGCTATGGTATGAGATGCAAATAAAACCCAGGACTCCGGTTAAGTATCCCTGCTATCACTAAGTCTATGAAGAGTTTGAATACTGAAGCAGTCAGTCCTCATCACTAGTGCCACCTAGGAAAGTCATTTTTCAGCTCCCTGTCCCACAAAAAACAGACTGTATAAATTATTTTCAGAAAAGAATAAGTATCTCCTTAAAATAATTTATTTTAACTTGAAGTTTTTAACTTAATATATAATGTAAACTTTTTGTCAAATCATTGGGTATTATACCAAGACTTTCTGAGTGTTGGTCTGCTGATTAGTTATGTACTAATTTTCCTTCATAAACCATAAATTTACCATATTGCAAGTCATGTCCAGTTTGCTAGTCTAGTCAAAGTGGTATGAGAAATTGTAAATACTTGAGAGGCCACATGAGTAAAAATAACGCAGACCTAGACCTAGACTATTAAATCCTCAAAAGAACCAACTGTGTCCCAGCCTAGTAAGGAAATGGCACAGTGAAGTTTCTCCACAAATGTTTTATGGGCGAATAGCAAAACAAAGGATCTTAACACACTAAATATGTCATGGAAAGAGCAACCTGCCTCACTATTTTTTATCCCACCTAACAAAAGGTTTAAGCCATGATATCACTAAGACTAACAATCGAACCTTACTAATAATGTACAGGGCCAAGTAATATAGCATCGTAACAAAGAACAAAGGGCATGAATTCTTTTTAAAAAAATATTTGTTGTTGAAAGTATTACATATGTTCCCTTACTTCCCCCACTAACCCCATCACTTCCCACCCACCAATCCTTCCTAGCCTTCCCTCTGAGACTCCCCATTCTGTTCTATGCTTTTATGTCTCAGATCTATTTTATTCATACGTTTATTTTGATCATTACATTCCACATATGAGTGAGATTATGTGATACTTGTCTTTCTCTGACTGGCTTGTTTCACTTAGTAGCATCACACTCTCCAGGTCCGTCCATGCTGACTCAAAAAGAGATCATTTTTATTTACTGCAGCATTCATCTACTGATGGGCACTTAGCCATTGTAAATTGTGCTGCTATGAACATAAGGGTGCATACATTCTTTCTGATTGGTGTTTTAGGTTTCTTAGGATATATTCCAGAAGTGGAATCACTGGATAAAATGGCATTTCCAAATTTAATTTTCTGAGGAAATTCCATACTGTTTTCAATAATGGCTACACCAGTCTGCATTCCCACCAGCAGTGTAGTAGGGTTCCCTTTTATCCACACCCTCGCCAGCACTTGTCACTTGTTGATTTGTTGATGGGAGCCAGTCTGGCAGGTGTGAGGTGATACCACATTGCTGTTTTAATTTACATCTCTCTGATGATCAGTGAATTTGTGGATTTTTTTATATTTCTCTTGGCCATCTGTATATCCCCTTGGAGAAGTGTCTATTTAGACTTTTGTTCATTTTTTAATTGGATTGTTTGTCTTTTGTTAAGTTGTATGAGTTCCCTATATATTTTGGATAGTAACCCTTTATCAGATGCATCATTGCCAAGTATATCCTCCCATGTAGTGGGTTTCCTTTTCATTTTTTTGATGGTTTCTTTTGCTGTGCAGAAGCTTTTATTTCAATGTAGTCACATGTGGTATTTTGTGGAAGAGCCACACTCAAGGGACCAAAGAGCTGCATGTGGCTCACGAGCCGCACTTTGCCAACCACTGCCCTAGGAGATGGATTGGTAAACATATTGCTAGGAGAGATGTCAGATATATTGCTGCCTATGGTTTCTTATAGGATTTTTATGGTTTCCCAGCTTACATTTAAGTCTTTTATCCATTATGAGTTTATTCTTGTATATGGTGAAAATTAGTGGTCTAGTTTAATTTTTTTGCATATATCTATCATATTCTCCCAATGCCATTTATTGAAGAGACTGCCTGTACTCCATTGTATGTTCTTGCCTCCTTTGTCAAATATTAATTGAGCATAATCGCTTGGGTTAATTTCTGAGGTCTCTGTTCAGTTCCATTGATCTAAATGCCTGTACTTATGCCAGTACCAGGCTGTTTTGATTACGGTGGCTCTGTAGTATATCTATATACGTTATTGTGATCCCTCCAACTGTATATTCTTCTTTCTCAAGATTGCTAAGGCTATTTGGGATCTTTTTGGGTTCCAAAGAAATTTTTAGTGTGTTTATTCTAGAAATGTGAAATATGCTGTTGGTATTTTAATGGGAATTGCAATGAATCTGTAGATTGCTTTGGAAAGTGTGGACATTTTAATGATGTTAATTCTAGCAATCCATGAACATGGTATATTCTTACACTTGTTTATATCTTCTCTTTTTTCAACATCCTGTAGTTTTCCAAGTACAAGTCTTTTACCTCTTTGGTTAAGATTATTCCTAACTATCTTAAATGTTTTTTGTTTTTTTTTACAATGGTAAATGGGATTGTTTATTTAGTTTCTCTTTCTGATAATTTATTATTGGTGTGTAAAAAAGCCATCAAATTTTGGGTGTTGATTTTGTATTCTGCTACATTGCCAAATTCAGTAATTAAATCTAGTAGTTTTTTGGTGGAGTTTTTAGGGTTTTCTATGTACAATATCATGTCCCCTGTGAATAATGAGAGTTTTACTTCCTCCTTTCTACTTTGGATGCCTTTTGATTATTCTATTTGTCTGATTGCTGTGGATAGGACATTCAGTACTATGTTAAATATGAATGGTGAAAATTTACACCTCTGACTTCTTCCTGTTCTGAGGGGATATGGTTTTAGTATTTGCCCATTGAGTATGATATTCACTGTAGGTCTGTCATACAGCAGGTCCTCAGGTTACTTCAGGAACCCGTTCCTACGGTGCAACATAACACGATTTTTGCCGTAAGTCGGAAACCACCTATGTCACTCACAAGGAGCATACACAGCAGTAATGAAATGAAACAGAAAAAATAAAAAATTAAAAGAAAACAATTCCTGACCTTCATTGTGGTAAATAAATAATAAAAAATATAAAGCACATATGTACATACGTCAAAATGACAGAGCTTTCTTTTTATAAATACAGTAAATGGGAGATGGCAACATAACCACGAAATGACATATGTGGAGTCCGAAGTAACCCAAGGACAGCCTGTATATGCCCTTTATCGTGTTGAAATATGCCCCCTCTATTCCCACTTTGCTGTGAGTTTTTATCAAAAATGGGTGTTGGATTCTGTCGAATGTTTTTTCTGCATCAATTTATATGGCCATGTGATTTTTGTCTTCTATGTTGTTT
>NW_006287072.1:539830-541805 GCF_000327345.1 Myotis davidii | reverse complement strand
CTCTAGAGCAAATTCCATTTGGTGCCTTTATATGGTTTTGGAATTAGGATAATGCTGGCCTCATAAAAAGAGCTTGGAAGTACTCCTTCCTCTTGGATTTTCTGGAATAGTTTGAGGAGTATAGGTGTTAGTTATTCTTTGAATGTTTGGTAAAACTCCACTGTGAAGCCATCCTGACCAAGCTTTTGTTTCCTGGGATCTTTTTTGATTACTGCTTCTATTTCATCAGTTGTTATTGGCCTATTCCCCTTTTTCTGATTCTTTCTGACTGAGTTTTGGGAGATCGTATTTTTCTAGGAATTTGTCCATTTCATCCAAATTGTTCAGCTTGTTGGCATATAGTTGTTCAAAGTATTTTTTTAAAATTCTTTGTATTTCCATAATGTCAGTGGTTACTTCTCCACCTTCATTTCTGACTTTATTTCATTGGGTCCTCTCCGTTTCCTGATGACTATAGCTAATGGTTCATCAATCTTGTTTATCCTTTCAAAGAACCAGCTTATGATGTCCTTGATTTTTTTGTATTGTATGGATAATGCTGGCCTCATAAAAAGAGCTTGGAATTTTCTTTCCTCTTGAATTTTTTTGAACAGCTTGAGGAATATAGGTATTAGTTCTTCCTTGAATGATTGGTAAAACTCCCTTGTGAAGCCATCCAGACTCCAGCTTTTGTTTCCTGGGATCTTTTTTGATTACTGCTTCTATTTCATCAGTTGTTATTGGCCTATTCCCCTTTTTCTGATTCTTTCTGACTGAGTTTTGGGAGATCGTATTTTTCTAGGAATTTGTCCATTTCATCCAAATTGTTCAGCTTGTTGGCATATAGTTGTTCAAAGTATTTTTTTAAAATTCTTTGTATTTCCATAATGTCAGTGGTTACTTCTCCACCTTCATTTCTGACTTTATTTCATTGGGTCCTCTCCGTTTCCTGATGACTATAGCTAATGGTTCATCAATCTTGTTTATCCTTTCAAAGAACCAGCTTATGATGTCCTTGATTTTTTTGTATTGTATTTTTTAGTCTCTATGTGATTTATTTCTGCTCTAACCTTTATTACTTCCTTCCTTCTATCTACTCTGGGCTTTTCTTTCTGTTCTCTTTCTAGTTCTTCAAGTGGTAGGGTTAAATAGTTTATGATTAAATTTTGAAGTAGGCCTGTAGTGCTATGAGCTTCCCTCTAAGGACTGCATTTCCTGTGTCCCATAGGGTTTGGATTGTTGTGTTTTCATTGTCATTTTGGGTTGTTGTGTGTTCATCTTCATTTGTTTCCAGGAAATTTTTTATTTCTTCTTGATCTCATTGGTAACCCATTCATGATTTAATAACATGCTATTAAGCCTCCATGTGTTTGAACATTTTGCGGTGTTTTTACTGTAGTTAAAATTCCACTGTGATCTGCGAAGATGTTTGATATGATTTGTAGAGACTTGTTTTGTGTCCTAACATGTGATCTATCATTGTGACTGACCCAATGCAAGTGAAAAGAATGTATATTCTGTAGTTCTGGGGTGAAATGTTCTATAAATGTCAATTAAATCCATCTGATCCAGTGTGTCCTTTTACAGTCACTTTTTCCCTGTTAAGTTTTTGTCTGGAAGATCTATCCAGTGAAGTCAGCAGGATGTTAAAATCCCCTATTATGACAGTACTAGAGGCCCGGTGCACAAAAATGTGTGCACTCGGGGGTGAGGAGGGGGTCCCTCAGCCCGACCTGTGCCCTCTTGCAGTCTGGGACCCCTCAGGGGATGACCACCTGCTGACTTAGGTGTGCTCCCGGGGGGATTGGGCCTAATCTGGCAATCAGACATTCCTCTGGCAGCCCAGCAGCCCTCAGGGGATGTCCACTTGCCAGCGGGGAACAGACCTAAGCTGCAGTCGGACATCCTTAGCGCTGCTGAGGAGGCAGGAGAGGCTCCCACTACCACTGCTGAACTGGCAACCATCAGCCAGGCTTGTGGCTAAGCAGAGCTCCTC
>NW_006287072.1:527866-539684 GCF_000327345.1 Myotis davidii | reverse complement strand
CCCCGCTGTTCCTGTCACTGGAGCTGAGAGCCAGGCTCCTGCTCACTCCAGCTCTGAGGCCATGGCCTGCTGAAAGTAGGTATCTGGGGTTTGTTTAGCTTTTATGATTGAAATTTTGTTGCTGTCACTGGAGCTAAGAGCCGGGCTCCTGATTGCTCCAGCTCTGTGGCCACGGCCTGCTGAAAGCAGGTATCTGGGGTTTATTTAGCTTCTATAATTGAAACTTTGCTGCTTTCGGAACTCAGAGCCGGGCCACAGCAGGCGGGGAACCTTGGCTTCCTCCATGACTGGAGCAAGCAAGTCTCCTGCTCGCTTCAACTGCATGGCTGCCGGCCGCCATCTTGGTTGGGTTTATTTGCATATCTCACTGATTAGCCAATCTGAGACGTAGTGAAGGTACGGTCGATTACCATGTTTGTCTATTATTAGATAGGACTGTTGTCAATCACTCCTTTAAAGTCCTCTAGAAGTTTTATATATTGAGGTGCTCCTAAATTGAGTGCATATATGTTTACCAGGATTATGTCCTCTTGTTGGATTGATTGCTTTAGTATTATGTCATGATCATTGTTGTCTCTGATAATGACGTTCATTTTGAAGTCTGTTTTGTCAGATATGAGTATTGCTATCCCAACTTTTTTTCTTTTCCATGTGCATGGAAATTTTTTTGCCATCCCTTCACTGTCATCCTGTGTGAGTCTTTTGTTCTGAGGTGGGTCTCTTGTAGAGAGCATATAGTTGGGTCATATTTTTGTATCCATTCAGCTACCCTGTGTCTTTTGATTGGAACGTTTAATCCATTTACATTTAAGGTTATTATTGATAGGCTAGAGGCCTAGTGCACGAAACCATACACTCGGGGGCAGGGCGGGGGAGGTCCCTCAGCCCAGATTGCAAGAGGGCACAGGCCAGGCCAAGGAACCCCACTGGTGCACGATTGCGGCTAGAGAGGGACGCAGAAGGTTGGCCAGCAAGGGAGGGACTGCAGGAGGGATCCAGGGCGTGTCTAGCCAGTCTTCCTCATTTCCGATCAGCCGGACTCTAGCAGCAAGCTAACCTAACAGTGGGAGCATCTGACCTATCAGTCATAGCGACTGGTCAACTAGTCGACTGTCGTCCCCCTGGTGGTCATAGCGAGTGGTTGAGCAGACTTAGCATATCAGTAGCATATGGCACTTTGATTGGTTGAACAGACGATGGAACAACCAGACACTTAGCTTTTAGGCTTTTATTATATAGGATACTAATTTGTTGTCATTTTAATTCTGTATTGCTAGGTTTTTCTCTCTCTATTTCTTCTTCTCATTGCAGCAGTTCCTTCAGCATTTCTTGCAGTGCTGGCTTGGTAGTGATAAACTTCTTTAGGCATTTTTTGCCTGGGAATCTCATAAAGAGCTTTATTTCACACTGTATTTTGAATGATAGGCTTGCTGGATATAGTAATCTTGGTTTTAGATTCTTGCTTTCTATTACCTTGAGTACTTCATGCCATTCCTGTCTGGTCTATACAGTTTCAGATGAGAAATCAGCTGACAGCCTTATGGGAGCTCTTTTGTAGGTAACAAATTGCTTGTCTCCTGCTGCCTTTAGGATTCTCTCTTTGTCTTTAATTTTTGGCATTTTAAATATTATGTGTCTTGGCATGGGCCTGTTTGGGTTCTTTGTTGGAACTTTCTGTGCCTTCTGACTTGTGTGACTTTTTCCTTCACCAGGGTAGGGAAGTATTCTGCTATTCTTTAAACACATTCTCTATCCCTTCCTCCCTTTCTTCTACTTCTGGCACACCTATTATGCAAATATTGTTATGTTGCATGTTGTCCCACAGCTCCTTGAAGCTGTCCTCCTGTTTTATAATTATTTTTTCTTTTTGGTTCTCTGATTGATTTTTTTCTACCCCATCTTCTAATTCACTGATCCAATCCTCAGCTTCCCCTAATCTGCTGTGTATTCCTTCCAATGTGTTCTTTATTAGTCCCATTCATTCTTTATTTCCAACTGTTCTTTTTCAGGGTTACTATTATCTTGTCTCATGCTGTTGAGCATATTTACCATCATTATTATGAACTCTATATCTGATAAATTTCTTATCTCCATTTAATTTATCTCTTCTGGAGAATGTTCTTGTTCTTTCCTTTGGGAGTTGTTTCGTTATCTCCTCATTTTGACTGCCTGTTTGGGTTTGTGACTATTCATTGGGTAGATCTGTTACACCTCCCAGTCTCTAGTTCAGGACAGTGTCAAACACTGTTTCTGACTAATTAGATCAGGCAAAGACTCAAAGCCTCCAGAGACCAGCCTCTGCCTGCAGTCTGATTGGGTTCAGTCTTGAGTAGCCCTCAGGCAATCGTCCTTAGGTGTGGCAAGAGGTTTCCAACAGAGTGGGGCGAGTGTTTCTGCCTGGAAGCTAATTGTTATTCTCAGCCACTTAAAGGACCTCGGCCACTCTCCAACATGTGGTAAGAGCTTTTCCAAAGGCTGGGTCAACCCTCTTCCCCCCAGGTGAAAACTGCTTGGATTGCAAAGGTCTGCCTGAGAAAGATGACTCCTGCAGCATGAGAGAATAACTCAGCACAGGAAACCAGGTTGTCTGACTTCAAGAGCTTTAACCCCAGACCCCCAACCATGCATTCTGCTCACATAGCCCCAGTTTACTCTGGTCCACTCCCACCCCTCTCTGCCAAGCTAAAGTTGATTGGCTGCACTCAAAAATTTGTGCATTGGCCCTTTAAGAGGGCACCTGTATTTCCAACTATCTCTCTGGTGCAGACAGCAACCCTGTTGCTTGTCACAGCCTGATCTTATGTGAGCACCTTTCTCAGTTCTAGTGCTCCCTGGTGGGGGATTAGGGGTGAGGAGTGGGGACCAGCTTGGTGATTAAACCTTAGAATTCTCAGTGGCAGCTCCTCACAGCTGAGATAGTTCTCTGGGACTTCCTCTGCTGTCTGTGGGAGCCAGGCCTATACTTTCATGCCTCCGCCCTTCCTATCAGTTTCTGTGTGGTCCCTACTTTCCATCCTTGTTTATCAGGGTTCTCTCCAGCTAGTCTTCAGGTAATTGTGCAGGATTTTTTTTTAAGTTGTAACTCCAGTTTGTTCCTAGGAGCATGTCTGTATAGCATCCACTCACTCTGCTGCCATTTTTAACCTCCAGGGCATCCATTCTTGAATCAGACTATGTGGTTTCAAATCTTGACTCCATACCAATCACTGTGTGATGACCTTAATAAGTTAATTAATGACTCTGTGGCTCATCTCCCTCATGGAAATCACTTAACATGGAAATTAAATGATTTAATATGCATGTGGTATAAGAGTCCAATCAATGTTTACCGATGTCCTCATCATCATCCTCTCATGTCTCAGTAACATAGTACAGTGGTTTGTTGACTGTAAGAATAGCAAAACCCAAAAAGATATATTCAAATTCCAGCTTGTTGCTTAGCATCTGCCTGCTCAGCTGTAAAATCAGAATAAAAATATCTACCTAAGTAGAACTAATGTAATAGTTATCATAGTATCTGCACACAGCTGACAGCATAGACTTAACATAGCAAATCCATATTCAACCAGATGGCCTCTCCTACACGTCTGACTATCCACACTCTACCCAAAGGATATTAACCAGCATTTGATTGTGGACTCAGCTTTTAGTTGGGGCAATGAAGGTGAAGCTACCTCCCCACCAGGAAACACTTTCTGGGAAGATATACACTTCACAGATAGGATATAATCTGAGAGAAATAAATGCTACACTATGCAGTTAAAATTAGAGCTTAGGAAAAAGAAAGAATTCTGCCAGAGCCTCTAGTAGACAGAAAAAAGGAATAGAGTTAGGCCAGCGGTTCTCAACCTTCCTAATGCTGCGACCCTTTAATCCATGTTGTGGTGACCCCCAATTTCATTGTTACAAATTGAACAAAGTTAAAGCATAGTGATTAATCACAAAAACAATATGTAATTATATATGTGTTTTCCGATCGTCTTAGGTGATCCTAAAGGGGTCGCGACCCACAGTTTGAGAACCACTGAGTTAGGCAGAGTCTAGAAAGAAGAAAATGATACAGTAACAGAGGGATGAGAAGTGATATACTGAATAGGAAACAACTTCAACTAACATATTTCTTGCCCCAAAGCATGTTTTCTCTTATTATTTTCCTAACCCCTTGAACTTAACTCTATTGAAAATATTTTCCCTCCAATACCCAATCTCTGGGAGCATTTATTAATTTCATATTCAAAACACAACACAAAACATCTTTTGTCCAGGGACTCTTTCCTGTTTGACCTCCCTTTTTCATGTAGTGCATACTCCCTGGCGTCTTTCTAACATCCTACACCATTTACATGCAGTTTACAATCTGCTTCATGTCTGCTCAACATTCTTATTGCTCCAAAGCAAGTTTTACACTTTTGATGTTTCCCCCACTTAGGTTGGGGTATAAACTACATACATCAAAAGGTAAATAGTTTTTAAATGTAAATTCAATTAGTTTTGACAATTATTTGCCATTCTAGCTCATAATATCCTTTGGGTGGAGTGAGGATAGTCAGACGTGCAGGAGAGGCCATCTGTCTGAATATGGATTTGCTACGTTAGGTCTATGCTGTCAGCTGTGTGCAGATACTATAATATTAGTAATATGAAGTACCATGTAGTACCAATTAATGTAGTATTTTCATCACAAAAGTACCCTTGTGTTGCAGGTGTCCACATTCTGGATTGTCATAAGAGCTTAGTTTAACCTATAGAACTGCATTTAGAAAGAATCACACAGTATGTACCCCTTTTGTGTCTGACTTCTTTTGCTCAACATGTTTTGAGATTTATTGATATTGTTGACACATATCATTCCTCTTGATCACGGTGGTATTCTATAAGTATACCACAATTAAGTATACACCATTTGTTGACTCCTTTTAATCTGCTGATAAACATTTGGGTCTATTATGAATAACTTAGCTATGAGCATTCCAGTAAAAGTCTTTTTGTGGACATATGCTTTCATTTTCCCCAAGTGACACCTAGGATCTAAATTACTAGCTCATAAGGTCGCAAGCAATGTGTTTAACCTTATTAAGAAGCTACCAAACCATTTTCCAAAGTAGATTTATTACTTTACAATCCAATAAAAAATGTATGAAAGTATTAATTGTTCTATTTTCTTGTCAACCATTAGCATTGTCAGTTTTGAGGGTATTTTTTTGTTTTATTTGCCATTCTAGTGGGTGTGATTTTAATCTTGTCATTTTAATCTGCATTTCCCTGTTAACTAATGATGCTGAGCATCTTTTCATGCATTACTTGGTTAAATATCTTCTTTTGTAAATTGTTTGTTCACGGTTTTTGTCCATTTATTAAAATTGAGTAACATCCTGTTTAACAAACCTAACAGGAATGAAGTCATGAATATGACCCAATGGAGCAATCCATTTACAACAGATACTATGGAACCCAAAAGTATCCATCTAGAGCAAATGCTATGGCCCTGCCTTATGACAAGCTTCTGGCTAGGGCAGGGATAATCCAAAGGTTTTATTTTTGTACAAAGAGCAGATTCACCCAGCACACAGAATGGAACATAGTTTGCTCACAATCATTTTCTTCTTGTTTGAATATACATTAGAACAACCACTATGTCATTAGTGTAAACTGAATTTTCCTTAATGAATTTTAGGCTTCATAAAAAGTCAGTGATTTACAGCAGCTCTATTGAAAACCAACTTTAAAATAAGTAATATGTATTGCAAATATTACTCTCAGGGGATATATTTTCTACATCTTAAAACATTTGCATTATTTTACAGGCTTTACATAACTTTAAAAATGTTGATTACTATTTGTTCTGGAAAACATGTCAACTCAAAACATAAAGAGAATTATTCCTGCTACTTAGATAAAGACTATTATCTAGAGTACCTTAAAATAGAGCATTTCAAGCTATTACTTTGAGATTTTACTATGAAAATGCAAGATTCAGAAGAGTAAAAATACTCTTTCCTATTTTATTGGGATTTGGAGAAATTAATAGGTTAACTAGGGACCCAGAGAATTTTGTAAGTACTTAGCAATGTGGTTGATAAAACCATCTACATTCTAAGAAATAAAGACACTTATCTGAGGAGCTACATGACAGCTGCTTCCTGACAGCACTGAGCCAAACACACCCATGTTCATTCCTCATTATTCGGCCCTAGTGATTAAGTTTCAACACAACCGAGGAATTGCCATAGGAAAACTATTTACATCTGAACAAGAACTTAGGCATTCATTTGTAGTTTGCACATCCTCTATATTTAATGATTACCCAGGTTCACAAGATAACATGTCTTGGAAATAATGAACAATAGCTGCTTAACATTTACGGTAAAAGAGAAAAGAAAGTACCACATAAGCCTGGTATTATTTCTTTTTAAAGAGAAAAGGTTTTGTGTCTAGCTGTTTGAATTTGGTTAGGTTATGCATTTAATTTATTTTCTCATTAAGTATTTTAAGTATCCCCATTTCCTTAATAGCATGCCGTTATTATTATGCCTTCCTAAATGTGTAGTCCTTCCACGGTCAAAAAATAAATAAATAAAAGAGGTAAAACCTCCAAATAAGTAATATTAACTTAAGTGCTATTAGTATAAGGTGTTTACTCAAAAATAAACTTTTCTTTAAAAGAAAGCAAGAAATGCTAACATGTAAGAAATGCACTCTAGAATGAGCTACCCAGACAATAATTTATTTAGATAAGTTCTCATATACTCTACAGTATTGGTATAATTCACCAATATTAGCTGAGAAATATAAATGCTAACTTTCCCTAAAATCCACTTCAAATCACATTGAAAGTACCATAGAGATAAGATTGATTTCAAGTAAGGAGTGATTTTATAAAGTTACAGACTTCTATGACATAGGGGGTAGAGGATGGGGGGCATGAGCACACCACTTCCGCCTGGGAGAAGGTAGATTTTCCTTCACATAATGTCTGCAGCATTTTTTTATCCTGACTCCTTACTTTCTCCTTACTTACCAGGCAGCCAATTGCCTCATGCTTTATTTTATCCTGTGCCAAGCCACTAAGTCTCAAAGCTTTTCTCCTATGGCTGGAATTCCTTTCCATGAATTTGTTCATGTCACTTACTCATCCACTCCTTCATTTATTTAAAATCTTCTAAGGGCCAGAATACAAAAGAATGTTTCAGGAAAATAGCATGAAGCATCCTTCCCCTGCCCATGACCTATAGTCAAGACTATGTGGAAGTAAAAAAAGGGGATTATGCTATCTATAATAATAAAAGCATAATATGCTAATTAGACTGGACAGCTGAATGACTTCTGGATGAAGCCGGGGCTGCGAGGGCCGAGTCCCTTGCATGAATTTTGTGCATCAGGCCTCTAGTTAATATAAGCGCTTTTGTGCAAACATAATTTTAATAATGTCTTCAGTCTAGATAACTTGTGTTTAATGTTAAGTTCATTCAATCAGCAACAAACTGCTTTCCACTGAGTAGTACTGTGAATATGGGCCTAAAATTTTCCTATGTTTGGGATTTCTAGATGCATTCCATGATAAGGTTCAAATATTTCACAAATTTGTTTACATTTTGACTTGGATAAGTTCATGTTCTCATTTTAATAGAGGATTTTGAATGCCTTGGAAACACCGTATCAAAGGAAACCTAATTGCAGTAAGTCCTCACTTAACATCTCCAATACCTTCTGCGATTTTAAGTGAAAGAAAAATTTGATATGTTGGAGGAACAGCAGCAAGAGGCCAACACAGCTGCATCAGAAAGGGCGAGGCAGAGAATACAGGGGGTGCAATCAGAAAACTGGGCAAGAACTGGCCGGTCACAGAAGGCCCTGCAGGCCAGGACCCAAACCCAGATTTGATTCTCTCTCACTCTGCGGCCCCTGGGTATGTTTGAATAAAGGCACAATTTGTGTTCTTGGAGGCCCCTCTTGCAAGTGGCTGGAGAAATGACTATGGGGGTTGGGGAGAGAGTGGTATGGAGGCTGGAGGACCAGATAGGAGACTCCTGCTTCCCAACAGTGATTATAACTGAGATTAAGTTTTTAAATACACAAATAAAACTGCAACTGAGAAGGAACAGTTTCAGGGGAAAAGTCAGTCCATCAAACATAAATGAAAAAAACTCTCCATAATGGGTTATGTGCACTTTATATAATTATAAATCAACTAATGAGTTTAGGGTTATTAGTTAATAAACCTAAAACAGCCACAAGGCGTTTTCAATAAAAGCTCTCCAGCACCTTCCTCTTTCTTATCTGACAAAAAACGCCCCTACTGCCCTCATGAAAGAGTTCAGTGCTTCAGTTTATAGGACAGCATAGCCAACGATTATTTAATTTTATGCTAAGTGAGCACAAACTCTTCCGGGTACCCCACTCAACAAGTTGAAAAATAATGAAACAGTTACAGCAGTGGTATGGAAGACCAACCTCAAAACACAACCTTCAAAGTACTGAGGGGTGCCCAGCAGGTGTGGCTCAGTTAGTTGAGCATCATCTGGTGCACCAGGAGGTCATGGGTTCAATTCCAGGTCAGGACACATGATCGGGTTGCTGGCTCGAACCCCAGCAGGAGGCGCAGGAGGTGGCTGATAGATGATGTTTCTCTCTCGTCATTGATGTTTCTATCTCTCTCCCCCTCTCCTTTCCTCTCTCTCTAAAATCAATAAAAAATATGTACATTTTTAATTGCTTTGTTTAAAAAAAAGTTTTGAGGGGAACACAGAAGGATATTTATAATGATGAAGAAATTATGAAATAATCCAAATATCCATTAACAGGGAAATGGTTACATTATGATTCTTTCCCTCAATGGGATGGCGTGCAACTATTCATTTTGTTGTTATTGTTAATCCTCACCCAAGGATATTTTTCCCATTGATTTTAGAGAGAAGAGAAGGAAAAGAGGGAGGATGGGAGGGAGGAAGAAAGAGAGAGGGAGAGAGGGAAACATAGATGTGAGAGAGGCACATTGATTTTTTTTAATTTTATTGTTTAAAGTATTACAAATAGTAGTACATATGTCTCATTTTTCCCCCATTGACCTTCCCCTGGCCTCCCCTACCCCATGGCACATGCCCTCACCCCCCTGCCCAGTGTCTTGTGTCCATTGGTTATGCTTACATGCATGCATACAAGTCCTTCGGCTGACCTCTTACCTCCCACCCTCCAACCCTCCCTGGCCTTCCCACTGTAATTTGACAGTTTGTTCGATGCTTCTCTGCCTCTTTACTTTTGTTCATCAGGCTATAATGTTCTTTATTATCCATAAATGAATGAGATCATGTGGAATTTTTCTTTCAATGACTGGCTTATTTCACTTAGCATAATGCTCTCTAGTTCCATCCATGCTGTTGCAAATGGTAAGAATTCCTTCTTTTTTTTACAGCAGCATAGTATTCCATTGTGTAGATGTACCATAGTTTTCTAATCCACTCATCTGAGGAACATTGACTGGTTGCCTCCCGCACGTACCCCAATCAGGGCCAGGGATTGGACCTGCAACACAGGTATGTGCTCTTGACCAGGAATTGAACCCATGACCCTTCGGTGTGAAGGCTGACACTCCAATCACTGAGCCACACTGGCCAGGGTGGCGTGCAACTATTCTAAAGGCAGAGGTAGAGCTTTAGCACCTGGCATGGCAAAGTCACCTAGACATACAGGGTTGCAAGCAGTGGTAAGAGAGCTTGACCTCTGCCTATACGTATCTGCCTATACGTATCTGCCTATCCAGGATTGAATATTTACTAACATTACTGAGGGCTTCCTACACTTAGGCAATCACTGGTGCTTTGTACAGTGGGGCCTTTACTTACGAGTGTCCCGACTAACGAGTTTTTTGAGATACCAGCTGTCCCTCCTCCGATTTTTTGCATTGAGTTGACAGCGTAATTTGAGTTAACGAGCTCCTTAATGAGCATGGTCTCAGAACTAATTAAACTCGTAAGTCAAGGCCCCACTGTATTATCTCAATAAATTTTTACAACAACCCTATGGGATACACAGATATTTCGAATTGACAGATGAATTAAGTACTTTAGCCAGACTGAAATAGCTGATAAGAGGGGGAAGCAGGGTTTGAATCCAGGAATTCTAACCCAGTAACTCATATTCTTAACCTCTATATTAGTCATCCTTTAAAGATGAGTCCTTACTCACTAAGTTTATTAAATCAATTTGCCTTGGATTCTTCCTTTCAAATAACATTAAAGAAAAAATTTCCACTTAGTGTACTGGGAAATAATTTTAAGGAAAATCAAATTAATGAGGAAATATGCAAAGCTCATGACATTTTGGGAAGTTATGACCCAAATTGGCATTAAACTCAAGATTAAAATACAAGGCAACTTTGCAAAAAAATATTATTCAAAGGTTCAATGAAAGAAAATAATGCTGTCAGTCCTCATGATAGCAGCAAATCGTGAAGACCACATTTGTGAGCTTCCTCAGCTGCAGCTGTTTGTGAATGTTCAGCAGAAAATGTAATGTTATCCGGTTTAATTAAACAGATGTCATCATTTTAAGGCAAACTAGGAAGGTCCCAATCAGCAGGTATTCTTTCAGCAGTTCCACATGTTGATGACAAAGGAATGGGAGATATTTTAAGATGAGGTTAATGATAAGTCAAGCCACTAACGGGTCCTGGGACATCCTAAAAGCATAGGAACTGTGCACACTGCTGTCTTGTTGATCCATCTCTGCACCCATGTGAGCCATGCAGAAATGCCCTACTCCTTATCCCTCATCCAACACGTTCACGCATGTCTCCTCTCCTCCTCCACCACCACCAACAGTACCTCACAGCAGTGCTGTCTTCTCAGCCAAGGGGACCAGCAAGGGTACTAGTTGAAGGCATCTCCCTGCCTCAGCTCAAATCCTTTCCAGTTGTGTGACCTTGGGCAAGATGCTTCACCACTCTGCCTCAATGATCTCATTTAATTGGTCTACATTAACAGTACCCACCTCATACACTAGCACCAGGTTTTAATGTGTTAATATAAATAAGGAATTTAGAACAGTATCTGGTATGTTATAAAAACTCAATAAATGTTAGGCATTAATGTAGTGCATAACTAGGAGGCATAAACTCCCCTCTAGTGGTTAAGTCATTAGGTGAGTCTTCTTTTACCTCTATTTTACCACTTACAACAAAATAACTTACTACAACAACGCTAAATTTTACAATGACTTTCATTTTCTTCTTGTCACTTTCCTATGTTTTCTAATTATCCCATGCATTCCTTAGTAATTTTTTTTAAATTAGGTTGTTTAACGTAAAGCAATCCTTACTGAATTCCTTTCCCATCCTCCTGGCTGGGTCAGAGACCACCAAAAGCTCCACCATGTCAACACTGTGGCTGAGCGAGCAGATGTTAGGACCACCCACACACACCATGCTGACATTCATACAGGGCCCAGGATTAGTATCTGCAGAGATGTCAGGGCGCAAGCTCTCCACAAAAATTCCATAGGCCTAGGCTACACTTGCTACTAAAAATGAATAATCAAAATTCAAAATAATCACTGGCATGTGACTTAGAACTTAATAATTCTAATAGGATATATTCTGAAAGTTAAAATGTGTCATTTATATCAGAGTACTTACTCAGTGGTTCCCATACCCCAGCTCTTGTATGAAATGATTATACATTTTTCTAGCTTTCTGGCTTTCACCAAATTCAGAAAGATCTTTACAGCTTAAAGCCACTGCAAGTGTTAGTTTAATACTGATTCTCAAACTTTAACATGCTTGTTAAAACATGTACCCCGGGGTCCATCCTCAGACTTTCTTTCA
>NW_006287072.1:510180-527844 GCF_000327345.1 Myotis davidii | reverse complement strand
GGGGGGGGCGGGCGGTGGGGTGCAGGGGATGGGTTGTCTAGAGCAATCCCTGAGAATTTGCATTTCTAGCAAGTTGTCAGCTGATACTGCAAGTCAGGGTCCAGGAACCAAACTTTGAGAACCACTGACAAAAATTTATAGGGCATTTTGCCATTTGTCCTTAATACAAGCAACCAACGGCCCTAATGACATAAGAAAACGAATGGCAATTTCTCGATAACATACTTGTGAATTACCACTTAGTGCCTGCCAATACACCTCCACCATCACTACTACCTGTATCTTTTTCTGGTCTCCCCAACATTTATACATGCAACATACCTCCCTAATCTCTTTCATATACAGGCATTTTCAAATGAGGGTGAGGAAGAGTATAACGTAGTTTGAAAATCCCACCTGTTGTTTGAGAATTAATTGCATAAACAAAACAAGCCTCTGAAGATGCTCTCATCAAAACAATCAAAACCAGTCCTGGCCAGTGTGGCTCAGTTGGTTGGGTGTCATCCCATGCACCGAGAGGTCGCAAGTTCGATTCCCAATCAGGTCACATGCCCGGGTTTTGGGCTCCATCTCCAGTAGGGGGCATGCAGGAGGCAGCTAATCAATGTTTCTCACTCCCTCTCTCTAAAATAAATAAAAACACATTTTTTAAAAAAATAAAAGAATCAAAGCTAATGTCATTCAGTCACTAAACACATAGGGGCCACCAGACAATGCTTGACCTGCACCACACAGAAGGAAAGGGGCCAGACACATCCTCACCCCAAACTCAGTCTGGGGAGATGGAAAGCGAGAGGCCAGCATAATGGATGTGATGCCCTTAGAATAAAGATAAATGCTGAGTTTTTTGTAGCTGTCTTAGCACAACTACTGCAGGAATGGTATTCTTAACGTGGGACGTGATTACAGTCTTTTACACAACTAGGTCCTAATGCTTCCACACCCAGGAAAGTGTTCATGGAGGAACAACACTCATCAACATGGAGTTGTACTTAACTAAACTGTCATTAAAAACCAGCTGTACAGAGATGTTAGCAGAGCTAGGTTAAGAAGGACATGAGAGGTGAATATAAATTCATTGTATGTTCTCGTAATATCGACTCTTACACAAGCAGTTTTAAGCTAGATGGACCTTTCACCATTTCCAAACACCATGTCCATTAATGTGAATGGGCCTCATTCTTTTTATAACTGGAGCACTCATGCTCTGCTACCCCCAACACAGTGATCTCCCAGCCACACCCATTAATACAGTGAGGACCCAGCAGTGAGCTGAATGCTGTTTTGGACCAAGAAATTAAGAATGCCCAAGCTCCCCCTTAAAGTGGTTACAGATCTGGAGTATTTATCACATAACAAAAAAAAAAGGACTTGGGTCTAAATAATTTATAATTAACATGTAGGGATTACAAAAGGGGGAGAACAGGATGAATTAACACAGTCAGCGACATCATAAAAGAACGGAGTTAGAACAGAAAATAACAAAGCAGGGAGAAAAAAAAAGGAATTGGGGCTAAACTGTAAGTCAGGATGTTTGGTTGGGAAAGCAATGAGCTCTTTTAAGTGGTGGTAGAAAGAATCTTCCTAAAGACTAGAACTGAGTATTTACATATGCTAGATGCTCAATAAATAGTAGACAGCATGTCCTAGCTGGTTTGGCTCAGTGGATAGAGTGTCCGGCCTGGGGACTGAAGGGTCCTGGGTTTGATTCCAGTCAAGGGCACATGCCTGGGTTGTGGGCTTGATTCCCAGTAGGGGGCGTGCAGGAGGCAGCCAATCAATGATTCTTTCTCATCATTGATGTCTCTCTTTCTCTCTCTCTCTCTCTCTCTCTCTCTCTCTCTCTCTCTCTCCCTCTCTCCCTCTCCCTCTCCCTTCCTCTCTGAAATCAATAAAAATATATTTTTAAAAAATAGTAGACAGCAATCCTACATCACAGCAGCATTCACTACCAAGAGAGACAGGTACAGCCTGTTTGTCTGGGGCTCATTTTAAGGTTTAGGTAAGTCCTGGGCCTTCAAAAGACTTTGCATATTCGAAGTTCCTATTCTAACTATTTGAAGTACTGGTCTTAGAGTGACCTATATCCCACAATAGATCCAGTTCACTTGGCAGTCCTAGTGTAATTATAGTGAATGTTCCTTTCATGCTCAGAAATTTAAATAATAAATTGTAAGTTCACCCTAGCCATGTGTTTTGCCTAAGTCTTTGGTAAAGGAAGCTCCTTCAAAAGTATTTCCTGGGGCAATGAACTTCAGATCAGAAAGCTCCTCCTCAAATCTAAAGGCGAGAAGAAAATGTACCATAGTTCAAAAGGAGCAACTCCTTCGGAAGGAAAGCCAGAGTAACGGCACTGCAGAGCCTGTGCTCACCAGAGCAGCCGTCACCGTGCCAGGGCACATGAATTAACCAAACTCAAATCAAAGGAGCTAAACAAGTAAACACCACAGGTGAGCTTTTTGTTCCACATCATTCCATTCCCAAACATTACTGAGTGGTTTGGGGGTAAGAAAATCATTGGATTTATTACTGATAATAAATGTACAGCATTATATATTTAATATACACATAAATACATATATCAATAAGAGAAATAAATATCTTCATCAAAACACTTAACTCTTTTCACTAAAATGTACATGTGCACACACCAAATACCTTTAAAACAGGAAAGCACTGTCACTCAAAGAAGAGCCAAGCATTCCAGTGGCTACATTAACTGAGCTCCATGTGCACCTATGCAGGCTGGATAACTGGACTGAACCGATGGCTCTCTCTATTCTAGGCCCACCCCAGAAATGCCTGAAGTGCATAACTGGTATTCCAACTAAGTCACAAGAGGGGAACACATCAAGTCCTGCAACGAATATAAAGACACCAGAGAGTCTAGTTTTCATGGAGATTGTCTCATTCTTAACTCTAGCCTATAAAGACAGCTGACCCAGAAAGTGTCTCACCTTGTCCCAGGAGGGGATGAGTGCTTGGAGTAAAGAGGGAAATGCCTACCTCTTGTCCAGGCATGACACACAGGCCTGCTGGCCCACACCAACAGACCACAAAGGGTCCAGGAAGTTCTGAGCAGAAAGGAAGCCCAGGTGTGAATTAAATGGTGTGTCCTTATATTGTAATTTCCTAAAGGAAAGGGACCATATCCAATTAGCAAGATTCTCCTTATAACCTAGTTCTTCACCAACTTCTAAATGTCAATTCATTAGGGTTGTTTTCTGGCTGTTCCAGATAGACTTTTATTTTTTAATTAAAACATAGCTAATATACAATATTATATTAGTTTCAGGTATACAACATAGTTATTCAACATTTATATACCTAACAAAGTGATCACCATGGTAAGTCTAGTAACCATCTGACACCATACAAGGTTATTAGGATACTGACTGTATTATCTATGCTGTACAGTGCATCCCCATGACTTACTGATTTACAACTGGAAATTTCTATCTATTATTCCCCTTCAGCTTTTTCCCTCTTTCCCCTACCCCTGTTTCCTCTGAAACCACCAGTTTGTTCTCTATGTCTATGAGTCTGTTTCTGTCTTATTTTGTTTGTTCATTTGTTTTTTGGTTTTTTGTTTTTGATTCACATATAAATAAGATCATATGATGTTTGTCCTTCTCTGTCTGATTTATTTCATTTGGCACAATACTCTTTAGGTCCATCCATGTTATCAAAATGGCAAGATTTCATTCTTTCCTATTGCTGATTAATATCTATAGTAATAAAAGCAAAATATGCTAATTAGACCAGGCACCCTTCCGAATGTCCTTCCTTCTGGACAAAGCTACAGCGGGCGGGGGCCACGGCAGAGGCAGCAGAGGCTCCTGACTGCTGCGGAGGTGGGAGGGCGGGGGCCGGGGACAAGGCCCTTGCACAAATTTCGTGCATCGGGCCTCTAGTGTGTGTGTGTGTGTGTGTGTGTGAATGTGTGTGTGTATGTGTGTGTGTGTGTGTATCTCATCACATCTTTGTCCATTTATCAATGGATACTTTGATTGCTTGTGCTGGGAAAAAATGGGCAGCTACATGCAAAAAACAATGAAACTTAACCACTTTCTACACCATGTACAAAAATTAATTCAATACGGATTAAGACTGAAATATAAGACCAGAAACCACAAAACTTCTAAAAGAAAACATAGGCAGTAAACTCTTTAACAGTGGTCTTAGCAATATTTCTTATCTTCCCAGGCAAAGGCAACATCAGCAAAAATAAACAAATGGAATTCCTTTGGTTTTGAATTACTAAAATATCTATGAAGCCCACAGCTGCAACTGTAGTAGAGGCTTATTCTACACAGATCTTCTAGATCAACACCATTTTTAAACTCTTCCTGAGCCACAAGTGATCACATATCTTGGGAGCAACAAGGTAGGGGCTGAGCAGGTAGGCTTGCTGCTCTCTGCATTTCCATCTGCATTTAGAGGTACACTTTTACTTAGTTAAGCCATTAGGGTTTTTTTTTAAAAAATATTTTAATAGAATGAAATGGATTCCACTGCTCTGCCACTCAAAACAAAACTAAAAAATATACACATATTCAGTCTGAGAACATATGCTTGAACACACCTGCACAAACACTTTAGAGAGATACAAGAACTGCCCAAAAAAGCCTGAAAATTTTGAGGAATGGATCTTAGATCATTTTTAATCCAATTCTTTTTAATCCAATTCTTTTTAATCCAATTCTCTCATTAAAATTGAGGAATTAACTGACCCATTGAACATTTAAATAAAAAGCATATTAGTACAATACCATCTCCTTCCTCACTCTTTACCCAAAGTCCTGCAAAACTTACTAGTGACATCAAGTGTTCAGATCCTATTTGCAAAACCTCTAAATGATATGCAGCTATAGGACACAGCTACAGGATACAGCTGGATGCTCCTGGAATTAAAGGCCAAAATCTTTTCTAAGATATGCCCAGTAAGGGCCAGGGTGGGAGCAGAATACAATTCCATTATCAAAAGCAGTTACTAACATTTACCAGCTATGGTTTGTGCCTCACACTGTGTGCATTCCACATGTACTGCTTCACCTAACTCACACAGCCTTGTCCGGGAGGCACCACGTCAGCACGAGCACACAGGTGACAAAGGCAAAGCTCGGAGAACAGTACACATACTGATGCCAAAGTTCCTTGTCCTGGCCCTGCAGTAGGCAGACAGGGCCCTGCCCTGAAGGACTCTAAAAGGGCCCACACACATCAGTTTTTGATGCCAGGTCTAAAACAAATAAAGACAGAAATTTAAAAAAATCCCTGCTTCCTCAGGATGCGCCACAGCTCTGGGCATTCAGCAGCCACTGTAAGTAAAAGCAGCTTGACAGTGAGCATTCTCATTCACGTGCTACAAGGGCACCTTAAGAATTCAACAAAGGGCTACTCCCAGACTGCACTTCTTTAGTCAGTCTTTCTTCCTCCTTCAAGGCAACAGGAAATTTTCTTTACTTTCTTTACATATATGCAGCATCCATACTGGTGTTTACTAAAATGTGTATGACACAACAAGTCCACAAGCAAATTAAAGAAAGTGGTGAGGGTCTGGAGCAGTTGATTATGCCTCTGAGCGGGTGACCGTATAGCACGTAGGTCTGATCCGTCACAGGGTGGCCTTATCAGTGCCTCTGAATGAAAATGAACCTCAAAAGAGGGCCTGTAAATGCCTCAGAGCACAACAAGGATCCATGGATTGAAATGGTATGAATGCTGGATCTGTTCCTTCACCAAATTTTATTTTATAGAAAATAAATAGAGCTTGAGGCCAAAAAAATGAGCTTGAGGCCAAAACAAATTGATTATGTTGTTTATATACAAAATGCCTAAAGTTACAGAGGAAAGATGAGAAAGGAATAGGCAATATTAATTACCATTCAAATTCTGTAGTATGGAGAAAATATTTGAAATTTAAAAATTTGTGTGAATCTCATCTACACCAAATGGTCCAATGACACCTGCTAGACAGAAGATAGTCTAAACACAGGCCAGAGGAAAATTATGATAAAATATAAATCGATATTGTGAAGGTCAATTTCAAAATCATATTTTCTCCAACCAATTATAATCTTTTAGAGATAAGAAACCCCCTGCAATGCAAGCTTTTTTTTTTCTTTGGTCTATCATCAAAAAAATAATACTTATGACAGGCAACATTGATTCACCTATGTGCCAGGAACTCACAAAAATACTTAAGTGGATACTATCATTATTTTTGTATAGATCATGCCAAGGAAGAGAATGCTAAGGCACAGAGAGGTTCAGTAACAGGCCCAAGGGCACAGAGCCAGTGAGTTAGCCAACATTATAAGTACTTATAAGGCAACATTAAAAGAAGCAATCTACTTCAGAGACATTATTTTCAACCAATCAGACAAACTGTCTCTCACAGCCCCCAAGACCACAAGGTCAACAAATGTTTCAACTGCCGAAAAGGCAAGATCCTATAAATATTTAGACTAACAACAACATGCCAATTGGCATTCAGTAAAAAGAGGATTAAATTGAAGTTGCAGAATAAGCACTACAGAGAAAGACTGGACAAAAAGCTGCCTCCCAGGCCAGGCCACTGAAAAGCCATTCCAAATGGTTCTGAGAAAACTTGGATCAAAAATATCTGCAGTCTCTCATAATCATTTCCCATTTAAAACTGCACCATTCCTGAAATTTCAGAAGCAGCTGGGTCATGTGCTGCTTTTTTTGCTGGGTTTTTTTGAAGCTAAGTGCCTCCAGTGGAGAGTGGTAAGCATCCCACCTCTGGGCAAGCAGCACATATTCGTATGTAAAGTTGTTAAGTGATATGAGGTTGCCAAATGGTAAGAGAACCTTTAGCCAATTCAACCATTACTTTTTCCTATGTCCCATTAAAAATAACAAAAACACACACAAAACCCTCTGCCATTTTCCACAATAAAACCGAATGGATTAATACCCAGTCAGCTGAACTATCAAAATATTTACAAAATGCTCTGTTCATAGGAACTTCTGTTCTCCTCACCTAAGGAAAAATAAATGCTTCCTGCTTTTACTATTATTTACTATCTCCTGGGCCTTAAAATAAGAGATCATCCAGACCTTGCTAAACAGTGCCGTCAGCACAGTATGCTTTAGTCTTCCCTGGAGGGTGGCAGTCAGATGTGACTTCTGGCAGTGAAGAGGTATTTTAGGACCATACATTTTGTCTACAACAGGAAAAATAGCAGGACCCTAAAAACTTCTCAAATCGACAATAGAGAGAAAGAGGAGCATGCATATTCACACTCCCTGTGGGAATGAGCGGAACCAGGGACCAAGGACTGGAAGGGGAACCCCTGGCTTCCTCACCAGGGAGTCAGGAAGCTGGGCCAAAGAGCAGACCACTGATGTGTGACCATCTCAAAAGGTCTGAATTCAGCACGCTACTGCATCTGCTTATTTCCTCCTGGTATTACGTTTATAACTTGGAAACACTACCCCTAGGGTTATGTATGGCTCTCATCTGAGAGCTTTCCTTTAACCATCGTTACTGGGCCAAAGACTTCCTTAAATTAGAATTTTTTTCATAGAAATCAACATTTACTAAAGCTGCAAAGCACAGCATTCTTTATCTACTATATATTCAATAATTGTTCCATCTCAAGAAAAATTTAAAGCAACAATTAGCCTGTGGTTATATTAACAAGAGCCCCTACCATTGACTTGACCACCTACTTTGGCTGAGCACTGCAGGAAGAAAACACATTTCTTCATTTAGACTTTCCAACAACTTTGATGAGGAGGTGACAGCCTACCCCTTTGCAGATGGGAAGCGGAGATTTACAGAGATTACATAACTTGCCCAAGGTCCCCAGGCTAAGAGGCAGAACTCACTTTTGTTACCAAATGTAACTCTGAGCACATTATGCAGGGTTAACTGCAAAAAAAATCACAGATTAACCCACCCCTGATTCTGTCTCCATGCTGGAGTGGACACATTTGCAGTAATTTTTTCTTTCATTTTGTCCTGGATGACTCTCTAGCCAAAGATGGTGAAAGGATTCCTCTCAGCAGCAGGCTCTGGTAGACTGCCTGAGGCCCCTAGGAAGAGACTGACAATGTGTGTAAGAGGCTCATGGCAACACAGATGCTCAGCTGTGCTGGGAGGGGGGAGGGGTTAATACTTATGCCCCTCTGCTGAGCAATATTCAATGGCCATAGGCTTTCTCTCTACTGGATGCTCATTATCTAGACATTCTCCACTTTTGATAGATGACAAAAATTTGGGTAGATATAAGTCACACTCTCACACATGAAGGTTACCAATTAGTATGAACCCCCAAAATAGTATTTTTACAAATGAGAGTCACTGTCTTCCTCCTGCATCCCCCCCCCCTCAGTTATTTGGCAGTTAGTTCTCTCAAATTACTTATTCTTACGTGAAATTGGTCTCCCAACAGTCTCATCAACTCCACAAGCCCATCCCCAGTCGGCCTATTTATGACTCAGAAGCTTTTATCTTCTAAGTGATCATCTATATTTTTAAAAAGATAAAATCAGGGGCCTTGCTTATCAAGTATAATATATGGCTTCTGGGAAAACTACAAGAGCGCAGCATGCACAGGCTCAGAATTGATTTAGGCTTCAGGTAGCACGGAAGTTTTAACAGGAAGACAAGAATAAAGACACAGTTTTGGAAGTGGAGGTGTGACTTTTCCAAGGCAGCACCAACTGCAACCTGCCAAAAGCAAAATACCTAAAACTGAGAACCAAAAGGGCCCTCCACCAAAACATAACAGAGAATTATTAATCAGAAGAATGTGTCAACACACATTTCCTCTGCCTTTGAGGTATAATACTAAAAAGTATCTATCCAACCAAAGTTCTATATAAATACATACCTGGACTTCATGTATTTCTCCAAACACAGCTGTTGACAGAAGTGCTTTTAAGCTTATTCATACACATGCAGCTAAGAACTGAACTAAATGAAGTTTGGCTCAAATTATAACTCTAAAGTGATAATAAGAACTAATATTTATATAGCATGTTTACATATCTTAACTGACTGGAAATGGGAAATGTGCAGCCTGGACTAAAGAGGGTAGTCTCTCCAGGTCACGGGAGGAGGCTGGGGATTGCCATCCCTTTCAATACAAGTGATAAGCCTCGACCATAAATAACATTTACACAGCTCCAATTATATGAACAAGGGATACTGACTTATCCAAAAATTGTAGTCTTAACTATCCAGGTGAAAACAAGTGTGGAGGGTAAGGGAGCTAAATCTTCATCTTCCACACAAAGAAGTCAACAGATACTTCTGCAAGCCAAGAACTGTCAGTTATGTAGCAATATCAGGGTTGATACCCCAAAATAAGAATTACAAAGTGAAAAGGTGGCCACTGGGGCACAGGGACTATTACTAAATTTCATTACAAGTTTTATACATTGTTTGAGTTCTTAAAGTACATCAATGCATGACTTGATGAAAAACGTTAAATTAGTTTTATTTGAATTACTAACACAAAGAAATAAAAATTAAAAACTTGTCTAAATGTCTTGGGCTAGGAATAGGAGACAAAAGAAAAAACAGTGGAGGTCCTCTTTACTTAAACAAAATTACCTCCTGGGTGGGGTGCCTATGGATTGCTAAGCAAAGGGGTGATGTGCCAACCCCAGGAAGCCAGTCTGGACAGCCAGGCAACATGGGGGACAGAGGCTGCAGAAAAACCACATGCCTTCCCATCCAACACCCCAAGTGACTACACGGATAACAGAATTGGGGAACATCACCAAAAGACCTGCCATCCCCGCCAAACCAGGAGATTTAGTCAATACCATCTATGATACTGAGGCCTAATCAGAATTCAAATCAAGCACTGTAGGAATTCAGAGCGGGGATTACAGTCTACTCATGCTTAGAGGGAAGGTAAGGAAAAGCACCATAAACATGGGGTCCTGGGTGGGCTCTAAGAATACACATGAGGTAGAGATGGAGGAGAAACAGCCTGATAAAGGCCAGAAGTGAGAGTATAGATGGTAAGTCTGGAAACGGAACGTGGTTTAAGCCACATCAAATGGCATACCTCGTGCTACTGTGGCTCCACCTGAGCTTGGAGACTATCAGCAAGCAGGGCTGGGAGTCAGTTTAGAGAGGTTTCTGGCACAATGCAAAACTAGACAATATCAACTTCAACACAGTAAAAAAAGCTGTGTCTCTAAAATTATTTCATTTATAGAAGTACATCTTTGATGTTTAAACTGATTTATCTTGCTTTGGACAGACTCCTAAATCCCAGACACTGATACTTACCTCATTATTCAGGGCTCCTCTCATATCCTCAGGTTTCCACACATCCTTAGCTTTGTGCCAGTGGATTCTGTCAATATTTTTCTTTATTATCCCCCAGAGTGTTGAATACCTAAGACTTAGAGATTGTGTTTCAGGTATCCCCTCCCCACCGCTCTCCAGTCAGCCTACAAAATGGAATGCCACTATAAACGTACACGTTCCATTAAATTTTTTTCCTTTGACATTCTTGTATAATACTTTCGACTTTCAACACTGTCTTCATTATTTAATGTGATGAAATTGAATCAAGCTTGATCTGCCCATATCGAAGAACAGATTTTTAAATTTTTTAATTTATTTATTGATTTTACAGAGAGAAAGGAAGAAGGGGAAGGGAAGGAAGAGGAGAAGGACAGCCATGTTGCCTGGCTGTCCAGACTGGCTTCCTGGGGTTGGCACATCACCCCTTTGCTTAGCAATCCATAGGCACCCCACCCAGGAGGTAATTTTGTTTAAGTAAAGAGGACCTCCACTGTTTTCTCTTTTGTCTCCTATTCCTAGCCCAAGACATTTAGACAAGTTTTTAATTTTTATTTCTTTGTGTTAGTAATTCAAATAAAACTAATTTAACAACATCAATTTGTTGTTCCAGTTTTTTATGTACTCATTGGTTGATTATTATATAAGCCTTGACCAGGGGTCAAACCCACAACCTTGGCATATTGGGACAATGCTCTAACCAATTGAGCCACCTGGCCAGAGCCCCCAAGTATTGATTTTGATTAAAATACACACATATGACTCAAGTTTTTTGTTTTGTTTTTGTATCTGAGCTAGTTGTAGCAGTTACTGTATTACAAATAAACAAACCTATCCCTGCATAGGAAACTGAATATTTATAAAAGACAGTTTGTTTTTATGTCACGGATCCCAAGCCTTCCAAAATAAAAGTGAACGTATTAACTTTTACTTTGGCTTTATCAATGTTTAGAAGTCTCATTTATGAAAGAAACCAAGTGCTATAAGTAAAACCTGGAAGAGAAAATTAAGAAATCAACACATCTTTACTTTTGTATTATTTTTTTCTTTTCTATTATTTTAATTCCATGAGTAAAAGAGGTAGGTACTGCAGATTAAAATTAAGAAGATAATGCTCTGCTTCAACAGCTCCCGGTCCCGCTGGGAGAAATGAGGACAGACCATTCGCAAAGAAGGCACACCCCTTAGGAGCACCGCGGGCCCCCACAGCACCTTGCTCAAAGAAGTGATTAATACTACTTGGTTCACTAGTGAAGAGATGCATAAAATCTGTCATTTCGAATGTATTTTTGCTTAGGCTGAAGCCAAACATTTAATTTTTAAGATGACTCCATGTAAACAGAAAGCAGATATAAATAGAGCAGATGTATGTGAAGAGAATAAAAAGTGAGGCTGACATTCTAGAAACAAAGCTCAAATTCAGGATGAACCAGGTGGAAGGAAAGAATTATTCCAGACAGTGAGTTCAGGCAGAGGAAAAGCATGAGCCCACGCAAGGAGGCAAGACCATCGATAACTGCAGGAAGTTCCAAAAGGTCAGTGATGCTGCTGGGTCAAGCTCAAGGAGAGTCAGGGCAGAGATGAGAGTGTCAGTCACGCGCACCAGGTCTGCCAGGTCTAACAACATGAACTTAATTTGTAGGGGAGAAGGACCCACCAAAAGGACATGGCCATGCTTGTCTTTTAGAAGTATCCCTCCCATAGGTGACTGGGGGCAGACACTGTGGGTGGGCCATAGACTGGAGGGAGGGAATATAAGCAGAAAAATGACCTTAGGTTTGGAGAAAATCATACACAAGAAATATTTAGGTGTTAAAAAAAACCATCAGGTTTTGGTAAGTGTCTGCATAGGAGTGATGAGATAGTGAAGGAGAATTTAGTGGCTTTGAGCTCGGGTGATCAGTAGACTACAGTACCAAACAAGGGGAACTCACAGTCAAGGGGAAGTTTTGAGGGGTTTTCTTTTGTTTGATAATGATAATAAGCATGATTGACAATGAGCATGCTACCCCAATGCAAAGGAAAAGAAACCGACAAAACAAGTGAAGGTAATGATGTAGGTCCAAAGTTGGATGACATTTGAGTAAACAGAACACAGGAAAGCCGGGCCCGTCCCCCTGAGAGACAAACTATGATTGCATCAATCCAGAGTGCCACGTAAGAATACAGAATCCTGGCAACAATCCGTTAAATAAAAAATAATCCAGAAACTGGGGTCAAACAGGGTGCTCTCTCCCCTTCCCTTCCACTCTCTCTAAAAATCAATGGGAAAACTTAAGGGAGGTGGGAGTAACCTGAAGACAGATGAAGAGACCTAATAGCACCAATTCAATGGGTATGTCAGAATCACAGCCAGACTAGATTAGGCACTAAGTAAACAGCCTGAGGTCCTTTACCATCTTCCTTGTGATTTGGTTGTTACCTTGGCCTTGGTTGATCAAGACACTCAGATGGCCCTGGCCAGTTCGGCTCAGTGGATGGAGTGTCAGCCGTCAGATTGAAGGGTCCTGGGTTCAATTCTCATCAAGCACAATGTACCTTGGTTGCAGGCTTGATCCCCAGCCCTGGTCGGGAAGCATATAGGAAGCAACCAATCGATGTGTCTCTCTCACATCAATGTTTCTCTCTCTCTGTCTCTCTCCTCCCTTCCACTCTCTCTAAAAATCAATGGAAAAATATCCTCGGGTGAGGATTAACAACAAAAAAAAATGCTCAGGTAAACACATACTTGCACAGCCTCCCCACTTCTTTCCCTGATATTGAAATGGGAAATGCTCTGGTCTGTTTTATTCTCAAATATTTTTCGGGTTTCCAACAAATTTTAAGGAGTTAGTTGAAGCCATGTGAATTACAACTTGAAAAAACTTCCCAATAAATATAGAAGCTATTCTTACAACAGCTTCACAGGAAGAGGTCAGAGCTAAGCATGGGAAAGACGGAGCCTCATCAGGCTGCAGTTCTCACTTGGGGGTCGCCCTCTCCTCTCCCCCTGCACCCAGTTTAATCCCAGTTATTGCTGGCTCAGACCTCGATAATTTGTAATTTGTAACCCTAAGCACAAATCAGATCCAACTTATACAAGCACATCGTACATCTGGGCTCCAAAAAGGACTGGACATCTGTAGTACTTGACATTCAAACCATTGGCAGGAAGTCAGCATTTCATAGAGCACTTTAAATGTTTTGGTTTGAGAGCTAATGCAGCATTTCCACTGGTCAACAAGAGCAGCCCAGGCAGAAAGCAAAGTATATTTCTCTCAACATCAGATGTCACAGTCGCTGACCCAATCTTGTCTACAGAGACCCTAAGGGACTTGAAAAACTGGTAAGTAAGGAAAGTCCAACCATTGTTGAGTATATTTAAAGACCATTGTGATTTCAATGTAAAATGGCTTTTTGTGCTTTTAATATCCCCCAAATTTCTTAATGGATGGGATGACAAGTGACAGATTTACCAGTGAGATTAGACTTTTCAAAGGCTAACTTAACTTTCCCTGTAAATGTTCTTTTTAATTTCAAGAAGCAGGCTTTTCTTCAATGGGCTCATGCATTAGGCTGTAGAAATTCCTACTTTAAAAAAATTGTAAACTCATTGCTTGTAAAATATAAGACAATGCTGTGTGTATAGGGATAGTGAGTTAAAACCAGTTTGGGATGTGATAAAGAGCACCAATACAGCTGGGGCATGACGTAACCCTCAGGGCTAAGGGAGTCCAATGAAAAACTAAAATGCTCAGGGAAAAAAAAGAAAACCAGAATGTTTGGTTTAAGAGCACAAAAGGCCACAATCTCACTAAAAACTGAAACCAAAGGTGAAATGCTTCACGCAAGGAAGCATTTAAAGTCTTCTCTGAACCGATAAACGCCTGGGCCACTGCTGTGGATCTAATGGTGAGTCACTGCTTTTCAAGGGAAAGAAACAGGAATTAAATATGCCTCATAGTTGCTGTTTTAGCTCCTGTTACTGTCTTAGGTTTTGATTTCCACGTTCTTGATTCTTAACTTCTGATTTCTTCCTCTGCGATTTCACAAACATTTAAAAATCAAGCATGGATAGCTTTTAAGCTTTAATTTGTGGATGGCAAGGACAAAGAACATAATTTGTGGAACTTGTTCTATGTTCATTTTTCTAGAAACTGAATAGTAAATTCCATAAAATCTAGGCTAATAGCTTATTTAAAAACTTAATTTGTGATTAGAATCCACTCCAGTTTATTTTCCAGACAAAATAATTTTTAAAGAACCTCATTTTCCAGAGAAATTATAAGAACACTGCCAGGGAAGCAAGACTTCCAGAGGATAATTAACCAACTGCAAGCACCTCACTCTCTGCCGTGAAAATTTTTAAAACCATTCAATTTAGTATTTTTTAAAAGCTCTGACTTTTTAACAAATGACTTTAAGTGGAGAAACTGCAACCTCCTAAGTCGTCTAACTCATTTTATACCTATAATTGTTCTTGCCAGCATTCCCCACTTAAAGAAAGCCTTCACAGGAGAAAATCTCTCTCTACACAGACACACAGACATTCAAATACAGACACAGATCTCCCACTTACTGTAATTAAAATGAATCGACTAGCAGGAAAGACCCTTTATCACGTTCTTCAACACATTTCACTGGTTGCGAGAGATTACCATATGTCATCAAGACATTCTGAGAAAAACTCCAGAGTAAAGTTTTTTTTGGAAAATATAACAAAGATCTAGGCATGCATACTTTCCCCAATATACCCTTTGGTACAATTATATAGATTTTTTTAAACCACTGATATATAATTTTACTTATAACTATTAAATGTATTAGCATTAACCCTATAAAACTGCCATTTTTTTCGATAAGAAAGTCAATTTGTCAGCAATTTCATGTGACTCAACACAATAATAAAGAATCAGTCTTAAAAGGCAGTCCCAGAAGTCAAGGGGTCAGAACACCTATAATGATGATTTACATAATTTTACATGATCGTGAGATGCGGACTTCTAATTGTCCCTATAGGCATAGTCCCCTGCTTTTAAAGGCTTTGCACAAATACTAATATCAAAATTGGGGGTTTCCAGTGCCAAATTACATTGGGAAAGACCTTCTATTACTGGCTTTACTTTACAGATTAAGAAATGAGGGTCCAGAGAGGTTTAGTGACTTGAACAAGACAACACAGCTAATAAGGACAAGGATGGTATTTGGGGTAAAGTCATCTGGCTTCAAGTCTAATGTCCTTTCACTGAACCCATGTTTCCTCTGACCTAAGGAGATGAATATGCCCAATAAAAACTGTGATTTACACATAAACACAAGTTAGAGATGCACCCAAGCCTGCTCTGTCCCTTAGCTAGCTGTTTTCACAACAATGGCAATAATCACACTGTATAAGAGACTCAATGTTACTGGGACTCAGACTTTTAGAGGCAGTCTCGGGGGAAAAGCAGGCACTTTACGGATAAACAGCTGAACTGTGACACTGAGCTACTTTTTTATTGTTTTTTAGCTCTTTTGCCTGTTTGATCTTCTCCTGTCCCATCCTATCTAATAATCCTATCTGATAACAGACAAACATGGTAATTGACCATACCTTCGCTACGCCTCCCATTGGCTAATCAGCGAGATATGCAAATTAACCCCCCCCAAAAAAGATGGTGGCTAATTTGCATATGTAGGTGCAAAGTGGCGGAGCAAAGACTGAAGGCGGCTCCAGCCAGAGCAGCGAAGACTGAAGGTGGCTCTGGCCAGAGCAAAAGCCGGGGTCCTGGGTGCCGGAGGAAAACCAGTGCCGGCAGCCAGGGGAAGGGAAGGCCTATTGCACGAATCTTTTCGTGCAACAGGCCTCTAGTTATCTATAAAACATCATGATAAAGCTATCACCCGCAAAGAGCTACAGAGATATCAACTTAGTCATGCTAGTACCAAGAACATAGCAGCTATTTAATTAACCGTTTGACTGCTAAGGAGCACTATCACGCTCTTCTTATTTAAAACAAATTTATGTAAACAATTGGTATTTTTTAATTTTTGTTGTTGCAAAGCAATACAAGTGAGTTTATTGTATAAAAAGTGTTTTACATTTTTTCCCATACACACGCAATTAGTGCCGCAGTTTTGGCATATGTCTGAAAAAATACGTCAGCAGCCAAACGGTTAAAAATGGAATTCCTTCCCCCATTCTTGCTAAGAACTTATTTGTTAGAAGTAGTACTAGCAATGGTAAAATTCCACACAAAAAATGTTTGAGTTAGAATCTGGCACTCGTGGAGCCAAAAAAGAAATCACAAAATAAGGGGAAATGAATACTTCTCCTAATTTACCCTGATGTCACTCCAACAGGAAACTGGGCATCATGAGCACATAAGTGGTGCTCATGAAACATGAGAGCCTAGTAACATAGGTGGCCAACACTGGAAACTGGCAGGCCAGTCCTTCATGGCCAGAGAGTGGGCCTGGCCGTGAGGGGGCTGCAGACCTGAGTCCGGCTCATTAGCCCCATACATGGTGGTTCCCTGCAGAAAGAGGTCCAGAAAGACACTCAGGTGATTTGCTTCATTCACATGTTTGGTGAATAGATGGAAAACCTGACAATCTTAAAAAAAAAAACTCAAGAAAAATTTAAATGAAAGGTATCTGAGTTGGAAGTTTCACATTAAAAAAAAAAAAATGTAATTCTTCTTCACAAAAGTCTTGAGTCCCATTTTGTTATATACAGAAAAATAAGCAAATTAACCCCCCAAAAAATCTTATAGGAAAATAAATTTTCACCGGGAATTCTCAAACTTTTGGTCTCAAGATCCCTTTTCTACTACTGAGGAGCCCAAAGATCTTTTGTTATGTAAGTTATACTAGCAATACTTATTATATTAGAACTTACAATTGAAAAATTTATACATATTTTGAATTCACTTAAATGATAGCATCAAATTTTAACACAAATAGCATATTTTTATGAAAAATCACCATATTTCAAAAAAAGGTTTTAGTTGCAAAAGTGGTTTTATTCTATACTTTTGCATATCTCTTTAACATCTGACCTTAGAATCTCATATCTACTTCTACATTCAACATTAAAATATAGGTTTAGTTAGAGTATAATGAAAAAAATCAAATCTCACAACCTATCTAATAATAGACAAACATGGTAATTGACCATACCTTCGCTATGCCTCCCATTGGCTAATCAGCGTGATATGCAAATTAACCAACAAAGATGGCAGCTAATTTGCATACTGCAGGCAGGGCAGGTTAGCGCCATCCTGCCTGCCCTGCCGCCATCTGGGCCTGCTATCTGCAACCCGGGGTGGCAGGAGTCCCGTATGCGACCCACCCTGGGTGGCTGGGCAGTGCAGCAGTGATCCACTGGCCCACCCGGGTGTCCC
>NW_006287072.1:509348-510095 GCF_000327345.1 Myotis davidii | reverse complement strand
AGCCTTTAGTCAGACATCCCCTGAGAACTCCCTGGCTGCCAGAAGGATGTCTGACTGCAAGCTTAGGCCTGATCCCCCGGGAAGTGGGCCTAAGTCAACAGGTGGACATCCCCCAAGGGGTCCTGGACTGCAAATGGGCGCAGGCTGGGCTGAGGGACCCCCCGCCTCGTGTGCACAAATTTTTTTGCACCAGGCCTCTAGTAGATACATAATAGGAAAAGGAAGCAGTGTTTTATTTAACAGCCTTTTGGATTTTCTTCTTTGGAACCACACCAAAACTAAACATTGGAAGTTTTTTAAAGATTGGATCCCATGTGGAATCTAAACCCATATAAAAGAATGTTTGTGTTACATTAAAAACCCTTAGTCTAACTTTGTCTTTGAATGACTCTTTCACCCAAGCTAGATTTTATAACATCATATAATTAGTCATTGGTCACTTAAAGGTGTGCATTCATGCAGAATTTTTCATTATATAGTATCAAAAATTGCATTAATGTTGGCACTGATCTCAATCTAAGTGTTAATAAGTACTGCTAATTGTTTTCCTTGATGTGAAGGCTAAGTTTACTCATTCTTGAGAAGATATCTTCCAAATAGCCAAGTAAGAATTACTATTGTTTGCATGTTATTCTTTTAAGTAAAAATGGTGCCCCAAGAAAAAGGCATCTAATTCAGCTAAACACCCACTTGATGCTGTACCTCTAGTCAACCTTCACATGTGGCAGAGGCGCTCATGAACAATTC
>NW_006287072.1:462592-504079 GCF_000327345.1 Myotis davidii | reverse complement strand
GAATTTAGTCATCCAGATAAGTCATCCACATCAATGAAATCTGCCCCACTATAGAGACGAGGAAAACAAATTTCAGAGCTAGTATGTGTTAAAACCAGATGCCACATAGCGATCCTAACCCCCATGTTGGAGCTCTTCCTACCATGCTCTACTCCCAGCTGAGCCTAAAATGTTAAGCATATATTTCAAATCTAAATGTTGGCAACACTTTAGAAAAGCAAGGACCTTCCTAGACAATATATTTTATATTTATTTACTTTTTCTTTTTTATTGAATTTATTGGGGTGACATTGGTTAATAAAATTATACAGGTTTCAGGTGTACATGTTAAAAAATATTTAAAAGACACATATCTAAGGGGTAAGATTGAATCAAATTAAACATATATTTTACCCGCTCTGTGTTGTTGCTGGGATTCAATTCCTATTTTGTCACAAAAATTTATTTATGTATTTATTTATTTACATTTTCTTTTTTATTGAATTTATTGGGGTGACATTGGTTAATAAAATTATACAGGTTTCAGGTGTACATGTTAAAAAATATTTAAAAGACACATATCTAAGGGGTAAGATTGAATCAAATTAACAACATATATTACATCATTAAGGACATTCTAAAGTGAACCTGCCTTTTGTTTGTTTGTTTACTGTGTGACAAGATGTGCAATGACTAAGGGACCGTGGAGACATGGCTTAGACCATGGCTTCTTGTAGCATTAGTACAAATGTCGGCAAAGTGAGTAAAATAGGCAAATAACAAGTGAGTACTCTTTAGGTAATTGAAGACCTTGAGAGGGGGTCAAGAACCCCCATGGTTCCACAGATGGTATTGTGAAAGACATAATTTTAAACTTTGAGACAGAAAATTTTTCTTTGATACAAAAAGCAGTGATTTGAAAAAATAGTAATTTGACTAAATTAAAATTAGTAACTCTTGTTTATCAAAATACACCTTTAAAAATGAAGATAACTCTGGCTGGTGTTTCTCAGTGGTTACTGTGTTGGCCTACGCACCAAAGAGTCACAGGTTAAGGGCATGTACCTGAGTTGCAGGTTCTATCCCCAGCCCACTTGGGTGTGTGCGGAAAGCAACGAATCCATGTGTCTCTCTCACATGCGGGAGGCAACCAGGACTGGTCCTGGTCGGAGGCAGCAGTGAGCACAGCATTGCAGTGCCCGAGCCAGGGGACAGGAGTGCTGGTTACTCTCAAACATTACAGACAGATATTGCATTTAAAGCAATAATGAAATGGCATCTAACAGCTCCCTTGGGAGAGCTATTACAGTGTACCTGACTGACATATTGAAATCCTTTGGAAAAGCGAAACACAGCTGACTCTGGAACAACGTGGGCGTTAGGGGTGCCAATCCCCATGCAGCTGACAACCTGTAAATGACTCGTGGCTCCCCAGTAGCTATAGCTGGTCCTTTACATCTGCAGTTCAGATCAAAAACAGTGTTTCAATCAATCCGTGGCTGGAAAACCATGTTGTGAATGTGAACATACTGTTGTACACAGTGGCTGACTGAATCCATGCATGTGAAACTATGGATATGAAGGGTCAACTGTATTTATTGAAAAGAATCTGCAAGTGACCACGTCAAATGGAATGATCTAGAAAAGACATGTACATTCAACCCAACCTGTGGGCTCAGGATTCATAAAGAGCACAGCTCCTTCATTTTGCATGCAATCTGAGCACCACCTTTAGGCTGCACAGAAACACATCTTTTGAATTTAAGTCCTACTCATTTTGAAATGAATATACTTGCTTTGTTGTCACATGCTGTGTCTAACAAAATAAAAACTCACTTAATGAACTGCCCAATTTATAAGTCATTATCACAATATTTAAAATCAAAGGTTACTGAATCCTCCAACAGGTAGGAAGTACAAAATAATTTAGGTTTAAAGTGTGTTGGAATCACTTCTCTGCTATATTCCCACTCCCACCTCAAGTCCTAGATATTTATAGTATTTTCCTTTGGCTACATAAGCCTGAATCTAGAACAAACATACAGGTGGTTGATATTTAGCTAAGTAGTTAAAGCTGCTGGTTTCTCAGAAATGAAAATCTTCCCACCCCCACAGCAAAGGGACATGCATTAATGCTCGGAGCCCCAAAATCTGGAGAGCTGAGTACTGCGTGCTTAATTGGGAAATGCAAACACCATCCCAGTGAGGCAAAAAGAGGTCATTTCCTTGCCTGGCCCCAGGGAATAGAACCATGTATTCCAAAACAGTGCTGAGAAAGAATAGCCTGGAAAAAGTCAGCAACCCAAGGGTTCAGTCTAATTCCAGACAAAGGAATCAGTTCCCAAAGCTCTGAAGTTGGAATTTTCCTAGATCTACACATCTACACCCCTCTCACCGAAATCACAGGCTTGTATAGAATTGATGAATATGAGCATAAAGTCCTCTGGACTTCACACATACTCTCCACAGCTGAGAGGACCCAGAAAAGAGGGGCCATAAGAAGCACAGCCCCTTCACCTCCCCAATGCAAGCACTGCTGGGTCAGACACCACAAGGAGGTCTAAGGGCGGGAAAAGGCTCGGGCCTCTGCAGCCCTGAGTCACAGTGCAGAAGAACATCAGCTTCAAATCAGCGTGGACAACTAGGGGACTGTGTGGAGCCTGGCCCCAGGGAAGTCTGGCAGACTGAGTCCCAGAAACATCTGATCATTCTGCTGCCATCTGAGACACTCACTGAACCCCCAGTGTTCCTCTGAGAATACACTGCCAGTCACCAGGGATGTGATTCTTACAGGAACAGAGCCCTGTGATGTAGCAAGCAGAGATGTAAAACTGAAGCACAGACACAGTTTGTGTCCATCCTGGTTAGTAACCATCCTGGTATCACAGGTAGTAAGAAACTGAGCCACTGTCTAACCAAGGTTCGCTGCATGCAACATTATCATGCACTATCCGCCCCCAACAAAGCAGTGAAGAAAGCTTACTTCACATTGCAAAGCCAAAGCATATGAATGACTCACTGTTGATGAGTTATTCAATATCCAGTGAAGTTTTAGCAGCAACAAAAGAGCTGACTAAATTCTCTTCCTATATCAAAATGATATCAAACCCACCTACCATTAAGGGGCTATTCCAGTAGATCTCAACTTGGGAGCATTTTGAACTGCCTGGAGAGTTCTTTGATCTAAAAGAGCTCTCTGCCACCTAATGGACAGAGTCAGAGGTGCAGCTAAGCAATGCACAGGACAGTTTGACCACAAAGAACTGGAACAAAAAATGTTAACAGTGCCTAGGTTGTGAAACCCTGGGCTATACCAAAAATCATAGACAAAAAAATCCCCACAAAACAATCCTGACACTCCAGATGGTTTGGAGGCTAGTGATGGGGAGCCATTTTCATGGCCCTAGAAGTTTGATGCCTGCGCCACACCTTGCCCCCTTCAGCAGCTCCCATGATGCATCTGTCCAACCACAAGAAATGAAGACAGATCCAAGTTCTTAAATGTGCTGGTCTTATGCCTTGCTATAAGTTCTGCTAAAAGTGTTTTAGGGGAAGTGGTTGGAATTAAAAGTTAAGACTCAGTTTGGGCTTTATCAGCTTTTAGCCATTAACCATTACTCTGCCCATTATCACACAAAATCAAAAGTTGGCTCTGTTTGTAGCAACAACTCAGGGTTTTGATCTTTGTGAGTTTTAGGGTCTGAATAGGAGGCCCAGAAAGTAACTCGCAGTCAAAACAGAATCAAGCTTATGCCTTGTTAAAGAGGAAGCTCCTAGGTGCTGCAATTCAGCTTAACAAACACATGGGGATATTTCTAATGTAAGAACTAGCAGTTTCTCAAAGTATGTGACAATATCATTCATCCAATTATGAGTTAAATTCAAGCATTTTGTCAATGACCTAGACTCTAACTGAAGGGGAAGTCAATGGGCCATGGTGGCCAGGAGTCAGGAAAATCAAGTCAGAGCTGATTGAGGATTCACAAAAGTGAGCAGCAGCAGCAAGCAGAGACATCCCCACTTCAGGGCCCAGGGAACCAGTGCACAGGCACCTGAACCCCTGCAGCAGCTCTGGGTCCCAGTGCAGGCTCCACCCCTGCTGGTTAATGTCTTTTGTTCTCAACTCCACTGTGAACAGTTGATTCCATGCCTTTACTTGGACATCAGTGCAGGACATAGAAAGCTGAGTCAAAATCAAAAGTCAGAAACACATTTCTACTTTCAGAAAATGGCAAATAAAACGGAGGTTCTCCATGCTGTGGCACCTGGAGACTAACTGGAGAGAGTGAAGGAATCCACACCTGTAGCCACTGAACACCCTGATCAAAAGCAGGTCACGCACACTCACAAACTCCCACGCACACATGCGTCTTCTCTTAAAAAATAGGGTCTAAGTGACTCCTAAAGGCAAGACTGCAGAAGACTGCTGAAGGGCCGGTGAACATGCTCAGACTCATCAACAAGCACAAAATATGCTGCCCATACAGCCCCGCTGGCCTAGAGCTGAACTGATCTGAGTTTGAACTTGTCTAGTCACGTGTTAGCTGTCCAATTTGCTTTTGGTGAGTTACTCTGCATTCTAAGCATCTGTGTGCTTATTTGCATGATAGAGGTAAAAGAAACTCACTGACAAGACTCTACTGTGTTACCCCAAATTTCAGGCAATCCATGTCCCCCCCACTGTGCCATCACTTCAAGTGTCTTGGTGAATGTACCTAGTAGCTCTCTCTGCCCAAAACTACCCCCTTTTCCCGCGATGCCTGACTAACTAGAGGGGGCACACTATCCGCACTCATTGTCACGTGCTCTCACCATTCCTGAAGCTGGCTGGTGCTGGTGCTGGTGCCCGTTCTGCTTCCGTGCTGCCGCCTCCCATGACAGCCCCTGCTGCGCCCAGAAGTGCCACTTTGTTCAGCTTCCTTCTAGACTGTGACCTTCCTGAGAGGTCCCTTGGCCAATGGATTTCTACAGTGCCTGGCAAACATGTTCTGATAAGCAAATGAACAGAAGGTCTTGGCAAAGGAAGAAAATTGGGAATATGCCAGCAGTTCTCAACCTGTGGGTCGCAACCCCTTTGGGGGTCGAACGACCCTTTCACAGGGGTTGCCTAAGACCATCGGAAAACACATATATAATTACATATTGTTTTTGTGATTAATCACTATGCTTTAATTATGTTCAATTTGTAACAATGAAACCGGGGGTCACCACAACATGAGGAACTGTATTAAAGGGTCGCGGCATTAGGAAGGTTGAGAACCACTGGAATATGCGAAGCCAAAGGTTACAATGCATCTTAAGAACACAAGAGTTCAACAAGGAGAAATCCATACCATCAAGTGCTACAGAGAGGTTAGGAAAAGTAAGTGGGGAAAGAAGGATAAATTATAAGTGATGTCCCTGGCAGCCTATGGAAGCTGTGAGTGTCAAACATTCAATGTTCAGGGCAATGAAGGAAGATAAGAGTCTTATTCTTTCAGGTGAAGGAGAGAGTGAGCTTCCCCAGCTGAGCTAGAGGGAGCACAGACCAAAAGCCACGAGGAGAGCAGAAGGAGCCAGCCACTGTGAGAATTTAATAAGGAGCAAGTAGAAACAACTTTATGAGAAGCAAGAGGGATGGTCAGTTACAGGGAAAAATATAGTGATTTCCATGAAATAAACTGGCATACTTGTAATGACTTCCTCTTAACAGAGGTCTTGGGTCTAGAAGGAAAGAACATTATTTACCAACCCACAGGAACACTGGGGAAAGAGGCAGGACCAAAAGTCAAGACACAAGAAATTCTAAAATATCCAACTGACCTTGGAATAAGAAAGGCCAGGAGCCCCCTAACCAGTTTGGCTCAGGGGATAGTTCATCGGCCTGCAGACTAAAGGGTCCCGGGTTGCTGGCATATCCCCAGTAGGGAGTGTGCAGGAGGCAGCTGATCAATGTTTCTCTCTCATTGATGTTTCCAACTCTCTATCCCTCTCCCCTCCTCTCTGTAAAAAAATCAATAAAATATATCTTTTTAAAAAAATAGAAAGGCCAGGAGCATGATGACATACTTAGAATTAAGACAACTGAATAGTATAAGAGATTTTTAAAGATAAAATATAAAATATTTATCACATGATCACACTCATATGTGGGATATAATGATCAACATAATTTGATGAACAAGAATAGATTCAGAGACAAATGGGGGGGGGGGAGCGGGCGGGCGGAGGAGTTAGAGAGCAACCAAAGGACTTGTATGCATGCATTTTAGCATATCCAATGGAGACAGACACTGGGGCGTGGGGGCTTGCCCAGGATGGGAATAGCTGGGGCGCGGGGGGGGTCAGTTGGGGAAAAAGGAGACATACATAAAACTTTAGACAATAAAATATATATAGATATGATATTTAATATCAAGTTATTACTAAATATGTAAAGACTGACAATGCAGTCCTTATAGAAATCCCTCCATTCAACCCATTCTAACTGCTCTGAAAACCATCACATACTGGCATCAAAAAGGAAAATAAAGAGTAGAATCAGGACAAGGGAGATAAAACCAGCAGTGATAAGAAAATGGCTTTAGTCCATTTAGCAATGTACACAATGATTACACACACCTATATACTATTTTCTAGTGTTATAAGAGTCATTGGGAGACAAATATGAAAAGATCTGGGGCATCGGTTAAAGCTTTTGATGCTTGGACTTGGAATGGCAAGTGGTAGGAGAAGACACATCATTTCCTAAGAACTGAACAAAGGACAGGAAGAAGGACGCTTATCAGAGGCGGGCACTGAGAAAAGGGTGATTTGAAAGCAATTCATTCTCCATATACATTTCTTTCTAATTATGAAATATTTCAAATATAAAAAATAAAAGTGCAAAAACTAATGTTTGCAAAACCAATGTACCCAATCACTCAGTGTTAACTGGTAGTAATATTTAGCCATAATGGTTTCCAAATTTAAGGGATGAAATACCAGAAATATAGCAAAAGCCCAACCACCCTGCACCAGCCTTCTCCTCCTCCCTCCCCAGGACTAAGCGCTGCCATGAAGCTAGAACACCTCATCCTGACCAGATCATGCTCAGCACCACCGTGGACCACAAGTAATGTTGCTCCACAAGGAACTTCATCCCCTTTTTTATTCCCTAAAGAGAACTTCGTGACATTTTAGGAATATTACAGAAAATATAAGATTTCTTTATCACTTATTCTCAAGTAGATTTCTATAAAATACATAATTACATTTCCAGGAAACCATGAGAGTGAGTTATTGATGACGAAATCTGAATGAATAGACTAAGGAGAATCCTAGACTTCAGGGCTACCTATAATGTAACTGATTCCTATCTGGAGTCCTAACTATAGTAAAGAAAAACGAGGTTTTTTTTACCCTCCTCACCAAATATTTATTAAATGTCCCCTGTGTACAGGATCTGGAAAAAAAACAAAACAAGCTACTGAAAATGTGGTCATTGGGCCAACATCACACCAACTACAGACCTATGGGATCCGAGTGTTCATTTCCGTGAGATCCCCAAGTAACATGTGTGCACAGTAGTTTGAGAAGAGCTGTTTAAGAAGGTGACAACCTCAACCAAACTCATCCTTTCCTTGCCAGACAACATGCTTTCAGGTGTTATCTCTGCTCACATCCCTCTCATCAGACCGGCAGTCATCAACCAGGGGCAGCGTGGTCCCTTCAGGATACTTGGCAACATTTGGAGACATCTTATTACAACTTCTATCTAGGACAAGCATGTCAAACTCGCAGCCAGCAGGCCACATACCTTTTGTTTAAATGAGGCATGCAGTCCGCCAGCTGTGAGTTTGACATGCTTGATCTAAAAATACTTTATGTCCAACACTCTCAAGAGTTTGTAAGTTTTCCACAGGAGTTCACACCAAATCAATAATCACTAATATTGACAGCCAAGACCACCAGTATAGAAAAACAACAGCCGAACCGGCAGCTGGTTTGCCCTGAAGGGTGTCCTGGATGAAATTTAAAAGTATTTACACTGCTACCATACATACTTCTCCAATAAAAACACTCTGGTGTTCATTTAACTTAATTAATTCATTTTTCTCCTACAACATAGGATCATCTGTAAAGAAATACTTTGGCCACTTCAAGATGACAAGCATTCACTGAAAATTACTTCATTGAAAAGAAACTTCATACAAAAAATTTTTAAAGGTAATTGAAAAAACCCTTTAGTATTATCACAAGGTTTAATAATTTCATCAAAATGTCATGAAGGAATAATTTCCCTTCTTCAGAGAAAGTAGAATTAAGGCACACGATCAGAATGGTGGGAGATGGCCCAGAAAAAAGAGAAAAATGGGTCACTGTAATTACTCAGAAGATGAGTAATGACCTCAGCATGTGTGGTTTTTAAAAATATATTTTTATTGACGTCAGAAAGGAAGGTAGAAGGAGAGAGAGATAGAAACATCAATGATGAGAGAAAATCATTGATTGTCTGCCTTCTAAACACCCCATACTGGGTATCAAGACACAACTGGACATGTGCCCTCACCCGGGAATCGAACCGTGATCTCCTGGTGCAAAGGTCGACATTCAACCACTGAGTCATGCTGGCCCGGCTCAGCATGTTTTTATTCAGATGAATAAATTTCTGGGGTGAGCAATGCTTTGCATGGCCCTGTGTCAACTAAATTATCAGAGAGAGCCCTACAGTTATATGCAACACCCTTCCACTTGAAAACACTTAGTGCAGCACCCTGAGACTTTACACAGCACGAAAAGACAAGTGCATGCACCACCTACATTAGAATAACCGTGGCATGGATATTCTAGCTCTGCAAAGAAGTTGAGAGAAAGCAATTCATAGGCCACTATTACAGAGCTGTCTTTGGGCTTATAAATTCCATTCCACCACATTCTTTAATTATGTTACCTAACACCCAGAGTAATGGTCTACAGAGACTAAAACATTTGGTGCCATTTGACTCCACTCTCCCTTGCCTGCATTTGAGGAACAAGGAAGAGTTCCACCTACGAGAAATTGAAGACTTATACAGTTAAGTGTCTTTTAAAAGTTCTGCCACATAGAGAGATCTTTAGTGAGCAGTGTTTGCATTCCTGAAGGCTCAAGGTTAATGTAACGACCACTTTCATTACAGAAATTCAGTTATCATCTCAGAATTAACTGCCTTGGGGGCAGGGCTGGCTATGGCTCCACAACTGCCTGCCCACTTTTTCAGTTGATCATCACCCAGAGGTCCTTTTCCTATTTTTCCCCTTCCCTTTGCCTGTCTTTATCTTTAATGGGCTGGAGCAAGGAGCTTAGAAACAGTATATCAAATAGGAGCATGGGGCCGGCGAGGAAGGATTATTGGGCCACCCCAAGACAGTCTTTGTTTTCTTTCTGGTTCATTTGGTTCTTATTTATCTTTATGTGCTGTATAAAATCAGCATGTCTTCATTTCCAAAATGACTTAAAGTTTCAGTAGGTCCCTTTATTTGGGCATTAAATCATCTCTATACTAAAGATAAGGAGAGGAGACTGGGCAAATGTTTCAAGGTCAAAGTGATACATATCTCATAAGCTTGTCCTGTTTTTCATTCAACACATAACCCTTCCTTTTTGTCTCAATATATAAAATTGGCCTCACTTGCTGTAGATGCCTTATGATAGCTCCTTTTTCACACATCTCTCAATCTATCACTATACAAAAAGGCTGCCATGCTCCGAGACTCCAAGATCAAGTTCATTAAAATATGTACGTACAGGACACAATACCCTACCATCAACACTACTGCTAAAGGAAACACTGCCTAAGAGTGGAAAAGTACTACCAAAATTGTCTTGGATTTACCTTGAGCTTCTTACTCATGCAGAGGGCCCCTTATGTTCGCCTCTGCTGGATTCAAGCAGACAGCAGGGCAGGCAACAGGGATGACCCACACCTTCCCCCAGCATTTCTCAAACCTTAATATCCTAAAAGGGAAACTGTTGCAATTGCTTAAAAACAGGCCAAAACCACAAATTATTTGAGGGAAAACACCCATTCCCGCACACCTTGAGTATCCACTGCAGAGGTAGGCCTGATCTGGTTCTGAGCTAGTCAGCGCTTCTGCCAACCCCAGAGTAGAAGCAGGGCTGGCAGTGGTGTGGGCACCAGGGCACATGCTCAGGTCGTCCTCACTCTGAGGAACCTAGAAATAGCCCACGGTGTTAGGCTACAGGCAGACATGTTGCAGATCAAAAATGTACGTCCCAAAACTGAGAAAATGTCTTTACACAGTTTCTATAAGAAAAGGAAATGCGGCTCTCAGTAGATCACTATTGGGAAATTTGTCACTGTCTATATGTTATGGCTTTTATAATCTATAATAATAAAAGGGTAATATGCTAATTAGACCGGACGTCATTCCAGATGTCCTTCCGGATGAAGCCAGCAGCCGGAGGGAAGCCAGCCCGGGTACCAGTTGCCGGGTGCTTGCGGGCGACCAGAGGGAAGCAAGCCCGGGTCCTGGGTGGCAGAGGGAAGCCGGTGCCAGCAGCTGGGGGAAAGAAAGCCTACTCTTGCACAATTTCGTGCACTGGGCCTCTAGTCTATAATAATAAAAGGGTAATATGCTAAATAGACCAGATGTTATTCCCGAGTAAGCCGGGCCCAGAGTGAAGCCCGGGTCCAGGGTGCCTGCCGTCAGCTAGAGGGAAGTAGCCCGGGTCTTGGGTGTAGCCGGAGGGAAGCAGCCCAGGACTGTCTGCCGAAAAAGGTGCCAAACTGGCCCCCACCCAGCTCTGGGTAACTAAAGACTGTGGGGAGACAGTGCATCTTTGCTTCCCACAATTCCTCCCCACCTCTAGCGAGTTAGAGATTCCTGTGGGTACCCCAGCCTTCTACAAGATGACCACAGGGGCACAGATGACTTGAGCCAGAGGTGCGACTTCCCCTGGACAAAAGCCATGCCCTATGGGTTTCTTTGGGAGAGGGTTACTGTGAGGCCCAGAGTGCTGGGAGGTAAGCCTTGGATCGCCCTGTACTCTACCCAATCCCTAAGGAAGGAGGGCTTGAACTGGTGAGATGACAAAATGAAACCTGCCTAGGGAGGGCAGAGACACAATGAAACAGTTCGGACTGTCCCTTCTGGCCAGGAAAACCGAAGACAGGGCAGCAAGAAACCCGGTCAGTCCCCCTCTACCCCCGCCGCCGGAGGAAAGCCAGGTCCCAGGTGCCGGAGGGAAGCCGGTGCCGGCAGCCAGGGGAAGGAAGGCCTATTCTTGTATGAATTTTCATGCATTGGGCTTCTAGTGTTTCTATAAGAAGTAAAATTTGGCTATCAAAGATTTCTGAAAATTCTTCACTATTTCATTAGATTATTGCATTTTATATAGTTAATATTTCCTCTGCTTCAAAATGCATTAACATGTACTTTTTTTTTACTTAATATTTTAAACTCTAGCACACTGGCTGAGGAGGGGCTGTGTCCCCAGAACTGGAACCCCTGGGAGCATACAGCATACCCCTGTGAGACTGGCTCTTAGACTAAGCTGCATCTGACCACCAGGGAACAAGAAAAATTAATTACTAGACACAGAATCTGTCACAGTGGATGTTAAAAATAGAAAATGTGGGCCCTTTGGTTTTCATCGAAAACATGAAAAAAGCCACAGAAGACCTGCAACTGCAAAGTAGCAAATGAGGGTAAACGAGCATGATCAGACCAGGTATGCAGGGGACAGGACAAGATTTGCTTCGAAAGGCAGGCCAGGGACTGGCAGTCAAGTGGCTTCGGTTGTGCCATGTGGCGTGAAGAGTGCGCAGAGGCAGGATCTGTGTCGAAGCAGCACACCGTCTGCATTGTGATTTTTTATTTGGGATGTGACTGGATTTCACATCCCACAGTTCCACTTTCTCACACTGCCTTTATTTTACTGACTTCACTCCCTGTGTGAAAAGCAGTGCTTTAACCAGAAATACAAAGACAAACAAGTTACATCCTTGACCTCAAGGAACCCACAGTCCTTCACAATCCTTCCCTGACCTCTGACTAGGTACACATTTCTTGAGAGGAGGGCTTTGTGTCTTATATTCCCATATTACATATTTATTTATTTCACAAATACTTTAACTACCTAACATTCTAAATATAATGGTAGGAATACAATGGTAAAACATGACATGGTCTCTCCCCTGTAAAGGAGCCTACACAAAGAGGGGAAACAAAAAACAAAGGCCGAGAGCTGTGTTGTGACAGGAGAGAGGCACAGAACTCTGAGTACACAGGTGGAGCCCCACACCCAGGCACCCTCCAAGGTTTGGGTAGAAAAGTCTCCTGACAAAACTGATACTCAAGCTGAGGCCTCAAGGATGAAGGAAAGTTACCCACCAAGAAAGTATCAAAGGAGTTTCCACACAAATGAAAGTTTGTGCAAAGGTCCAAAATGAGAGAATTTGTGGAGCCTAGAAGAGTGGGAGGGTCCCAGACAGCTGGAATTCACTGGAGGAGGAGGGAGTGGCCATCAGACCAAATGGGGAGCTCAGTGTTAAAGAGCCAGAATTTCTTCCTCAGGGCAAGATGTTTTTACATATGAGATGGGCAGTAAATATTTTCTTTGATGCATCAAATAGTCTTTCAAAGCAGTTCTACTCTTCTCTGTGCCCTGAATCAATATGGCTGACATCAGCAAAAACATGTAGGAGCCCCTAACACAGAAGGTTCTGGGTAATACCTACAACAGTGGTGTCCAATAAAAGTACGATGCAAGCCACATATGTAATTTTAACTTTTCTAGTAGCCATATTCTTAAAAAGTAAAATTAAGATTACTAATACATTTTGTTTAACCAATATTTCTAAAATATTATTTCAAATGTGTTCAATACTAAAAATATTAAGACATTTTACTTTCTTTTTTGTACAAAGTCTATAAAACTCAGTATGCACTCTGTACTTGCTGCACATCTCCATCTGGAGCGGCCACAGGTTCAGGGCTCTGCATGTGGCCGTGACTCCGTACTGAACAGGGCAGACTGAAAATGCGCTGTGGAAGCATTTCTTAGAAGGTCTACGGTACTTGTTGTTGCGCTGGTATTCCAAATCACTTTTTCAATGGGAAAAAAAAACACAGAGAACAGCTCACTTCTGAAAGGTATCCAGAGCCCCACTTCAGTAACACCGGCCACAGTGGGTGTGTATGCTTCCCAGACACTGTGCTGTGCCCACAATATGTGCAGGGCAGGCTTTCTAAAGAATAAGGTCTGTATCAACAGCTCTTACACCTAGTATATTAACAAAGCTCTGAATTAAATGAAACAGAAACAGATTAGTTCTCTGCTTTCCATTTTATTACCTTTTGAGACTATATTTAAATGAGTATGTCCTAGAATTTTGGAGTTTATAGGGAACCACTGTCATTTAAGGAAATGCTTAGGGTTCTCAGGCTGTCCTGCTTTGCCAATTTTTCCTTCCTGTCACCTGACTACTCTGTATTTGTCTTTAAAAAATAAAGAGTAGGGAGGTAGAAGGGGAGGGGGTCTAATATATAAAAGAACTTCATTTCAAGAATGTGGTGGGTCTGATTATATTCACTGTCTTTTTTTTAAAATATATTTTACTGATTTTTTACAGAGAGGAGGGGAGAGGGATAGAGAGTTAGAAACATCGATCAGAGAGAAACATCGATCAGCCGCCTCCTGCACACTCCCCACTGGGAATGTGCCCGCAACCAAGGTACATGCCCTTGACCGGAATCGAACCTGGGACCCTTCAGTCCGCAGGCCAATGCCCTATCCACTGAGCCAAACCAGTCAGGGCTATATTCACTGTCTTTTGCTTTATTATCTGGCAATTAAGTTGGAAGGCCCTAAGTGCCCTGAGTGAATATTTCACTTCATTTTCCAGGCTGCTCCTTCAGAAGTTACAAAATGTTGAATTCCACCACCTCTCAGCCTCCTGCGGAGTCCTGCTCCCAAAACCCCGTCATAACACAGCAAATCATTCCTGTGCTTTACCTGCTGGTCTTCATCGCGGGTGTGCTGCTCAATGGCGTGTCGGCGTGGGTCTTCTGCTACGTGCCCAGCTCCAAGAGCTTCATCGTCTATCTCAAGAACATTGTGGTTGCCGACTTCCTGATGAGCCTGACCTTCCCCTTCAAGATCCTCAGCGACTCGGGCCTGGGCCCCTGGCAGCTGGGCGTGTTTGTATGCCGGGTGTCGGCCGTACTCTTCTACGTCAACATGTACGTCGGCATCATGTTCTTTGGGCTCATCAGCTTCGACAGATATTACAAAATCGTGAAGCCTCTCCTGACTTCTTTCATCCAATCGGTGACTTACAGCAAACTCCTGGCAGTGACGGTGTGGCTGCTGATGCTCCTGCTCGCTATCCCCAACATTATCCTGACCAACCAGAGTGCTAAGGACAGCACACATGTAAAATGCATGGAGCTTAAAAACGAACTGGGACTCAAGTGGCACAAGGCATCAAACTACATCTTTGTGGGCATCTTCTGGCTTGTGTTCCTTCTGCTAATCATTTTCTACACTGCCATCACGAGGAAAATCTTCAAGTCCCACATGAAGTCCCGAAAGAATTCCATTTCCGTCAAGAGGAAATCCAGCCGCAATATATTCAGCATCATGCTGGTATTTTTTGTCTGCTTTGTACCTTATCACATTGCCAGAATCTCCTACACACAGAGCCAAACAGGAGCCCCTTTCAGCTGCCAGTCCAAGGAAATCTTGTACTATGTGAAAGAATTCACTCTGATACTGTCAGCAGCAAATGTGTGCTTAGACCCCATTATTTATTTCTTTCTATGCCAGCCATTTAGAGAAATCTTGTGTAAGAAATTGCACATCCCACTAAAAGCTCAGCATGACCCAGAAACTTCCAAAACCAGGAGGGGAAATACGATGCACGAAAGCACAGATACGCTGTGATTTCCCACCTTTCAAAGGAGGGCCCTGTGTGCGTGTTGTAACTTTCATTTACACAACAAGAGGAGTAAATGGGGGAAGGCCGTGATCGTAAGCATCGTCACTGAGCATTACTCTCCAATTAGTATAATAATTAAAATGTAAGTTTCCATGCTTTTGTGTGACATCAAAGAAAAAATAATACATACATTTTTCAATCATACCAAAATAGAAGGTTTAAATTAAACACTCATCTGGTCAGTTAATATAGAATTTTAAGCAGCAAATAAGAAAATAGACAGCAATCAAGACAATTCTCAGGGGTGTGTTTCCTCTCTAAATGCAATAATTAAGTTAGTAAGTTATGGGCAGTTTTTTCAACAGGATCATCAAGACCAACTTAAAGGCAGGCAACAGCTAGAAGCCTGTTGTAGTGAGGGAGTCAAGCTGTCTGATTTGAAGGAGAAAAAGGAGACACCCACTGATCTATCTCATGGCATTTCAAAGGAAAGTAGATATAAATTATGTACTTTGCAATAAAAAATGTAATTTTTTCTGATAGTATTTTGAGGATGATATAAATACATTTTTAATAACATCCTCTGCAGAGATTGGTTAAGCCACTTCATGAGCCTGGTGTTCCGGTGTTAGAGTATTTTTAAAAGTGGGCTCAAGCCCTGGCTGGTTTGGCTCAATGGATAGAGTGTTGGCTTGTGGACTGAAGGGTCCTGGGTTTGATTCTGGTCAAAGGCACACGCCCAGTTTACAGGCTCAATCCCCAGTAGGAGCTGTGCAGGAGGCAGCCAGTCAATGATTCTTTCTCATCATTGATGTCTGTCTCTCTGTCTGTCTGTCTGTCTCTCTCTCTCTCTACCTCTCTGAAACCAATATATACATATATATAAAATATATTTTTTTAAAAAAAGTGGGCTTGACCAAGGGAAGCTAGATATGGGCACGTGTTGCGACGACTTCTCCTGTTCATGGCAGGGACAAAAAGAGGATGCCTGGGAGAAAGACACACTCTCTCTCTCTCTCTCTCTCTCTCAGGATGGCCACATACATTCTTCCCTGGGGAGGGGGAAACAACATTCTTAGAAAGCAACTGGACTATATAAAAAAAATTATCAAAAATGTATAATAATGAGTGACAAGTTATTCATAAAATGAAAACTTACACATCACATTTTATGAAAAGCAATGAATTAAAATGGGCTATGGTTACTGGCTTATGACTTATGAAAACAATCTTTCTTTGCTATTAACCAGCTGGAAGACATTCAGCCCACCTTTCCTTATATAATTCTTTACTGTATATGTACTAATAAAGAAACTATTTTTAATAGTCTCATTTTTAAAAAAATAATCAAGATATGAAAAAATTATTACCAGATTTCCTCATAGTCAAGACATGGTATGGTTTGTTTAAGGCACTCAATTATGCATGTTAATAAGGACACTCAAATTGTACTTGCTTTTCATTTTTCAAATAAGTATTGCATATGCTCCATCAGATTTTAGGCAAAACTCAGAAAGCACACTTTAAGTTGAAGAAGAGATGGGAAGGTTTTTATACTCTGTGCCCAGTTTTTATCCTTGTAAAAGCTCCCTGCTCCCAACTCTGGGTCAAAAAACACAATCGCCAACCTACTATAAGCATGCTAGCTAAAACTAAGCTTGCTCTACTTGTTTGGCTATATATATTTGCAAAAGAAATTGACTGAGTTTATTCTTCATCCTTTCCACGGACCAGGACAAATTACTAAATGCTGGTGTTTTAAATGCCCCTATTGGGCCTGGGCAAAATGAAAGTAACAAAAAGAAGGTGGGTAGCACATGGAGAATGCCTTTGTATCGCCGTGCCAAAACAGATCAGCAATGTAAAAGGCAAGATTTCTCAAAAACAACATGCAATGCAGATAAGGATTCTGTGAAGCAAAAGGCAGGGGACAGTTACTGCATCTTATAACTTTCAGGTCAGGGCTACAACAAAAGGAAGCTGTAGAGCACTAACAACAGTTAACTCTGACTTAGAGAAGGTCACCAGCACCAGTGCAGGCAGGTGACAGGGAATACACACTCCAGGCCCTTCTGTAGAGAAAGCTATAGTGCAGGTCTTCAAGTGTCAGGCTGCCTGTGCGGTGTTTACACCCAGGTGCTGTGGCGGAAAGGAAGGCAATATAAGTTTGGTTGTAAGAAAATGGAAAATAGAGAATGTTAAAGATGACGCTGATCCTGGCCGGTGTGGTTCAGTGGTCGAGTGTCGACCCATGTACGGAGAGGTTGTCAGTCCAATTCCCGGTCACATGCCTAGGTTGTGGACTTGATCCCCAGTGGGTGGTGTCCTCTCCTTTCTACTCTCTCTAAAAGAAAAATCAATAAAAAACATAAGAAAGAGAAAAAAAGATGATAGTGAGCTGAGAGTTTGAGCCTCACCAAGAGGCCAACAGGCACTTAGCTTCAGTCAACTGGGTCCATGTGTTTTCAAGCCACACAATTTTGAATTCCAGGGCAGCAGTGAAAAGAAAACATGTGTGTGGATAGAATGATATACCGACAGCTGCTCTGCAACATCTTACGTGCCGAAATCTAATAGAAAGGGACTCAGAAGTGGCTCTTGACTGAAATGAAAATGCCCCTTCATAGGAATCCTCATGTTTTCTTGAACTAAACTGAGGCTCTATGTTGATGCGTAATTGATTCAACCACCTATACAAAAATACTCTAAGCGTTTTTATAAAAGAAACATTTGACACAAGAATCAAGAAACAAAGAAATCACAGTCATATAAAAAGGTTACACATGAAACCCACCCACAGGGAGGCCCTCACCTTGCAACTGTCTTTTACAAAACGTCATCATCAGCAATGCCCACTTGTTGGTTATCTCCTCAGCTTCCACACTCTCTTTTCTCAGCAGTCAAAGCAAACTTTTTTCCTTTGGGAAATTCACCTTCCCCTGTTCTCAGCCATATACAGTCCTGGAGCCCATCCTGTCCCTGACCTCAGGGTGAGGCCATAACTGATAACCAGCATGTCCAACTCCACTGGCCACAAGCTGAGAGGAAAAGGACCCAATGTGAGCAAGTCCTAAATTCCTGAGAAATTCTCCAGACGGCTTGCTGTCAACATGCAAAGTCCCGAGTGCTTCTTCCATCGGCCACCACAAAAGCAAAGTGCACAGCTTTCTCTGAGTTGAAACTAAGCCCGCACAAGGTGGCCAGGGAAGTGTTACCAACCCAGCTCTGGTTCAGTGACAAAGGCCCTTCATCAGCCTCAACTAAGGCCACTCCTACAACTGTGGACACTCAGCTAATGAATCTCTTCAAAAGCATAAGCGCTATTTTCATTGTATTTCTTCGTCACGTACAAATGAGAAAGTCCTGATATATTGGATTAGCTTAAAAAGTAGTCCAGGAACTCTAGAAAACACCTTACACCAGCTGTGCTACCATCTGATGTAGTCTGTCCTTAACCACCCTGCATCCTCTAACTGGCACTGGAGAAAGAAGGAAAGTCAGTATCTTTATTCATACAGACCATATCTGTAACACCAGGAGACTGCATCCTTACAATTACACACAAAACAGGTCATCCCCTCCACAACGACCAGGGCTGTGCTCTGAGAAGCAGCATGTGAGGTGTGTGCTTGCGTGGGGGGACCGGCAGCACCCAGTGCTCTTCAAAGGAAAACCACCATTTCCTCTCGGTCACCTATTGTCTGCAAGTAGCCAATGGCACCCAGACTTCCGTTTCATGACAAGAAATCCCCACCAGAAAACACTTCAACAAAATGTAGTTTTCCTTTCTCACAAGCCACTCTGAAAAATGCTTCAATCATTTCATAGCACTGTTTGTACAAAATGATTAAATATTGTATTACTTTATCAGTAGTAAATATATTTTTTAAACCTTATTGATAAACTAGCTATAGAAAAGAAACAAATTATTCCATGAAATAAGGTTTCCAGGTTGATAAGGAATAGAAGTGGCTCCATTCCCGTCTCCCCACCTCCAGAAGCTGAGGGAAAAGCAGGAGGCAGAGTTATAAAATGAGGCCCATCTCAACCACAACAGATATAAAAACTACTTTCACCAGTCAAGTTTATGAGGCTACTTGTTACCTTTTGAAGGCCCTCACTGTATAATTCTGACTCCTCTCATGGTCAAAGTTAAGATCTCCCAACCCACCTCTCACCCCACTTCCAAAACATTATCTCTATTCAGTGCTTTGGGGACCAACAGTGCAGGACTCTGGGTCAGGGTCATCCTGCTGTTCCACCCCCATGGAATCAGTACATCCGGGGGAGCCCAGAGCTACACTATTTTCCTCTCCCTCCCAAATCACAGTCACTGGTGAACTGCTAAGCCCTCAAAGTGCATAGCAAAGTCCCACGGGCTTATTCCCTATCATTTCATCCCTGGACATAAAAGACACCAAAAGATGGCTTTTATTATCTCCATATAAAATGTCATATTACTTAAAACAATTTCTTGATAATCCTTTTTCTACAGTAAATTGTAACTTGCAGATTTTTCAAGTTATTAATTATTCATGTTCCACATTGAGTCCTTAGCTTTCTGAGGGAATACCAGCTCTCTGACATCTCACTGAAATGAGGAGTTAATCTTCATTTTGTTTCTAAAGTAAAAGCCAATTTCAGCCTGGTATCATTTTTTAAGTACATTATATTATTAATAAATGATAATTTTATTAATATTATTTGATATTATTAAAGCATTTAGCAAAATAAAAAGGTAATTTTTATAGGAAATGCAGTGTTTCCATTAATGTTGTTCAAAATGAGAGCTTCTGAAGTGTTTACAAGTTTACATTCAGGCGTCTGGGTGGTGACAGACAAAGCACTGAGGAATATTTAAAATCTAACTGAGAGGAATAAAGAGCAATCTGCGCTACATAAAATAATGAGATGGCACTAAAAACACAGGAAGTCAACACACCCAATTCTCTCTTCCTCACACTTCCCTCCTCAGCATTGAACCCTGGTCGCTCCCCTCCCACTGCCATGCATTTCCGATCCTCAAAGCCTCTCAGCTAATGTGACTTTAGTCCTCCTCTAACTGGCATCTTGCCTTCCACTTTCTCCCCTGACCCCACATACTCTATCTAACACCCAGCTTTACCTACTGCTGCACTGCCACACAACTTTCCTGAGCTCTCCCCTGCTTATTCAAGCATGCAAGGCTGACCAGGTCGATCCAAGATTTGGTCTCATCTGTGTCCTCACACAGATCCTGCTCAGATACTCCAAGTACCCAGAATGCCTGCGAGTTCCCAAACACACTTCGCACTCCCCAGTCATGCCCGTAATGCCCCAAGCACGCCACCATCCTCCCATTTCTCAGAAGCATCCCTTCATCCTACCGGGGCATCTCCTGGATTCACAGGTTCTAACAGCCAGCCATAATTTTGGATCACTGCAGGTCCTGCATATTCTTGTCACCCTTCTACGTTGTAACCTTCTAAAAGTCACAAAAATATTCCCTAGCATGGGCGCTAAAGAGGCGGCCTGCAAATCAGTAAATATTTGTTGCTGCATTTTTTTTTTACTTCATCAAAAAACAAAGATTCACATGAAAAGAAAGGGAGAATTCCTCTAAAGAACCTCCTCCTGGAAAGTAACAACGGAGTTTGTAAAATGGAGAGTTATGAGCTTTGAAAGTGTGTTACTCATACTTCATTAAAAGGGGAGCATAATGACACAAGTGGAAAAGAAAAAAATGAACTCAGTGACTAAAGAAAACAAGATAAACTTTACAAGTTCTCTTTTAAGTATTCCCTTCCAATTAATTATTTCATACCCCTGGGTCAAAGAGCAGTCGCACCTCACAGCAGAAAGGCCATATGGACTGTGTGTTGACCTTAAAATAGCATTGTACTGTCAATAAAAAGGCAGAAGAGCAAAAGGAGGGGAAAGGAGAATGACAGGGAATATGCTCAGCCACTCATAACCAACTTCACAGTCCAAGAATGTGCAAAACACCTTTGCCTTCAAAACATTTCCAAATTTTTGCTCCATTTCATTAAAAAGGTAACAAATGAAGGCAGAGCTTAAATCATGCAGACAAAGCAACATCTTGGAAGAGCTATATGTGCACCACACTTTAAAACCACTCTGTCCATTATGTCCATCACTCACAAATTTGAAGATACTAGGGTCGGGAAAAAGACTTTGGAGTGATCCAGGTGGGAAAGTGAATTATGTGCTTTTAAAAAACTTTCAAAGTACAAACCAAAAGCACAGTGGCTCCAAGGAGAAGGCGATAGGAGCCACACAAGCTGCTAGAGAGATGTTTTGCTCACCAGCATTCATTAACCAAGGATCATACAAAGTTTCAGGATGCAAGTTACTGTTGAGTTGAGAGTATTCTGACTTGCAAATTCCAGGAGAAGAGTGGCAACAGTGGAATACTGTTCCACTGCCCGATGGCATGCAAATTCGAATCCTGGTAAACACTAAATGGGGGACTGCTGGCCTGCTTTAGAGCCACTGCTTCTGCCCAACACTTCCATTTAAGAAGCATAAGTTTGTGCTGGGACACTGGAGTCTAACTGTGCAGCTGTTAGAGAGGAATCTCCTACGTGTCATAGATTCTTTAAAGAAGTTCCCAGGACTGTGTCTGGCTATGGCAGTGGCCACATACCCCAACACTCAGTTTCCCTCCTCATTAGTCCCAAAGGCCTCCCATGCTATGTTTAAAAGGCAAATTTTAATGATGTTAAATTAAACATTAAAAATTATATTTCTACTGAAATATGAAATGTTTTTTGGTATTTTGTCCAATAAAATCAAAAGCATGATGCATGTGGATAGGGGGGATAGATTCCTGGGGCAATTTAGCTTCCATTTTTTTTTAATATATTTTTATTGAGTTCAGAGAGGAAGGGGGCGGGGAGAGACAGAACATCAATGATGAGAGAGAATCATTGATTGGCTGCCTCCTGCACACCCCCTACTGTGGATCGAGCCCACAACCCAGGCATGTGCCCTTGACTGAAATTGAACCTGGGAACCTTCAGTCAGCAGGCTGACACTCTATTCACTGAGCCAAACTGGATAGAGCATCCATTTTTATTTTAAACATACAAAATATCCATTAAAGTAACTAATGCATCATTTCCAATAAAAAGTATTACCATGACCAACGTAAGGGAAAAATAACTTCCCCTCACTCCTTCCCACTTGGGTTTCTGAGGTACTGGGTTAGTGGTGATGTGTCATTTCCTAGAACACTAACAAGAGACGACCTGAACAACATTTGTCCTAATGAAACAGAAAAAGGCGACTTATGAAAATTCAAAGGGAACTCATGTTAAAACAAAAAGAGGGACAACAGCCCCCCAAAGCATATTTCCACTGTGAACAAACTTCCACAAAACATAAGGTGCCTCAGCTCATTCTCAAAAGAAAAGAACCTGGTTCGGTTTCACTATTAAAAGTGTGGTTTCCCACTATTCCAAAAAGGAAACAGAACTCTGAGATCTGGGGTACTTCAGCTCTTGAATGTTTGGCAATCCAGACACAAAAGCCTTAGTGGGTTTTTAAGGACAGTCAAATGTACTTCTTAACTCCGTCTATACCCCAAAGTGAACATGGAAGTAAACATACACTAGTAAATACACCAACCTAAAAAATAACAACAAACAACTTTACCAAAATCTGTTTATTTCCATTTTCCTTCACACCATGCTAAAATCATTCACCACTCAGCTGGCAGCCAACTCCATCTCGCCAAATTCTCTCCATCTCAGCCTCTACATCGCCCACTGAATGTCAACCCTGACCATACTGCTCCCTTACCTGGCCATCTGCAGGCAAGTCTTTTCTGAAGTGTTTTAGAGAGTCCTGTTCCACATAGATCTTAAAAGACGAATCATTTCCTAGCACTATCGTAATGAAAGTTAACACTGGTTCTGAACCAAAATCAAATACAAAGTCGGAGAGAGTTTGGGATTTTCCTCTAATATTTAAGTGAATATACATAAAAAAAGAACCTTTTCTTTTGCAAAATAAAAACAATAATTACATGGATTTGGAGGACACCAGAATATCTTAAACAAATGGCCACCATTATCATAAGCATCCTCACATTGCTTTCTTCAAAAGGTCCCTTTGACTCTTCTAAATTCATTACCTCAGCTTGGCAAGTCCCATTTAGTCTTTTGAGAAATTTTTCTTTTTTAAAGTTAATACCAAAAGGGACTGAATTTTAAACTCTGGAGAGGTTCCTTTGAACTTTTTTCTAATTATTTGGGAACTGACTAAGAATTATTAGGAGAAAAAGAGATGAAACCAAAGCATCTACCAAACCAATGAAGCAACAGAAGAAAGCAGACCATGATTGACCAGGCAATGGCTCAACTACAAATCGACTTTGTACCAGCAGACTTAGAACTTCCTAAAATGTTCTTGAAATGTACACTCTATATGCTGTTTTGTAAAAGCTACCCTCATGCAAGAAACATAACCTAACAGAGCCAATAGATGACAGGGATAAGAGAGTGACTTTTTGTTAGGTCCCTCACCATGCTGGGCTCCATTCAGACACTCACTAAATATTTGCTCACCCACAGGCAGAATGAACAATGACCCAAACATTTAAAATGCATAGTTGCATACAATCTAATAATTACAAATTAATTGTCTCAATTCATTAAGCTGTTAGGGCCAAATTGACAAATACTCATTATATGTCTACTCTAGTAACTTATGAAAACAGAACCAACATATTGAATGAAAAAAGTACAAACCATGAACCAGTATGTACAATATAATAACATTTTTAAGTGGGTGTGTATACATACAGAAAATTTTTAAAATGTATATGCTAAAAATGTTAACAGGAGTTATCTCGGTATATAGTGACTTACCTCTTCTATTTCCAGATTTTTCTACAATGAACAAAAAAGAATGAAGAAAAATAAAACATAGAATAGTTTACCAGACAATGTCAAATCACATCTTTTTTGTTTGTTTGTTTATTAAAAGATGTCTCTAGCAGGATTCATACTGCAACCATTATTTTAAAATTATAACTTTGAAAGGCTGATGGGTATCAATATGTAGAACTAAAGAAATTCACTTGAACACCTAGTATCTGTAACTCATAACCCCTTCCAAGGCATAAAAATTAATGTTCTTTAAAATCATTATGATGAAAAACACAGCTTTGTTGTTTAAAAAAAAACTATTAGGCACTACAATGGACAAATAAAAATCCTTCCACTAAAATTAGAATAGACAACTCTGAATTGCTTAAGAAAGCATACACAAAACTGAAAAGAACCTCCTTATAGGCCTTCATATAGTTAAACTATTTGCAAACCACAGTTTCATCTACGTCAATATGCACATTTAAAACCACACAAAAGGAAAGGAAATTTTTAGTACAACCAGCAGCCCCTCAATAGAGCTGTTACTGCTACAGCCAGACGAACAGCACATGCTTCTCTGAGGACTTGAAGAGTGGCCACTGAGGCTCCGGGAATATACCCCAGGTATGTCTTTTTAAATACTTCATATACTTTACTGTCTTTCTTTGGAAGGAAAAGCTATGATTTTCGGTGTTTAAACCATGTAATTGGAAATGTCAACATGTAGCAAGGCTGTTGGGTAAGAAAGCACCAGTTATTAATCTCTAAGTAGATTCTCACTGTGAACTACACTATAATGTTCTCCTATCTGAAGACCCCATCCATTCTCAGAAAAACAGCTTAATCCATACAGGGCTGAATACTTACTTACAGGTGAGCATTGCTATTAAGTAACTCAATTTTACAACTGAATGAATAAAGGCCATGTTGGTCCTCACAACAGGGCACAATGGTTCGTAAAATGACTTCCTACTACACACATTATAATAGGTAATTTCAAGAAAATTCCATTGTGACTTCCATAAAAAAACCTAATGTGTTTATTTTCTAAGCAATGGGCTTTTAATCCAAACAAAGAAGACACTTGAAATATTTTCCATTTTGCTGGAGTACCTCTGGATACCACAAATTTCCACAGGCTAATAAGTGGCTGACAAAATATTGATCAAGCATTTAGTTTTCAAATTCATTATTGATAACACAGGTGTTATTATAGTATAATTTAACCCCTAACTGACATAACCAAAACTTTAAATGAAGAGATTTGGTTTCTGTTGCAATCTAGACAGGTTGATGAAAGCCACTGCGAAGCACTACGTGATTTGCAAGCATTATTGAATACATAAACACACTGTGATTATTTTTAAATAAATTACTTATGGGTGGTATATATGGTCAGTGCCAGTTATAGAGAAAATTAATTGATCCAAACAATCCTTCTCTAATCCGTGTTTACTATACATTCTTCTATAAAATAGGGCTTTATTGTATAATAGTATGAGCAATGGGGCACTTTTAAAAAACACATTATGCTCAGCCAGTATGACTCAGTTGGTTGAGCACCGTCCGATGCACCAGGAGGTCGCTTGTTCGATTCCTGGTCAGAGCGCATGCCCAGGTTTCGGGTTCAACCCCCAATGGGTGGCGTGCAGGAGGCAGCTGAAAGATGTTTCTCTCTCATCAACATTTCTCTCTCTCTCTTTCTCCCTTCTCTCAGAAATCAATACAAACTTAAAAAAATAATAAAATAAAAAAGCACATTAGTATGTTACTATTATGTAATATTTGAAATACAAGCGCATAAGCCAAAATCCTAGTTCCTTATAAAGGAACAATGAACAAAGATGGGAGACAGGGGCCAATCTGCACCGTTAGCTTCTGACCAGGGAAGAAAAGGTGCTCAGGAAGTCACAGCACACATAATGGTTACCATGGAAAACCAGTCCTAAGGAAGTCAGTGAAGCCTGGATTAGACTTTAGATGTGAAGAGCTTCCTCCAGGCATTTAGGATAGGCAGGACTCCAGTTTAGAGCGGGAGATAAAGGCAGAACTTCCAGAAAGCAATCAAGGTAAGAGTCTAGCCTGCTCTGTGAAGCCTTGAGCAAACCAAGTGCAGACCTCAGTTTCCTCAAATGATCTGAGGATTGAACTAAATGTTATCAATAAAGGTTCACTCCATCCTTAAAGTCCTTTGATCCCACAATTTAATCACAACCAAAAATACAAAGGCAGAAGAAACAGTTCACAGAACAGAGGAGATCCCACCGACCTAAAGTAGCAAGGAGGGACAAAGACAGTAGGGAGGTATGGAGAGACTACGTCATGGGAACTTCAAAAGTAAAGGTTAGGTTTCAAGGATAGAACGTTTCATCCCCTCGAACATTTCCCATCTCAAACAACTTGCTTCTCAACCTGACAACCCTTTCATGCTGATACTGGTATGAGCAGTCACGAATTTCTCAGGTGACAAACAAAGAGAGAATATGTGAACATCAGTCAGTTTACCTCAGGATATTGTGCTGTGAATATTTTCATGCTTTTTTGCTTTTAATTGTTAAATTTTCATTTTTTACTGTACATTTCCTTTCCTTTTAGTTAAATTTTCATTTATATTTCATGTCCTTTTTGTTTTTTTAAGTGTTTACTTATACATTAAACAGTACTGTAGACATGTACTGTAGGCAAGAAAGGTTAAACCAGAAAATCATTTGGGGGTCTGGAATGAATTAACTCAATTTACTAATGGGGGAAAAAATGATTTGGTTTTCAAACAGCCTTCTAGAACAAATTAAGTTCGAGAAAAGAGGTTCCACTGTATATATATTATAAAATGAAACATCAAAATACATGAAGCCTAAACTTCTTTTATTAGTATTTAGAAAAAAATTAAGAATGAAAATTGCTTAGAATATAGTTGCTGCCCTTAGTAAAGGTTGGTAATAATAATAATGATAATAATAACCATCACCATCATTATTGTTAATACTATTACTGTTGGGACAGACTTTTGGAGTGGTTTCTGAGATCAGATGGCCCGATTTGGAATCCTGGCTCTATATCCAACCATATAATCTTTGGTGTTACTTAACCTATTGTGCCTCAGTTTTCTCATCTGGAAAACAGGAATAATAATACATGGTAGTAATGATGGAAGGTTAATAGGTTCATGTAAAGTCCTTAGCATAGTGCCAGACCCAAAGTCAGTACTTAATTGTTTCCATTGAGTTTATGACCATTTGTGGCCTCTAAAAATCCTCTCAGGTCAGAAAGTAGGAAGGACATGTACCCTTTCCATGACATGAATTTAGAAAGATTTATGTACCGCTGCCTTATCAATCCATTTGCATACTGTTTCATCCCAAGATGAGCACAATGGATCATTAAATAATTAAGGAGAATTAAGATTCAGAAAGCTTCAGCAGTTTTGGTTATTTTTTTTAAGGGAAGTTTGAATAGGCTTATCTGGCCTTCTTAATCAGCCACTATACTTACTATTACTACATTTAAAAAGTTATCTATTCATTTTTATGGCTAAAACACAAAAATACACTACTTGTTAAAACAAAAGAAAGGTACTTAATATGCATGAGGAGGGAGCATCTCAAGAAGCAGCCCCAGAAAGAAGTGCCCGTGACCTTGGGGTACCAGGGGCACTGGACCAGGGCAAAGGCAGCGAGTGAAGTCCAATTGGTTTAACTTGTGCTTCTAACACCCAATGTTCCAGACTTGGAGGAACATGGTATTGTGTAAATCACAGTGGTTCAAGGGCGTGTCTTCTACTTCTAGCTTGACTGCCTCAAAACCCACAGTGAAAGAGAAAGAAAACACTCTGAAGTGTCAACATTAGACGTTTTGATACTAATATAGCTGAGCTTTTCTTCGAGAGTTTTGTTACCAATGTTCTAGAAGCCTTAAAAGACATTCTTGAAATTTCTCAAAAATACTAAGAACACAGAAACATCTATACAAGCACTGTCCAATAGAAATATAATGCAAACCACAGAGGCACTTTAAAATTATCTAGTAGCTGCACTTAAAAGAGCAAAAAGAAACAGGATAAACTAATCTTAATATTATATTTAACCTATACATCAAAAATATTTTGACATGTGCTCAGTATGAAAATATTAATGAGATATTTTACTAATTGTTGTATTATTTGCATAAATGAATACAATTTTACTACTTGTACTATTTTAAAAAATAATTTGTACTAAATCTTTAAAACCCAGTGTGAATTCTGCATTTATAACGCATGTCAATCTGGACTGGCCACATTTCAAATGCTCAATAGTCACCTGTGGTGGCAGCCTACCATCATAGTGGACACCAGAGATCTATACCATGAAACTGGAGCCAGAAAAAGGGAGGTAATAAGCATCAGTTCTGGACTAGACTCTAATCCTTCAACTCTTTCTGCTAAAAAGAAAAATAAAATAAAATTTTGATTGTGAAAATGTTCTAGTACAGGAGTGGGCAAACTTTTTGATTCGAGGGCCACAATGGGTTCTTAAACTGGACCGGAGGGCCAGAACAAAAGCATGGATGGAGGGTTTGAAGTTTTATTCATTTGAAACGGGCCGTAGTTTGCTCACGGCTGTTCTAGTAGGTTAGATAATAAAGGGCCTACTTTTGAAATACCTACTTTTAAATTTTAGTACAACTTTGTTACTCTTACCACCCCCTCAGTCTAGGTTCCTCCAGCACCAGCAGTTCTATCAACCTATAAGCAAAGAAAGCCAGATAGCCTCATACAGCTCTTCCAGCTCAGCCACAACCAAACCATTTTACTCTCGTTTCAACTCTAGTTCTCAGAATTTCAGTTTACTTATCTCCTCTGCAAACTAACTTCCAAGCCAACTGGTAACAAGAGCTATCCGAAGGCAAAAGTATGATGTCAAAAATATGCCTTTTAGAAGCTAACCTAATGGGATTTCCCAAAAACACAAAATTAGACCATGGAAAACCCAGGCTTCCTGATAAGCTAAGATGTTCCCACCAGTCCACATGCTTTAGAAGAGTTCATCAGAAAAATTCTAAGAACCAGAAAGATTGGGACGGAGGTATTGTTAGTTCAAGTTATTTTAAAGGAAATAATTTCTAATTTTAATTACTAGCCTCTCTTCCCTTCTCTTTTAACAAATTTTTAAAATTTTGTTTTTTAGAAGAGTCATCCTTACTTTCGAACAAGATGACAAACAGTTCTACCTTCTGTCCAGTTTACAGAGATCTGGAGCCATTCACATATTTCTTTTACTTAGTTTTCCTTATTGGAATTATTGGAAGTTGTTTTGCAACATGGGCTTTCATGCAGAAAAACTCAAATCACAGGTGTGTAAGCATATACTTAATTAATTTGCTTACAGCCGATTTCCTGCTCACTCTGGCATTACCAGTGAAAATTGCTGTTGACTTGGGTGTGGCACCCTGGAAGCTGAGGATATTCCACTGCCAAGTAACAGCCTGCCTCATCTACATTAATATGTACTTATCGATTATCTTCTTAGCATTTGTCAGCATTGACCGCTGTCTTCAATTGACACACAGCTGCAAGATTTATCGAATACAAGAACCTGGATTTGGCAAAATGATATCGACTGTTGTGTGGGGAATGGTCCTTCTGATAATGGTGCCAAACATGGTGATTCCCATCAAAGACATCAAGGAAAAGCCAAACGTAGGATGCATGGAATTCAAAAAGGAGTTTGGAAGAAATTGGCATTTGCTGACAAACTTCATATGTATAGCTATATTTTTAAATTTCTCAGCCATCATTTTGATATCAAACTGCCTAGTAATTCGACAACTCTACAGAAACAAAGATAATGAAAATTATTCAAATGTGAAAAGAGCTCTTGTCAACATACTTTTAGTGACTACAGCCTACATTATATGCTTTGTTCCTTACCACATTGTCAGAATCCCATACACGCTCAGCCAGACCGAGGTCATATCTGACTGTCCAACCAGGATTTCCCTCTTCAAAGCCAAAGAGGCCACGCTGCTCCTGGCGGTGTCAAACTTGTGCTTTGACCCTCTCCTGTACTATCAGCTCTCAAAGGCATTCCGCTTGAAGGTCACCGCAACTTTTGCTACAGGTAAGGAGAGCAGGGCTCAGAAAGAAAAATCAAGTTGTGAAAATGATGCATAAACCATGGGATTGTGCTATAACTTTATGCTGCAACTTCTTCCCTTACTGGACAACAATTGCAAAACAACTGGAAAAGAGGAGAAAAAGAGAGCCTCGGAATGTAAAAGTACAGACAGTTAGCAAATGTGGCATGGTTTACTGTGAAACCTTGTTTTTAAATGCAAACCAAGCAGTACTTCTTGGTTGTTAAGACAAATATTTGTACAAAAAAACTAAAAATTCTTGTTAAACCAATGTAAAACCCTGCAATATCCTTGAAATCCAAATGACTTCTATGGCGGACACAGGGGTGTTCATGAGGTGTTCACTGAAATACCTGGAACTGACTTCTTGAGAAAAATATGCAAAATAAAGGTGGCCCTTAAATAGAGGTTTGAACTGCATGGGTCCGCTTACATGCAATTTTTTTTTCAATAAATACATATGGTACTGTAAACGCATATTCTCTTCCTTATGATTTTTTTCAATAACATTTTATTTGTTCAAGCTAACTTTATTATAAGAATACAATACATAATGCATATAATGTAAAAATTATGTGTCCACCAACTGTTTATGAAATCAGTAAGGCTTCCGGTCAACAGTGCACTATTGGCAGAGAAGTTTGGGGGGAATCACAAGGTATATGTAGATTTTTTACTGTGAAGGGGTTAGCGCCATTTACCTCTTCATATAAACTCTACGTAAGTTGCCATAAAGCCCTTCAGCAACACAATTTAAAGCCTTTTAGATCGCTTTAAAAAAAAGGCCAACTTATTTTTACATGAAACCTGATTTATTTTTAATCCACCTTCCAGCTCACTACTCCAATAACTTTCTGCTGTTAGTATGACAAATTCAGTGATTTCTTATTTTTATTTTATAGTAATATGAAATAGACCCTATAACATTTTCAAGGGGAATTGTTAAATTATACTAACTGCCAAACTACTGTTTTGGAACTAGAAACTCACATTGAAGTTATGGAAAAAGAGCACCAGTCAAATGGTCTTAAAATAGATACGCCCACTCCACACAGCAAGGCCTGGTTAGGAAAGCAGTGGTGCTAGGCTGGCTGCTGCCACCCAGATCCTGAAGGTGGGTGACCCCATCTGAGGCCGGCACACTGGAGTGTGGGTGACTCCTGCTCTACGGATCACTCCCTTCGATCTCTCTACTACCAGTAATGCAGAAACGATTCAATAGATGATGAAATAAGACACTTATTTAAAGAAAAGAAGATTACAAAGTTTAGACAAGCATGCATGAAGTTTTGTGAGGGGTTTCATCTCGATAGTACAAGCTCATATTAAAACAACTGGTAATCCATGAACATTAGCTGCCATGATTAAGAAACTATATTTCTGGAAAGTAACAAAACAAGTTTGATTCCATACTCCTTTTTAGATCTGCATTAAGAATTATTTTCTAAAGCCTGACCCAAGACAACTCCTGTCTACAATTTCACAAATATATTCTTTGAGTTTGAAGAGAATGATAAATAAGAAAATACACACACAAAAGTGCCTACTGCACTCATAACATGGTAAGTTCTGAACAAATGCTAGCTGGCAAGTGTTAATCAGCATCACATGTCTGACCCCGACAGGCTGGTAGGATGCCTAGCCTAGAACCTGTGCTTGTTGGTATTCTAAGAACATGTTTCTACTGATGGGCAGATCAAGACATTGTTCCTATAGGAGAATACATGAAACTAGTCTATTTTTCAAAACTCTTTGGTCAAGTCCGCTTTAGTCCTCTCTCCTTGCCCTTCAGTCACTAGGGCCCCATCTTAGAGAGAGGTAAAAGAATCTTTGTTTTAAATCATATTCTTATAGTCTCCTCACTTGTTTGATAAATCAGCCTAATTTTCCTTTTTAGTAAAGAGAACCAGACTCTACAACATGTTATATTAATATATACTTTTATTTCCCTTTATTGATGCCTTCTAATTATACTCACAGTATAAAGGGGTTTAGGGCAACTGGTGATGGAAGGCTATGAAATATACCCTGCCACATCCATTTATTAGTTCTTTTTATGATTGCAATACAATTGAATTATATCATAATTCATCATGAGAATAAGCCATTAGAAGAAATTCATGTTCCTCAGGGAAGTTAGTGGACAGTGTTTAGAATACTAAATGCCGGGGATGACGGTGTTGCTAAGGATGTGAACAAAAGAATGAAGAAGTGTATGGTGAGCGCCCTGCTCTGACACCAGGCACATGGAGGGGAGCCCTGCGAAGCTCTGCTCACCCAGCTTCAACCATTCTCAACACTGCCATATTTGCTTCATTTCCCCCTCTCCATTTTCTTCTTTTTCTAAAATAAACCTTTTATTTTGAAGTAATATAAAACTTATAAGAAAGGTACAAATATGGTAGAGTTCCCACATACCCTTCATCCCATTTTGCCCTAATGTTAATGCCTTACACACCCACAACACATTTGTCAAAACCAGGATATTAACACCGGTGCGTTACTGTTAACTACACTCCACTTCAATTACCCGGCCCCCTGACTCTATTTTAAAACAAATCCCAGATATCATGATAGTTCATCCAGGGATTCTTCAGGATACAGCTCTAAATATCAGGGCTATTCTTTCTGCTGCCTGAATAAACTGTAAGATTATTCCATTATATTAAAAATGAGTGACACAGGTAACAGCTGAACAGTGTTGAGACAGCCCTACCCAATTTGGCTCAGTGGATAGAGCATTGGCCCGCGGAGTGAAGGGTCCCAGTTTTGATTCCGGTCAAGGGCACATACCCCAGTTGCAGACTCCCGGCCCTGGTTGGGGGCATGTGGGAGACAACGAACTGATGTGTCTCTCTCACATCTATGTTTCTCTCTGTCTCTCCTTCTCCCTTCCACTCTTTCTAAAAATCAATGGTAAAAATATCCTCGAGTGAAGATTAAAAAAAATAATGTTGATACAGTCAGCCAGTGATGAACACGAAAAAATTATGGCAACTTTTGACATAACCCTGGACATAGAAAAGTTCACACCAAAAAAAGGGTTCTTAATTTAATAAAGGGGAAAAAATAAATGGGTGTAGTGATTTTGAAAGTCATTTCAGAGGAAGTTCCAAAATAACCAATCAATCAATAAATAAACAAATGTAATAAAATATTTAGTTTGCAGATCAAAACTCCTCAAAGATATCCAGGAAATAACATAATGCATACCTAAAATTATATTTTTGCTAAAATAATAATAGTGTCTAATGAGATTTACTCATTAAAATTATACTTAAAATCCCAGGAAAAAATGATAGTGAACCTAAGAATAAAAACATTTACAGATCTTGGCCCAATCTTCATTACTAATAACAAAAACTAAACTTGTTTCCCTTTAAAATAGAGCACTTCACTCTTTATAATTCACACTCTAAATTTCCTGGCAAGTATTTCCCATGTGCTCTCCAGTTCTTAAATTCAACAGGTCAAAATCTAAATCCATCTCACATACAACCTCTTCCATGAAGCCCTACCCAATTTCTCAATCAGATGCTCTCTCTCCCTTCCAACATTTACTCTTGGAGAGTGGAAAAAACCCAAAAATGTCCAATGATTCACCTTCCAGTGGGCACCTGGGTTTTTACTCATTGTACTTTTTAATGCTTGTTATTTTATAGACATTAGTCTCCTCCTATCTTATTCATCTTTCCTGTGTCCATAAATTGTTATTCATCTGCATAATACCAAAAGTAACTACCACAATACAGTGCACATAAATGCTACTCGATAAATGAGCTTCAAATTGAAGTAGGAAAACAAATTTAGCCATTATTTTCAGTGACTCAAATGCTCAATAAAAGGACATTAATATAGTAAATTCTTTTAAATCTAGTCAGCTAGTAGTACCACACCACACATGGGCACTCATTAGTACATAAACCATATGGTGAGAGTTATAACAAAAGAAGCAATGAATACAAACACTCACCTGCTATCACATGTACTGTTCAAACAAGTAGTTGAATAGTCTATGGCTAATCATCCTCTAATGAAATAATCAAATTGTCAACTGACTGACCCGCTGACTTACCAGAGGTATGGGAAAATGTGTTGCATACTGCAGGTGTCGCAGGAGGTCATAATTAGATGGAAAAATCAACTCTCTTGGTTTTTCTCTCTTCAGCAGCTTCTCACCATTAACTGACATTCTTCTGCCCACAGAAGGGTTGATGATCTCACAGGACTCTCCAGGCATAGGAGAAAAAATCTAAGTCATATAAAGCAAATGGTGGAGGTTATAAATGAAAGAGAGTGACGCCAACACCAGAACTGCATACAGAGCTTCCAACACACAAAACACTCAAACAATATCCTTTCCTTATTTAACCACTGAGCAAAATATATACAGAAATTGTGTTTATTTCCATAAACTTCATATTCAGATCACTAGGAAGCTGCCGCCATCGTCCTCCATTTTGAAGATGAGACCATGACGACCACACACGTGAGAAATGGGCCCAGCTGTATTTCCTGGAAGGCCGGAGACAGACCAGACTCCAGGTCAGTATTTTCCTCTTAGGGCTACATTTCCTACAAAAACACATGCACTGAAATAGTTAACAAGCTAATGAATAACATAAAGGTTTTATTCTTTTCCCCAAACAATATTTTTTATAAAGAGGGACTCATTAAGATTCATGGGGAAGAGCACATAATTATACTTAGATAAAGTAAAAGAATGTATAGCAAGTCCAGAGCCAGGAAAGCTACTATTTAGAAGCTAAACACATATGCGGCAAATCAACATGCACTGTCCTAATGAAACTACTACACTCCTTTTTCCTGAGAGATGCCGATCTCAAAAGGAACAAAAGGTCTAGGAGGGCAGGAGTGTTAAATTTCCCAAGGAGGCAGTACAGATGAAACCGAGGATGAACCGACAGGAAACAACTACAACTACAGAGCTGATGGACTGTGCCCTGGGGAGGAATGTGCTGGGGTCACATTTACATCGCAAGTACACAGGTCATTCCAGTGCCTGAGCAAGAAACAGAGGGCAGAGCCCAGCTGGGGTCGGGGTCGGGGAGGGATTCATAGTCAATAATAATTCAATGGTTAACCTACTGGGAATTGCGAACCCAAGTCAGTTTTAAAGTCACTTGTCTACTTCATCAAAAAGATCAATAGTTCCTGAGCCAATACCCACATGTGCCATAACGGTCTGTCCCTGATGATGGTCAGAGAAAGGAAGTCACATGGTAGATGGTGTAGCTCATTAAGAAACTGATGCTAAAGCAGGACAGTAATATTTTTAACCCTCTTATTTCCTCTTAGTGTCTTTTCCAAAAATAAAGAAGGTTCAAGGTATGCATTGCTTTGGAAAGTCACACTCTTTGTCCTCATGATGAGAAAGATTCAACTTCCATCGTTATTTTAAGGGAAGAGCACAGGAACATCCTGATAAAAACAAACTGACCATAATCTCCTTCCCTGGGCTATTCCCAGTCACGTGCTCACCAACTTTTCTTAGTAAGAAAAATCTAAGCTTTAAGATATCTTGATGTTGAAGAACAAAAAAGAAAAATCAGAAACATAGAAAAAGCCTAAACAGGTAAAGTAGCTTTAATTTTTTCACCCTATATAACTTATACTGTGGACAAATTTAGAAACAAACGTATTTATACTAAAGATTTTTTTAAATTCCTATACCATTTAGTCACCAAATCTTAAGAGTATAAACTATAAATCAATGTGTATAATTCTAATGTCAGGTTTTTAAATTACAAGTATAGGTGCTGGCTTAAAAAATATAATATTATATACTTAAACTCTCATACAACCAACATGAGCTTTTATTGTTAAGAAATTATCATAATCTCTCACCATTTTCTACTATTTCCCATCACCAACTTCATGTTTTTTTGCCTTCAAAATTTCAGTAAGTATCTGGAACAATGTCCAAAATATCAGAAATTGGCAGAAAATTATAAATTCATACTCACTGCATAAAATAATTTGTAGAAAAGAACAACTTAACTTAAAAACATTTGAGAAATAAATATTAAATTTTTTATTCATTGAATGAAGACATGATGTGTTAAGACTAACACAGAATTTCCCACTATGTATAAAAGACTGGTACAATTAATGAACAAAATACATCAGGGAAGATAAACCAGGACTTTAGGGTCAAAACAAGTCCATTTTTGAGACAAACATTAAAGGAAACTGGGGATTAGAAATACATAAAACTGGAAGCACATATTTCTAATCCAAAGAAAGATATTATGGCCTGTCAAATCTTTTCATTAATAGTTCTAGAGTATCCAAAAGAAAACTCTGGAAGATGTAAATTATAGTCTGTTTTTTTGTGAGCGGAAGTAGAGATATATGAGCTTTGAAACAAGAGAATACAATTAAAAAGTGATCACCAGCCCTGACTGGTTTGGCTCAGTGGATAGAGTGTCGGTCTGTGGACTGAAGGGTCCCAGGTTCAATTCCGGTCAAGGGCATGTACCTTGGTTGTGGGCACATCCCCAGTGGGAGGTGTGCAGGAGGCAGCTGATCGATGTTTCTCTCTCATCGATGTTTCTAAATCTCTATCTCTCTCCCTTCCTCTCTGTAAAAAAATCAATAAAATATATTTTTAAAAAAAGTGATCACCCTTCCATCACACATCCTTCGGAGCAGTTTGGGGAAATGAGGGGAGCAGGCACACCCTCCCAGGGCCATACCTCCATCTTCATGTCATGGTCCTTTGGGTAGTGCTCATCTGCATTTTCTCCTGAAGGCGACCGTGGCCGAGTGGAGGAGGTGACAGACAGGTCTCCCCGGGAGATGAGGGTGCACATGTAAGCGTCGTGAGAGAAGACATCGTGCCGGATGAACTCGCAGAAGAGCAGCACCAGGTTCACAAACTCCGCCTTCTCACATTCACTGTTTGGATCCGCTATAGAAACAATTCCATTAAAAATTCAGTTTCCTATGATCTAGTTAAAAAGTAAATAAATTTTATAAAAATATTGCTAAGGCTTAACAAGATTAGCACCACTTTTCACAATTTTTTTTACAAAGTCAACAATTATTGCCAAATTTCCTATGAGGCACTATTGTTTTGTATAGAAATGGCTCACAGGTTTTTACTGTCCCACTACAATTAAAAATACTATCCAGTATGCTAAGTACAACTTCAAGTTTAAAGATAGTGGGCCCAGGCAAATGAATAGTCTTTTAAATAATAATATAAACACACAGAATTTCAAGTTAAAAACAAAACAAAACAGAAACACAGGCCAAGATTGCTGTCCTCTGGTTTTATCACTAAAACTGCTTGTGGCTGCTTTCAGAGTTTGAGTGTGTCTGTGTATTCGTGGGGCACATTATACGTTTTCCCAAGGAGATTTCACAACAGAACCACAATTCAAAGGGTAATTAAAATTTAAAAAATGAGCGGGATCTACTGAAAAGAAAAAGGGAAAATGAAATTCAAAGCGCATAGACAGAAGCTCTTCTGTCTTTTTAAATTCATAACCAGTCTATTTAATTTACATTATGATTTTTAATATTGTAACTGCATTCTAAAACTTTGTATCTGTACCTTTGAGAGGTTAACAATGTTAAGACTAACCCTGCAAAGCTCAGCCCCGGTACCAGTACACTTGCAAACACAGAGACGAACAGACCATCCAGGGAACATTAAACCTGACACCTAAATGTCTGTTCTCGTCCACCACCACATTCAGTACAGCAGCCTCTGCACGGAGACACAAGCAGCTTCTCTGACAGAAAATGGAATCCAGAACAAGCAGTGGCAGAGAAAAATGTATTTTCCAGAGAGAGAACAGGAGTGGGTCGGACATGGAAGCCCAGGGCAAATGTGTGTCTCCCCCAGACAAAAGACGTTAGAGCTACTAATTTCCACTACTGGCAATATACTCTCTATTCGGTATATCTCCTGTCTTCTCATTTCCCTGCTTCACTTCCATGTTTCATTTCTCTCCCTACATTCCAACAATCAGCTTGACTCCAGCTCTTTCTCTTCCTCTGAACTCGACCAGCCATAAAATAACTAAAGACCCCCAGGCATCACTCAACCCAAAAGGAGGCCCTTCTCAGAGGAATTGGAAGCAGAGTTATTTCTAGATGCTTTACCTTTTTCTTCTTCACAAACATCTTCCCCTCCCTCTACTCTTTTTCTCCCTTTTCTATCACTTTTCATTCTTTGCCATTTTTCTGTTGTTCTATCACTATCTATCCTAAGACTCTTCCTGCTGTACTCTTACACATAAAAGCCTCAGAATAAGATCAAGCCCATTTAGCTCGCCCAAAGATTTTTTAAAGTGGCACCCACAGTATGAACCTACTGGGTGGTTTATTCCCCCAAACTCTCAACTTGCCATCAACTACAGAATAAAAGAAAAAGAATATAAGATGACATGAACATCCAAGAGAGAGTTAGCAAGCAGCCAACCATCTTTACAAATAATTTCCTTGTATCTAGGACCTTGTTATAAAGTACTGTTATTTGATTCCCACCCTCTACCCACTTTTTAAGATGCAAAGTTAGAAAATAAAAAATTTAGAAAATGGTTTGAAAAGAGAAATTTCCAAATCACAATATACAGTGAAACATCTTAGCTCCTCTATTTTGGTAAGAAAGATCTATAAAGGGAAAATTAGTCCACTAATTACAAAGGAAGGAGGCACTTTATTTTTAAACTCTACAAAATTTTAAACCTTTGAAATTCACCTAATTTTAAAATTGCACAAAAACATCCATTGAAAACATGCCACAAAATTTTGTTCAGTAAAATATACATTATATTCAGTGCCAAGAACTTTTGATAAGATGCAAATAAAAATTTAAAGAAAGAAGAAACAGCTTTAAAAGAAGGGGTGGAGGCCATTCCCTTATTTAAGATCTAAAAGCAAAGAGCTTTACTTACACAATGAGGGGGCCTGTGTATCTAAAAACCTTAGCAGAACATTCTGGAAAACAGGCAAACTAGATCCAGCAAGAGACGCAGAAGAAATGGACTCCTTCTCATCTAAGACCTCTGACTCCCCACATCTCTAAAGATTAAAAGTAAACAAGCACAATAAGTTATAAAGGACAAGTATGGTCACAGTGGGTCATGAATAGGTTAGTTTCTCATTAACATTTAAGTTCTCAGATAAAATATAAATTAATTGAGATTTCTCTATATATTTGTAGGCCATGCATAGTAGGTAAATATAATTTTACAAGTTCAGGAAGCTAATCCAGAACAATTGAAATTATTTCAAACCATACCCCTGAAAAACATTATTCATCTGAATTATAAACTCTACACAGTACTGTATGAGCATCCATTAAATACACAACATAGTACAAAATACACTACTCAGTATTCCTGTACCAACTGCTAAAAATAATTTGAGGTCATCATTTTTAAAAAGCTCATGCTTAACTGTATTCCCCCTAAGAAATGTTTGGCAATGTATTATTGAGTTCCATTCTTTTGTGTTTGTTTTGGTCAGGTGGGGGTATTTACAAGTATGTGTGGAGAAGTGTGGTGTGGAATAAGAAAGCTAACATAATTCCCCCAATTAGGTTCTTTCACTTATTCATCACATTTTACCAATGAGATCTCGCAGACTCTCTGGGACTCTCCACAGTTCATGAAACACATCAAGAGAAGCTGTTCAACGTGTGTACTCCTAAGATAGAACTTATTGCCCTGGCTGGTGTGGCTCAGGTGGGTGTCATCCCAAGCACTGAGAGATTGCTGGTTCAATTCCTGGTCAGGGCACATGTCCGGGGTTTCAGGCTCAATCCCCATAGGGGACATGCAGGAGGCAGCCAATCAATGTTACCCTCTCACATTGATGTTTCTCTCTTTCTCTTCCTCTTCCTCTCCCATCTTTTCTTTCTAAAAATCAATAAACTATTCTTTAAATGAATTATTTTTAAAAAAAGATAAAACTTACTAGAAAACCAGAAAAGAAACAGTTTAGAAGTAATCAGATGCTCGTTTTTTATTCTCTTCAATATCCCTTTGATCCTTATTCTTCAATATTAAGTTATCAATTATTATATTAACATATTTCTCCAAGCCATCCTTTCTTTACAAAGGTCAAATTTTGATGTTTATTAGAAATCAATTATCTTAAACATCTCTGAAAGAATACAGTTACACCTATTAAAATTACAAAACAATCTGTGTGTGAACCTCTTCTGAAAGTGATGGTGTGTGTGTGTGTGTGTGTGTGTGTGTGTGTGTGTGTGTGTTCGTGTTCATTCTGGGACACACTGGGTGGAGGGAGGGAACGACAACAATCCAGAAGCAACAATGAAATCTGAGAAATTCAACTTTAGTTACTAAACTTTAATCATTTCAATTCACTGTAGAATAGTCTATTCATAAATGTATAGAAAAAAAGCAATGAAACACTTTTCCTAATTTGCACATTGCAAAATGGGCTTGTGTCTTACAACTTAACATCAATATCTTCAAGCCCCAATTTCAACAACATGATCTTTCATATCTGGTGAACAGTGCCTTCCCAAAAGAGATATCAATGAAAACATTCTTCCTATTTCATTTTGTAATAGCTCCATAGGAAGTAGGTACATTATCAGTAACAGAGAGCCAGCTAAGTGCTCATCCATTCATGCAATATTTATTGAGCATCTACTATGCACTGAGCACTATTCTGGGTACTCGGGTTCCTATTGTTGAGCTTACATCCCAGAGGCAGGCAGGTGTTAAACAATAAGCCACTGAGGAAAGTAAAACAGAGTGATGTGAGAAGAGTGACTGAGGAGGTGACACATGTTGAGCTGGGAATGCTACAAAGACAGTGACACTTTCTGAAATAGGAATGGCAGAAAGAAACTGGCCATGTGAAAATTGGGGAGCAGCGTGTGCCACCAGAAGATACAGCAGGAGCAAAGACCCAAAGATAAAAGCGAGTTTGGAGTGATGGAGGGACAGAAAGTCCAAGGCGTCTGCAATCATGTGTGTCCCAGAGGAAAAAGGTAGGAGATGGTGGGGGGAGAGGCAGGTAGGGCAGCCCTCAAGGCTCTGTGGGCCATTTAAGGACCCATCATGGAGTTTTAGTAAGGGAACAGTGTGATCTGTTCCCACTTTGAAAAGATGGGTCTAGCTATGAAGAAACAAGGTAGGAGGCCCAACAGGTGTCAAGGTGAGAGAGGAAGTGGCCTGGTCAAATCACACCTTCTCCAGAGCTGACCGTGCAGAATTTCACAGGCACAAAAAGAGGCTCGCTTAAAAATGTTCCCTTCAACAAAAGCTCATGTTTATGAAGCTAGCTCTGTTTTCCCATAATAATCTACTGCTGAGGCCATAATTGCCTTCTCTGGGGCCAGAACACAATCTCAAAAAATAATACAAACTGCCACCTATAAATTCATAGGCAAAGCACTTCTGGTTCCACTAAAACATTATGTGGCTTTAAAATACATAATATAAAAATATATACACAAACATATACAAACATCTTTATCTAATAAAAGAGAAACATGGTAACTGGTGTATGACCGCTACCCTTCCCATTGGCTAATCAGCGAGATATGCAAATTAACTGTCAGCCAAGATGGAGGCCGGAAGCCAGGCAGCTTGAAACTA
>NW_006287072.1:441256-460309 GCF_000327345.1 Myotis davidii | reverse complement strand
TGAGGCTCCAGCTCCTAGGCCTCGGCTGCTGAAAGCAGGTTTCTGGCCTTTGTTTACCTTCTGTATTTGAAACAATGTTGTGATCCTGCTGGCTGAAGCCCGGCAACTAAAGCAGGTTTCTGGGGTTTTGTTTAGCTTCTATATTTGTTACATAGTTGCTTAAAGTTGCAGCTCAGAGGCCTGCAGCAGCAGGCGGGGAACGTTGGAGTCCTCCGTCACTGAAGCAAGCAAGCCTCATGTTAGTTTCAAGCTGCCTTGCTGCCGGCCGCCATCTTGGCTGAAGGTTAATTTGCATATCTTGCTGATTAGCCAATGAAAAGGGTAGCGGTCGCACGCCAATTAGCATGTTTCTCTTTTATTAGTGTAGATACATACACACACACACACACACACACACACACACACACACGCACACACACACTTGTGTGTATGTATCTTAACCTCGCAAAGGAAGAGTTCTTTGTTCTTAGATATTAAAGTTTTGTTTTAAAAGATAATTGTTCAACAAACAACAAGTGCTGACGAGGATGCAGAGAAAAAGGAACCCTCTTGCACTGGTGGTGGGAATGCAGACTGGTGCAGCCACTGTGGAGAACAGTATGAAGCTTCCTCAAAAAACTACAAATGGAACTCCCATTTGACCCATTTGACATAGCCCCCTCCATAGTCCCACTTTTAGGAATATATCCCAAGAAACTAGAAACATCACTCAGAAAGGATATATGCACCCTATGTTCATAGCAGCACAATTTACCATAGCTAAGATTTGGAAACAGGCTAAGTGCCCATCAGCAGATGAGTGAATTAAAAAAACAGTGGTACATCTACACAATGGAATACCATGCTGCCGTAAAAAAGAAGGGGTTCTTACCAGTTGCAACAACATGGATAGAACTGGAGAGCATTATGCTAAGCAAAATAAACCAGTCAGAGAAAGATAATGTCACATGATCTCACTCATTTGTGAAATCTAATGAACAACATAAACTGATGAAGAAAAACAGATCCACAGACAGAGAAGCATCGATCAGACTGTCAAACCTCAGAGGGAAGGTAGGGGAAGGTAGGGATAAGGGGGAGAGATCAACCAAAGGACTTGTATGCATGCATATAAGCCTAACCAATGGACACAGACACCGGGGCGGGGTGAGGGCAAGAGTGGGGGGTTGAGGGGAGAGACAATGGGGGATATGGACACATATGTAATACCTTAATCTATAGAGAAAAATAAAAATAAAAGATAACTGTAAGTTAGTCCAGTATATGAACTATTGGCTTCGTTAACTTAGAGAGATCCTGCCATGAATTTGTACATTCTCCCTTTTTCCTTTAAAAGAAAAAATATAATATAATGAGGATAAGAAAAAAGAATCCTTCCCAAAACATAATGTTTAAATGTTGGGTCAACAAACAGACAGGAACACCCACCTCGGCCTCGATTTCCGCTTGCCTCTTCTCCAAGAGTTTCGCCACTGCCATCGCCCTGTGCTTGCCAGACCGTTTACAGCTCACAGCCCATTCACACAATAATGTCACCACAGCTTCATCATTGGGGGCAACCTAATGACCAAGAGAAATGAGTACCAGTCAGAAACAAATGCGCATTCACCCAATGAGAGTAGGGAAAAAGCAAGCACTGCAATATCTAAAGTTTGAATGCTTTTTTGTTATATTTTATTACAGTCATTTTAGAAAGTGTTCCCAAATCTTTCGTAATTAAAATATAAAGAGAAAACTTTAGTCATAAGGAAGGGCAGCATTTACTCAGAACAGGTGAATATGTGACAATTGCAAGAGAATGAGAATTCTATATGCTTTCCACTTGCACGAGATCATAGCCTAGCCCCCTCCATAGGCCTTCACTTACACGGGATCATAACCTAGCCCCCTCCATAGGCCTTCACTTACACGGGATCATAGCCTAGCCCCCTCCATAGGCCTTCACTTACACAGGATCATAGCCTAGCCCCCTCCATAGGCCTTCACTTACACAGAATCATAGCCTAGCCCAGTGATGGCGAACCTATGACACGCGTGTGAGAGGTGACACACAAACTCATTTTTTTGGTTGATTTTTTTTTGTTAAATGGAATTTGTTTATATCAAATCAATATCAAAAATATAAGTCTTTGTTTTACTATAGTTGCAAATATCAAAAAATTTCTATATGTGACACGGCACCAGAGTTAAGGTTTTTCAAAATGCTGACACGCTGAGCTCAAAAGGTTCGCCATCACTGATCTAGCCCCATGAATCCTCCAGAATTCAATTTCAAAAGCAGATGGAAGGGAAACAGACCACCGAATATCAAGCACAGCTGTTACAAAGCCCAAGCACTTCACTCCACTGTTGTCTCCTCGGGCCATCACTCACAGTGTCCCTCAATAATTCACTCAAGCCAGGTTATCAAATCGCCCAGTCCAACGAGGAATTGTAAGAAACAACATGTGTGAGGGTACCGGGTGAGGAGGGGCTGCTAATCAAAGACCCACTGCACTAGAAACAACAAACATGAAAAATGGCAGTCAAAAACATATAACACAAAAATAAGTAATAATACAACTATAAACTGTGTTTTGGGTACTCAAAACTGTAAACCCACTTTTGCCAACTCTTGTAAATGTATGTGTGTATACACACACACACACACACACACACACACATACATATACACACAGTAAGCACATTTCAGGCTTGTGCACTCTGAGAAAACATCCAAGAATCTCAGGATAAGAATCCCTGATCAGCCTTTAGACACTATGAAACAATAGATATAAAAATCAGTTTATCCCAAGATTTTTACTCATCCTACCCTAAATTTCATTATAAACATCTTGACCTAAAACACACACAAAAGCATGTATTTCAAAAGGAGCTTTGGTTCCCCTGGTTTGAAACAAGAGAAAAATGCAATTAAAATATACAAAGACCAAACGTAGCATTTAAAAAAGAAAGCAAACAGGGAGGAATTCCCACCTGGTTTCAATGTAATCCAGAGAAAAGTAAAAACATACAAGTCAGTTCAGTGAGGCACCACATGCTGACATTGAGAATACTGAAGAGAACAAAAGAAGTTGCCCTAAAAGCGCTGCCACCAGTTTTAATAAATGAATCAAATAAGTAATGTGCATCATATGCACATTTACACAATTTTTTACTTTCTCCTGCATCGTAAAAATCTGATGAAAATATGCCACAAGAGGATAAGCGGCTGACTTATCCAATTTAAGTTAACAGGCTCTACTTGACCTAGAGATGTATTTAAAAAAAAAAAAACATAAAGGAAAACAATTATCTTTAACATATCCAGACATGACCACATTTTTGGAGTGATGTGCTAGAAAACAAGTCTTAGGAACGAGTAGATTTGCTTCAAAGCACTTAGGAAGTACCCATGAGAAGGTACGTCCTGGGAAACGAAAGTTTAAAAGATGTGGTGCCTATTCCCAAAAAGTTCATGTTGTAGCAGGAAAAGCAGAAAAGACAACTAATCATAAAGCAAAACGAGATGTTGACAGGGTGAAAGAGGAAGTGATTAAGTCTCATAGTCTGCACCTGCCATAGTTCATAGACGATAAGCATCCGCCTGTCCCAGCTTACAGAACGCTTAACTTGAAGGCAGGCCGGCTGTCTACCTGCAGCAGCAGCTGTAGTCTCAATTTGTGGTTACTAAGAATTCAGTCAATTAAGAAAATCAAAGGAAAATGCTACTAAAAGACTGAGCTTTCAAAATTTTATCACAGAAACTTTCCTGTCTTCCTATCAAGTGTTCCCATAACAAGTTACACATTTTAAAATCTATTTTCAACCAAAAAGTATTTTCCCATGGTGTGCAGATTCCAACAGTGTAAAATCCACTCCTTTCTGAATATCAAACAGCCTGCCAACTGATGCCAATCTTTCCTTGGGACACTGGAGTCGGGGGAAGGCAGGAATAGGCAGGTTCTGTGCCGACTAAAAGAAACAGAAGATATTACAACAGAGGTTTTACAACAACTTACACTAACTTCTCAGAAGATCATACTGGAATACCAGGTCATATTATACCAACTTGAAAGCACACAATATGAATCCTCTATAATAAAAGGCTAATATGCAAATACACCGAATGGTGGAACAACCGAATAACCAGTTCCTATGACGTGCACTGACCACCAGGGGGGGTATGCGGAACATAGCAGGCATCAGCTGCTGCAGGATGGTGGACCAGGTGAGCGAGCTTCTGGTGGTTACTGAAAATTCTTTGCTCCCTCACGCCATGGTCCTGCCCGGCGCTTGCACCTGTTGCTGGTGCCAGCCCCACTCACATCCGCTGCTGGCTCCAGAACCACCGCTTGCACCCACTGCTGGCGCTGGGCGCCAGTCCCAATCCCTTGGTGCCATCAGCGGGTGCGAGCAGCGGCTGCTGGGCCCAATTGCCCCTCAGGGCTTCTCCACCTCCCCCGATCCTGAGGGGCGATCAGGGCCAGCAGCCGCCTCTTGCACCCACTGCCGGCAACGGCCCCACTCGCACCCACAGCCAGCGCCAGAGCCACCACTGGCACCTGCTGCTGGTGCCTGGTGCTGGTCCAATTGCTTGGTACCATCAGCAGGTGCAAGCAGTGGCTGCAGACCCTGATCGCCCCTGAGGGCTTCTCCACCTCTCCCTGCTCCTGAGGGGCGATCAGAGTAGCAGCAGCAGCCGCTCGCACCCGCTAATGGTGCCGGCCCTGCTTGTACCCGCTGCTGGTGCCGGCCCTAATTGCTCTATGCCTTCAGTGGGTGCGAGTGGGGCCGGCACCATGAGCATATGGGAGCAGCGGCAGCAAGAGTGAAACTGCCAGCAGATAGGAAACCAGGGACCACAGCGGGAGGGGCCAGGCAGGGCGCTGAGGATAGGCTGAGACCCACCCCTTGCCTACCACAGCCTCACAGCCTACAGTTCCTTTCAAGGTGCACAAATTTGTGTAATTACACAAATTACATAGTCATGAACTTGGGTAATAAGGCATTACATTAGTTCTTTATAATTTAAAAATGTTATAAAATAAAGTTTTATAATTTTAGCATTACTTTTCAAGATAATATTTCATTCAAACCTTTTGCCCCCTATTTACTATAAAGTCTCGGTCTACATTTTAAATGTATTAACTACTAATCATCAAAAAATAAGGAGAATATTTTGCTTATTTGACTCTCAACACCAGTTCCAGGGTACACCCCATGAGATATGTTCAATGTGCATACTGACACCCGTGGCTCATGTGCCCCACATACCAATGCCTTGTACCTTCTCCGCCGTTCTGTACCAATCAACGGCTAGAAAATTATTAGATGGTAGCTTCCCTTTGTCTGCCAGATGCTGTCTTACAAGTTAATTCAAGTAACTGTCTGTTGGGAAGTACTCACTCCTTCATCCTGCCGACTATGCCAACTGTTGTGTCCGAGTCCCTCGGGCAGGGACTGGACCTTCATGGGCATCGGGTATGGGATGAAGAAGTTATGAGCTGCCATAGGTGTATAAGAGGGGCTTTATTGCAGACTATGTAGCCATTGCTAACAAGGAGCCATTAGACAAAACAACTCTTCAAAGTAGCCTTACAAGGCAGCAGCTAACAAAGCTGTCACATAAAGCAGTCCAGCAAACATAGGAACTACTGCTCACACAGTAGCCCTTACTAATACAGTAGCAAACACATACAGAGCAGCCGCCCCTATATAAAAGCAGCCTAGCCTCGGATGGTCAGTAACACATCTTTACACTAACTTAAACAAAGGAGGCTTCTTTCCAAATAGTGACACCAATATTTGGGTTACAGAAAGGCATGCCTGCACCGTCAGTGGGTAAGTAAGATTGCTGTGTCCTTGCTTTTGCACCTGCATACAGCAAATTAGCCTTGAACACTCTGATTAGGATTCCCACACTCAGATTGGCTTTGAACAGCCGGCGCACTCTGGACAGGGCCCCTACACTGTCAATAGGATATCATGATTTCAAATATGTAAGGTGAAATGCATTTTCTTCCTAACAACAAATTTCTAAAAATATTAAGCTCCTCTTCTTTACACCAATAATTGTTTAAGTGAAATTTAATAAATACTTTTAACACATAATAAGTTCAAAGCAAAAATCTGAGGTAAGTTAGTAGCTCAGGATATGAACTAAATATGAAGGTCCCTGCCTTCAACAAGATGGAGATTTAGTGGGACAGACATACATGTATATACATAATTTAGATGCATAAGAAAGAACACATCATTTATCTCAGAAAGACAGCAATATTCACCAGGAGCAGAGAGACAACTGAAGGGAATTCTTAGATGTTTCTTTTAGAAGGTAGCTTTTGAGAAATATCTTAAAAGTATTAGATTTCAAAATAGAGATGAACAACAGCAAACAAAGTATGTGGCAGGCAGAACAATGGCCCTCATCCCCAAAGATGTCCACATCCTAATCCCAGGGCCTATGAATGTCACCTTAAATGGCAAAAGGGACTTTCGGACTGTGATTAAGGGTCTTGAGAAGAAGGGATTATCATGCATTATTTGGGTGGCCCCAAAGTAATCTCCGGAGTGCTTATAAAGGAATGGAGGTGGGGGCAGGGGGGAGAGTGAGAGAAAGAGCTATGACAAAAGAAGCAGGAGTGAAACCAAGGGAGGAGTTTGAAGATGCTCTGCCGCTGGCTTTGACAAAGGAGTAAGGGAACATAAGCTAGGGAGTGAGGTGGCCTCTAGGAGCTAGAAAATGCGAGGAAACGGTTGTCCCAGAGCCCCTGGAAGGAAAGCAGCCCAGTGAGATGATACCTTCCAGAACTATGGGAGAACAAGTCTGTGTTGTTTTAAGCTGCTAAATTTCAGATAACTTGTTACAGTAACAATAGGAAATTAATTCTAAGTAGTTTTAAGCAAACATAAACAGTGAAAACATGGCTATGGTTCAAGCAATTACAGGATCTGAGGACTGCTGGTTAAATGGCAAATGTAGAAAGGCAACAATACAAAACTTAAAATCTGGAAAATAGTTTATGAAAACACACTATGAAGAGTACCATGAAATTGGTAGAGCCTCACTCATGCATTTACTTACTAATTCATTAAATAAATATGTATTGAGCACCTACTATGACGAGGCCCTTTTCTAGGCACTAGATATAGGTATATTCTCATGTATCACTTTGTGGGAATAAAAATTGGTACTTCCCTTTCGAATGTAATTTCTGTTACATAACAATAGTCTTAAAAGTATATATTATTTGCTCCAATAATTCAACCTCTAAAAATATAGCCCAAAGAAGTTATCTTAAGTAAAAAGACATGAGTGCCCCAGGCCTCAGTGAAGCCTGATAAAGACTCCTTCTGATGTTTGTCAGAAGCACATAATGGATCACAACAATTGAAAGTAGACCGATCTTACAGGAAAAAAAGGCCCATGGTCAGCTCAGGGGAGAAAGAATGTATCTTCAGCAATGGAAGTATGAGAAATTTTGTGGGATCATTTGTTTTTATTTCTATTTTCTGCATGAAAATGGTGACTTTTCATTATCTAATTAAAGATACATAAATAAGACAGGTAGATGGGAGAGGCTTGCAGTTAAACACAGAAAAGGGAAGTTAAAGGTGCAGGATCAGCATTAAATCTCAGGTCCTCTCCAAGAAGGGGAGTCCTCAGCCCTCAGACAGGGCCTGTTCTATCTGCTCACCATCCTTTCCTTCTCCCAGGAGCTGCACCCCTCCTTCTGGGGGTACTGCTCCTCCTCCCGCCCTCAGGTGGCTCAAGGAGGGGTTACCAGTTGTATGTAGTACCCCATCCTCTCAGCTTTACTGTTACATTCTGGATTCGGGGTTTTGACAGGCAGCGAAGACTTTAGGAGATTCTCAGAACACCGGGGAAAAAATCACTCTGTGCCAGGTACTCATGCGGCTCACTGCTCTGTGCTCAACCTCGTGAAATATTTTAGGTGTTGAGCCCTGACCAATGAGCCCTGACCAATGAAATCGTTTATATTCCGGCAAACATCTATTCTGTCTAATTGACTTTTTGGAATATTTATTGCTTATTTTAATGTCTCAGCACCAATAACTGACCAAAGCAGACCCAACAAAAATTAAAAATGGAAAGTGCTTGGACTTAAATGTAAATCTATGCATTCACTTCTAATAAAATAACATAGGATGGACTAAATCACTTTCAAAGTCACTAAGAAAGGTATCTTAGCAAATCTGAAGATGGCAGTAATAGAGGCAATATTTATTTTAAGTGCTTACTCAATTCACAGAGATTGCAATAAATGTGTTCCAGGAATTATTTATTTTAATCTTCACTCTCTATGAGCTAATTATTAGTGTCACCATTTTACAGATTAAGAAAGCAAGACATAAAGATGTTCAATAATTTGTCCAACTAATCATTCATCTAATTAATGGACCTCTTGCCACAACCTAACTCTAGGGAAATGAACTAGGTAAGCAGAGCAACACTGTTTGTCAAAAGAATCTGGGAAGGTAATTTTGACCCTTACTGCCCCCCCCCGACTCCGCCCACTCCCCTCAGTGTACACAACAGACTTTTGTGTGAGGCCCATGCTGCTCTGGGCTTTTCTGCCTTCCACCTTGCAGCTTACAGCCTCAGAGTATTCTGTTTCCTTGTTCTGTAATATTTACTTCCATGTAATTAACATGCATCTTTCAAAACATAGCTCATGACTGATTATAAGATTTCCAGCTACTCGCCTCAAATGTCCTTTAGGAAGAGGAGACACACTTCTGAAAACTACTGAAGAAAGAACTTCCATCTGAACACTACAAAAGAGCAATAAATATTCAGGGGCTTTATAGATAAAACATCACCGAACAACCCACAGCAGGCACTCTAGCTTGTAACTGCACACAGGCAAATAGGGCATACAGAACAAGAAAGAGAGGGCGAGACAGACACATAGAGAAAAACTGAGTCAAGGCACAGAGTTAATGTCAGAGAAAAAGCATCCAACAAGGTGGTCAAGAAGCCAAGTTCCGGCCCAGCATAAGTTAAAAACATGTAATCATGGCAATAACATTAACAGCTATAAATTTCCAACAAGTAGTAGCAGTAGAAAGAATCTAAAACATTTATTGAGCAGGTACTGGGTGTTTTACTTACATCACCTCTAATCTCAACAACAAACTTTGAAGTAGGTGTTGTTATTCCCATTTTACAGATAGGAAAATGGAGGTTCAGAGGTTAAAATGGCCAAGGGCATGGAGATCAAAAGTGGAAAAGCTAGGAGACCTAGTTACAAAGTCCATACTCTCTGCTGCTCCCATCATGGGTGAAGCAAGGTCACTGGAAATACAAGGAGCACCATGGTGACTTGGAAGTCTCCCAGGTGGGCCACACAGACCCCACTCCAATCAGTCACTGCCACCAGGGTTCCAGCCCTGACTCCTACCTCTCAAGAGACCAGCCACATTTCTAATCAAATTGACATTACAGAAATGAAGCCACATAAGTTACCAAAGACTTCATTCCACCTCTAACACATGTTAGACTAGATACTCATATAAGGCAGGATGTGCCTTCTTCATGGTTATATTTTCAGCATCTATCACAGTGCCTGGCACATGTTGGATTCAAAAGATATTTTTTAATCAAAAAATATAAAAGCAATGTACTGTAATACATGTAACTGAATGAAAACACGAGGATGATTGGGGTGGGTTGGAGGGGAGGGGTCTAATATCTTATCCCTGTTCCCCCAACACACAGATGAACTTACTTAATGTGGAAAAATATCTAATGTAATCCAACAGCTGATTAAGTGTAAAACACTAGAAGCATTCCCATTCCTAATTTTTAAAATATATTTTTATTTATTTCTAAAAGAGGAAGGGATAGGGAGAGATAGAAACATCAGTGATGAGAGAGAAACATTGATTGGCTGCCTCTTGCACGCCACCCACTTGGGATCGAGCCCACAGCCTGGGTATGTGGCCTGACCAGGAATCGAGCTGGTGACCTCTTGGTTTGTGGGTCAATGCTCAACCACTGCGCCACACTGGCCTGGCTCCATTCCTAATTTAATGAATCAAGGATGGTGGCCCCAATACTATTATTTAGCATCATCTAAAGATTTAGTCAACAGGAAGAAAAGGAATAAATACTTGAAAGGATAAGTCAACATTACTACCAGCAACTGGATAACTTTATTAGAATAAAAGAATTGAGCACCATAGACAGAACAAAATAAACAGGCAAGATGTGATGGACAATATTAAGCAGAAAAAAATCCTGTTAGAATCTAAAGTGCTCATATCAATATACATAAATGCCTAGGAAAATATCCAAAGTATACGGGCCAAAATGAACCACTGTTACTGCTCACAAAAATAATGAGTATTTGTTCCACGGTGTTTCCTGCTCTAATGCTTTCACGCTATCATGACTGTGGAGCAAAGTTAGGCCTCTAGGTTGAAAATGTTAAATATCTCAAAGCTGCTGGGTTACAGACCTGAATCAAACCCAAGCTACCTGAGCAGGGCTCTGGCAGCCCCATTCTTGGTAGGAGAGAAGGACAGAGTTCCAGGTCATAGGCTGAAAGGGACTTTTTTGTTTGTTTTGTTAATCCTCACCTGAAGATATCTTTCCCATTGATTTCTAGAGAGAGTGGAAGGAAAACTGAGGGAAGGAGGGAGGAAGAAAGGAAGGAAGGGAGGGAGGGAAGGAGGGAGGGAGAGAGAAACATCAATGTGAAAGAGACACATCAATTGGATGACCCCTGTATGAGCCCCAACTGGGGCCAGGGATTGAACTTGCAACCCACGTACATGTCCTCGACTGGGAATTGATCCCATGACCCTTTGGTTCATGGGTCGACACTCTAAACCACTGAGCAAAACTGGCCAGGGCTGAAAGGGACGTCTTGATATACAGAATGTAGACATATACTATGTGTATAACAATCACAAGCAGAAATAACTTCTATAATGGGAACAAGAGGGGATGAATGAACACAAAATTGAAAAATCATTAAGGTCCCTTAAGTAACAGCATTGTTCATCTGGCCTCATGATCTTGGGACATACCATAATGGTAAATACTGGAGTTTTTCATTCTGTTGCAAATAATCATCATGGGGGTGCTACATCTATAGTAAATATATTGCAAATGTGGAGAAAGCCTTATCATAAGGGAGATTTGTCACATTTTTCGTTCCTGGGGGAAGGTGGCACAAACCTGATAAATTAAAGTATAATTCAACTCTTACTCAATAACCTAATGGTATCTATACACTAACCACAGGTCTTGTATTATTTAAAAAATAAAGGCAATTACATATGAGGCAAACTTCCTTTAGAAATTAGAGATACTTGGTGAAACTGTTTACTATTTTAAAATATGGAATTTAAATATACTACCTACATTATAAAACAATGCCATAAAAGGGAACAGGAAAGACCAATGACTCATTGCTATAAGCCACAGCAAACTTGACTGAGATCAGATACTGAATAAAGCCCTTTAATCTAAAACTAAAAGGACATGTTTATAAATATAATTAATCACTCCTAGTCAACATTAAACAAAATGGTCACATCAGGATAAGAACATTATTCATATAACAGCACCAATAAATAATATGGAATAGTTATACGTAGAGTAGTGATATTAGCAAGTCACATGGCTTGCAGCCTGAAGTACATGATGGAGACCTGGGTGAATTTCAAGAGCTGCACAAGTTAAAATTGGTCTGAGATGCTAATAGAACATAAGCCTGTTGGACATGGTCACAAATAGTTTTCTAGCAGAATCATCTTATAAAGTAATTAGCCTAAGATTGTTAACCATAAGCTCATAAGATTTATAATTTAAATATAAATAGAACTCATTATTAAAAAATCTTTATATGTATATACAAATGTTTTCTGTCATGTATACCTTCCAAAAAGATACTTGGAATGGCTGATTTCTGATGAGGAAAAGGGCATGTTCTCCTAGTCTCACATCCTCAGAATCAATGTTGATAGCCTTTAGGTCTTGAAACAAAACATACATCATGAAAGCAAAAAATACTTCCTTTTTTATTACAAAGCACCAGTTAAAAATAGTACAGTTCTGAGTTCTGAGAAGAAGAGAGGTAGGTAAGAAAACAAAAGTAAAGACCTTCCTCTAAGCATTTATATCAACTAATTGTCATTAATTTGCAATGTGCCAAAAAATAAATGTGCTATCCCTCCATTAAATCAACATTTAAATAATACATATGAAGAAAACTGTTTTGAGAAATATATAACTGCATGATAACCAAAGTCATACACGAGATAAATTATAATCACAAAGTAATCTCTGAAAGTCATTGAAAAGGGCTAATTCTGAAAATAATTAAAACATTACACTTAAATCCCAAAAGTTATCACTGTATGGTCTAATAAAGTATACTGCTTGCTTTTTATAAATAATAAAGAAAACATACAGATGAGAACAAGGGGACTATCAATTTCTAAACAATGGTGCTAGGCTGCCCAGCCCAGAACATAACACTCAGCATTTACTATTTATCATAAGCTGCCAGATGATGTGGATTTTATTAGGAAGGCCTCTGGACAAAGAGAATGATACTGAGGAAGGAAATAACTGGTCCGAGGCTGCCCACCTACCTAGCGACACAGCAAGGCTTCTAATCTAGGTCTAAGGTGGCCTCGTCTGTGTTCTACTACAAAGGCCAGACTACTCAACTTGAGGATTTAGACTGTCTTCTAAAGTATTATTTACTATGTTAAAAATCTCAAACAAACTTTTAAAAATTAATTACAGATTATGCATGAAGGGAAAAAAAGTGCCAATATTAACACGTGGGAACTGTTTAGGGCTATTATTAAAGTTTTTCCCTCCTTTTTCTAAATTTACATCTGATACTTGTTTGCTCAGCTTTAGACAATTAAAATAAAATGATTTTTTAGAGAGGTTCAAAGAATAGAATGTACTATTTCAGAGTGCCACTCTGCAACCATTATCATCCCAATTCCTGTTCTCCCACCAATGAGCTGCGTATGAGCTTAGGCAATGTACTCAAGCTCACTCAACCTTGCTTTCCTCATCTGTAAAGTTGGGGAACAAAAATTTTTTAAGACATGCATCTCACGGGCCAGGGGAAAATTAAACAAGATGATATAACACACTTAAAACATGGCCTAGTGTTTATGACCTTGCATACATGCTCGAAAACAGAGGCCCACTCCACCTAAATGGTGGTGTTGCTGACCCTCTCAATGCCAGCAAAGTCTAAGTGCCCAGGCACACAATTTTTCCCACTATGTTAACATAACTGCCCTTTTACTAATAGGTTTATTTTTAAAAAGTAGATGGTAGCTGTTGCAACACTTCCTTTGGGTGACCAGTAGGAAAACCTGCACCGTCGAAGGCACAGTGGATTCCAACAGGCCCCTGGCAGCACTAACAGCAGCTGCGGTCACTCCGTGCAGGGCTTCTCAACGGGGGTCAGGCCTGTGTGTTCCTTGTTTGCTTCACTTGTGCTTGACTTTCTTGAGTCTTGGCTTTAAAATCATCCTGAGTATTGAGATGAGCATGATCTCATTCAGAATATCGGATTGTGGCCACCTCCCCATGGGTGGGCTGACCCCACCCTCCGTCTTCCCTCCTGAGGGTAAAAGCATTTGTGAAAATCCAAGAATGTAGAAAGCCTGGCAGATCCTGGCTGTGCTTTTTGGACTAGTGGACAGTGTGAGGGATAGTTGTGTGATGGATAATTGTGTATGAGTGTGTCTACAGTAGTCCCAAGGGATCATATTCCTTTCATCTCTCCAAAGTTTCTGTCTCCCAAAATACATTATCCATAATAATAGCAGCTAGGGTTTCCGCCTAAGCCCTATAAATATCGACGTGTTTTATCCGCCCTTTTACAAATGAAGAAACTGACACTCATCATGAGTAGGTGAACTGTCCCTAATGCCCCCAAAGGAACACACTAACCTGCTGATTTTACAGCTGAGCACTCCCGTCAGCCACATTCCCCCATCCACCTGCCACTCTCCTACACATCTGAACAGGAACCACTGACAACTTGATACCAAGCCAAAACTAATACAGGAGTCTCCCTTCCAGTTCATTATCCCAGCAGCATTTTTAGCAGCCCTAAAACCAAATTTCCTAAGTACCTCCTCGGGACTTGAGGGCCCCAGGCACGGTGCTAGCGGCTGGTGAAATGCTGGTGAGCAGAAGGAACAGACCCTGGCCTAGGAACTACAGGCTCACAGGAAGACACACAGGACAAGGTCGGCCATCACAGATGCGAGGCTTCAGGTGGTGCATCAGCCACACTGCAGAGACCTGGCCTGACCGGGGGCCTAACCCACAGGGAGTCAGGCACGTGCTCTGGACCTCAGCCCACTACTCAGATCATCAGCATGAGCGCCTCTCAGCTGTTCAGAGAATGCTTTGTGAATACTCCAAGCACCAAACCACACAAACAGCAAATGCGCAGGTTTCCAGAGTCTGGGTGTGCTGGGGTTGTGGACCCGCGGGGAAAGGGGAAATGCAAGCTGCTGCTGTCTGAGCAGCTCTGCCCAGAGCAGCTGGTCCAGCCTTCCAGCAGGAAGAGAAAGCCTGCTTCCCAGGCACCAGAGAGAGAAGTGAGAAAGAGGTAGCTTCTTAGCCCCTCACACCCACAAAAACAAGGAGAGAAGCCAAGAGGGAAGAAGTGGTGCATGGCTCTGGAGGGTTGAGGGGACACCCCTCATCCTACTGCTCAGGTGAGTTCACAAGTGATGGGCTCCGTCAGCATCAGGAAGCGGAGGTCCTCACCCCCACACAGTTAACTCCCTCACAGGGATGCCGGCTTCTCAGTCTCTACCACCAAGAGTAGGAACGGTTCTAAAACACTGAGTAGGCAAATGAGTGAGTAAACGTTGTATGAAACGTACCAGGAGTTGGAAAGTGACAGGCATCCGAGCAAACACGACCAGCAGACCTGCGGACTGGCCTGGAGAGTGCTGTAAGACTTAGAAAGGTTACATACACATCTTGATATCCCAGTTCTCTTGAAATGATGATCAGCAACAGTGGGTCCGCCACCCCAAGTAGAATCTGAGAGGCCACCCCTTTCCTAAAAGCATGCCCATTTCCCGGTCACCTCAGCCCACCCTGTGCACAACTGCCCACCACCAGTGCACTGCACCTGTCTGGCCCCTGTGTGGCCCAACCCTGCCCTATGAATTGCCATTTTCACACCTTACTCTCCACTGAATGGAAAATCAAGTGGCACAGATCTAGAAAAACTAACACTGAGGGTGTTTTGAAATTTGCACTTTCATGCTCTTACACTAGTACCCAAACCCTGATACAGAAGCAGTAGCTGAGGATTGGGGAGAGAGTGGAGAAGGAAGGAGGGTAAAGGAACAATGCATTTTATGTGGGTTGAGTGAAAGCATGTTATACGCCTGGCACACCCCAAGCACAGGCCTGGCACAATGTCAGTTGCTAATCCCTGTGACCACACTCCAACCACAGGGCAGGGCCAAGGCCTCGAATCCCATCTCGTACATCACTGTTTTCAATGGGCTTTCACCAAACTCCAAGACATTACACAACAAACCTGGCCCTCTGCCCCTCATCACATCTGGACAGCTGTTCTCCCCATCCCACATGAGAATAGAGAGAATAGCATTTCCCCTTAGCAGTTTCAGAGAAAAGGGAATCGAGGAGAATGGAGTTCAAGTTTCCCAAACAGATGTGAGGAGACTATGCAGTTCATGACCCTACACATGACTTCAGCAAAAGCAAACCTCAGACTGACTGCAACTGCAGAGGCTGCCGCATATCCTATTATCTATCACGTTGTCTAAGCCTTAACAAATTATAAAATCAAAAAGGGGAAGTTCGTTTTGAAGAAGTGTGATGTGTTTCTGAATACCAACTACACGACTTTATACAACTCCTCCTTATCAGAGAATTATAACTTCCAACATAACATTATATTGGTTCTTCTAATATAATCCTAATAATGATTATTACTAATACTAACAATTTAAAACACATTTACATAGTGCTTAATAATACTGAAAGTACTATGTCTCCTTAGAGACAAGTGGGTCAAGTGCTCTATGCTGATTAACAAGTAAGAGCACTAAAGGTGCAGAGCCCACCAATAACTTGTTTGAGGTCACAGAGCTGAGCAATCAATACAGCTGCATGGTTCATACATGGATTCCAGAAACATATAATGTGACTCAGAAGTCAAGAAAACAGCAAACTCTGTGGTGAGTAAACAGAGATGCAACATTGCCATTCACATACATACTAGTACACATACATATGTTCACACACACACACACACACACACACACACGCACACACACGAGTAGATGCCAAAGTCATATTGTAAAAAATAATTTCATGTTAAGTGTTTCAGAAGGCTCCATCCAGTTATTCTTTCTGACCAATTATTAAGAAAAGATGGCCGAAACCGGTTTGGCTCAGTGGATAGAGCGTCGGCCTGCGGACTGAAAGGTCCCAGGTTCGATTCCGGTCAAGGGCATGTACCTGGGTTGCGGGCACATCCCCAGTGGGAGATGTGCAGGAGGCAGCTGATCGATGTTTCTCTCTCATTGATGTTTCTAACTCTCTATCTCTCTCCCTTCCTCTCTGTAAAAAATCAATAAAATATTTAAAAAAAAAAAAAAAAAGAAAAGATGACCAGTTTAACTTACAGGGTAAAATGTAGTTTTTTGTCTTATTCATTAAACAGCATATTAATCACAAAGCAACCACTCACTCAGATCAGATCTTTCTGGTGTTGAGTCAACATGCAATATAATTACTCCTAAATGGGCAACACTAACGTTCCTTCCAATGAAGTGTGTTTGTGACTAGAGTATCCAGGACTCTCTGCCCTGAGCACACATCGCCCTCTAGTGGGACGCACTTCAGGGCGAAGTCCCTCACTTGAGGATGCTTACAGCAGAGATCACCAAACATTTCTTACATACCTTTTCAGCTCAGTATTTTTTTAGCACTCTCACTCAACACATATTTATTGGTTTCTATACTAATATCAGCATAACACTTATGTTTATTATAAAACCTAGACAAAACAGAACTGGTTGTTTGAAAATGTAATTTAAATAGAAATTCTAATCACTTCCTCTTGCACCCAATGGCCCACCTCAGGCACCCACATTGGAGATAACTGTGCTTGAGAGAGAATCTGATAATATAATTTTATTCAAAAACATTCAGACACTCATGATTTTTCTCTTTAAGAGTCCTGTAACTTAAGTCTCTGTGTGAATGAGGCATAGGAATTCTGAAGTTGGTCATTTTCATGAACTAGAAAGATACGTCGTAGTCAGGCTAACCATAAAACTAAAGTGGTTAGGGTGGACTAGGTAAAACTCACTTGGGAACAATATAGTCTTTACTCAACATTTAGCGCAAGCAGGTTAGCAATCCAAAAGCACACCTTGAATCTCAGGTAGCCCTACTTTCCCTCCAGATAGCTCACGTCTACATATTACAAATCTTAGCACTCTTGAAGCCTTTTATCTAAGAAAGTCTTTATTCCAAAAAAAAAAAAAAAAAAGATTTCAAGGTGTCCACCCCAGAAGAACCCAGTATCACTCTGTCCTATGTCAGTGAGCAGAGAACTATGTAGACTTTTATCATCAGTATGCTCTCTGGAAGGACTGAAGCATTTCCACTTAGGCTCGAGTTAGAAATTATACTGGGTCTGTGTGCCTCACTCACAGCATCCGGATACCCTACTTGGCATGAACCTTATCTTCGAGAAGCAGACTGATGACCCACATATATTCAAACAGAAGTAATATGGAAAAAGATTCACATCAAGTTCACATGGAGGTAGGACAGTGAAAGATTTGTGGTGGTCTTTTTGTTTTCTCTTCTTTCCATATATGAAATTCCCAAAGACTACTATGAAAACCAAAGGTATTTATAATCAGTTAACTAAGGTATTCATTGAAGGTAGGTACCTAGCACGACTTGAACATACCACAGGCACTTTCCATTGTAAAAAGAACACAAGCTTTTTATTTCTCCACAAAATAAGAAGGGGGGAAAAAAACCCTGAAAATCTGACATTTATAGATAAGTTCAATAATGAAACAATCTATTACTAGGAGGCATATGATAACAACTGTCTGTGTGATGGTTAATTTTATGTGTCAGCTTGGCTAGGCTATGTCTTAGGGTCAAACTCCAATTTAGATGAAGACTTTTTTAAAAATATGAATAACGTTTAAATCCATAGACTTAGTAAAACAGATTATCTTCTATAACATGGGTGGGCCTTATTCAATCAGTTAAAGACCTTAAGAGAAAATACAGGACCCCAAGGAAGAAAGAATTCTGCCTCCAGGCTGCCTTCAGATTCAAGCTGCAACATCAGCACTTCCCTGAATCCCCAACCTGCTGGCCTGCCCTGCACATTTCAGATTTGCCAGCCCCCATAATCATGTGAGCCAATTCCTTAAAATACAGCCATACACCACTTGACAACTAGGGTACATTCTGAGAAATGCATCAAAAGGCAATTTTGTCATATGAACATCAGAGTGCACTACACAAACCTAGATGGTCTAACTACACACCTAGGCCACGAGCCTGTACAGTATATGTTACCATACAAAACAACATGAGATTAAGTTGAGCACATGAGAAAATGATGCAATCAAACATGGTAAACACGAGGTGTATGAGGCTGGCTGCTGCTGGCTTAATACAGCATACTGTTTTATACCAAGCTTTTTTTTATTAGTAGAAAGAGTACACTGTAAATGACAATTAAAAGTACAGCAAATATACAAACCAGTAACACAGTCATTTTATTATCATTATCAAGTATTATATTCTACTAGAGGCCCGGTACACAAAAATTGGTGCACTCGGGGGAAGCGGGGGGTCCCTCAGCCCGGCCTGTGCCCTCTCGCAGTCTGAGACCCCCTCAGGAGATAACGACCTGCTGGCTTAGGCCTGCTCCCGGGTGGCAGAGGGCAGGCCCAAACCCTAGGTGCAGCCCCTGGTCGGGCTCAGAGCAGGGCCGATTGGGGAGTTGGGGTGCCTTC
>NW_006287072.1:423056-440580 GCF_000327345.1 Myotis davidii | reverse complement strand
CTATATCTGATACAATGTTGCGGTCTGGCTGGCTGAAGCCCTGCTGAGTAAAGCAGGTTTCTGGGGTTCTTTTAGCTTCTATATTCGCAACATAGTTACCTAGATTTGCAGCTGAGAGGCCGGCAAATCAGGTGGGGAACGTTGGAGTCCTCTGTCACTGAAGCAAGCAAGCCTCCCTGTTCGCATCAGCTGCCTGGCTGCCGGCCGCCATCTTGGCTACCAGTTAATTTGCATAACTCGCTGATTAGCCAATGGGAAGGGTAGCGGTCGTATGCCAATTACCATGTTTCTCTTTTATTAGTGTAGATACTTTTGTGCGATACTTTTATATGACAGGTAGCACAGTAGGTCTGTTTATGCCAGCATCACCACAAACACATGAGCAACACACTGTACTACAACATTATGATGGCTACAGCATCAGTAGGCAATAAGAATTTTTCAGCTCCATTATAATCTTATGGGACCATTGTCATATATGCAATCTGTCAATGACTGAAATATCATTATGTGGCAAATGACTGTAAATACTCTCTCTCTTAATATATATATGTGTGTATATATATATACTCATACACATACATATATATACACACATACATATGTATACACATACATATATATATTTATATTTACATTTTCCCCTATTGGTTCTGTTTCTCTGGAGAATGCTGTATAATATACTGTCTACAGATTTTTCAAAGACCATAACCACAGGTATTAATTCGCTGCTTTCTGATATGCTAAATCTATTACTTCCACTGCATTAAAGCCAAACCACTGCATCAAATCCAATCACTAGATGAAGGATATTCTTCTAAAATGAAAATGATGAGAAATGACAATAAAAGGATGAAGAAAAAGCTTTCCAACCGATATACCTAGTAGACCAACCCAACGGACATTTTTATAATGGTGGAACTTTTCAGTCGTACAATAGAATGATTTCAGGGTGAAGACCTCTTCATAAGGTATTACACTTTATTGTGAAGGCTTTGGCAAAATTTATAGAATGAAAAAGAAGAAAATATGCCAATAAAATTGGAAAAGAAGAAAAAAATAACTACCTCTTGGTTATCTTTATTTTGGTGCGCCCAGAAAATCTTATGATAAAGCGTCTCCAATGAATTGCTAGAATCAGTTCGGTCAAAACAGTGTCGATCCAACACTTCCAACGTGTGCAAAACCCGGCTAATAGTGACCCCTAGAAATGGAAAGTAAGCAAGCAGTTAAAGAGGCTAAATGAGGCCAAACAGCACAGTACAAAACTCATTATTATGGGTGCAAAAGGGATTTTAAAAAATCATTCCCAGGATAGAAGAGTTGCCAACAAAACCAAACCTGGTAAACTAGACAGCCAGGGTCTGAAGGGCATAAAGAACTTCCTCATGCCCTAACCGGTTTGGCTCAGTGGATAGAGCGTCGGCCTGCGAACTGGAGGGTCCCAGGTTCAATTCCGGTCAAGGGCATGTATCTTGGTTGCAGGCACATCCTCAGTAGGGCATGTGCAGGAGGCAGCTGATTGATGTTTCTCTCTCATCAATGTTTCTCTATCCCCCTCCCCTCCTCTCTGTAAAAAATCAAATATCTATAAAATATATTTTTTAAAAAGTAGAAGAACTTCCTCAGAATTCAATAGGTGGCTCCGTCAGAGAGCAGAGAGCATCCTTATCCAATATGTGGACAGGCGGATGAGAATCAGAAGCATGGCAGATGAAGTCCCATGTTCAAAAGCACTCCTCCGTTGTGTTCTGTACCTGCTGTTGACTCTTGGCACTTGTCAAAAGACCACCGAACTTCCACTGCACGGCCTCTCTGTTTTATCTGCTGTTCTACCTCATAAATCCTTGCCCGAACCTGAAAAATAAGCACTTCTAATTAACTTGTGCTTGGAGAGCCACAGTGGTTGTTTAAATCGTGTCATGATTTTCCACATGAACAGAGAATCCTATGGTGAACTACATACAGTATTCACTGCATTGTAGGAAGTTCAGCCTGTTTCCCCAAGAGTGCATTTTAAAATTTACAAGTGGTGATTCTATGCCAGTTTTTAATAATAAATGCTTACAAAAAAAAAAACACCTTTATAACTGAAAATATATTAGGACATCACATAGAAAGTGAAAGTTCTAAATATCATCTATAAGCCATTCTTCTACGTATGAAAGCAACCAGTCATGCTTATTAACTTAATAAGACTGCTCTGAAAAAACAGAGACATTTTTCTAAATATTAGTCACCATTCTTTGGTTCAAGTTTCTTAAGTCTTTGAACCAAATAACCCAGCACTAATAAAAACATAATAATTACTAAATATCACAGACCACTACTTTGAGAGTTGTGGAACACCACTATAATTATCGTCTGGGTGGAAGAACTCTCTGCAAGAACTGCCTGGCAAAGGGTAAGAAGAAAGGGAGCAACATGCTTCCCCACAAGGCCACCCAGAGAGAGGGGCAGAGCTGGGAATGCCACCCAAGCATGTGAGATGTTAAAACCCACCTGGCCCTCCATGCCCTGACAACTCTCAAGAATGAGAACCCCCATCAAAGTACTGCAACAGAAAGTCTACCTGCTGATTGAAGGCCGTGTTCCCGCCCGGCATGGGGAGGCTGGAGGGCGCCACCTGCAGCAGATCCAGGGGTGAGCCTGGGTTCATGCTCTTACTGTCATTTGTGGAATAATTCCACACTAAGGCACTTGGGCAACAGAGAGTGACAGTCTGGAGAGAAAGCGAGAAAATCCAGATAAAGAGAAAGAAAAGGTATAACAACAGCTTCACAGTAAAATGACACCTTATCATGACTATTACAGTTTCTTACCAGTAAGATTAAAATATCTTATCCCATTCTCATCTTTTCAAGTGATAAGACAAAACTAAGACAGAATTACCCCTTTGAAAGGGAGGAGGTATAGTATTAAGAAATTACCTAGTACAGAAAACCTAGTACAGGAAACCTAGGAAACATAAAAATAAAGTAATCATCATGGTTGGCAAATTTTTTCTATAAAAAGCCAGAGAGTAAATGTTTTGAGCTTTTTGGAACATCTATAGTTTCTCTCTCATATTCTTCTTTTTTTGTTTTAATAACTCATTGGAAACATGAAATGATTATAGCTCACAGGCTGCACTTGGCCCTCAGTTGTAGCTCGTCCACCCTGGCTGAGACCCTTACAGACTGTCTTACTCAACCAGCTTGCCCGAAGTACTTTCTATGACCACCTTACTTCTACATCACAGCAACCCCATTCCCCAACTGTGTGAAAGAGGAACGTGAGACAGAGATTAGTAACAGCCCCAAATTGAGTCCAGCACACGTGCCTGGTATTCTCCTATGTTGATCCTGCTGCCTCTAAAATGCAAAGTAAATAGTACAGCTCACATTTAATTGAACACATACTATGTGCTGAACACTATCCTGGAAGCTTTCTGTCCTCATAACCTTAACCCCATCTGGTAATAAGTAAAGCATTAAAACAGTCCATCAATCTTCAGAGGGAAGGCAGGGGAAGGTGGAGGTGGGGGGTAAGGGATCAACCAAAGAACTTGTATGCATGCATATAAGCATAACCAATGGACACAGACACTAGGGGGGTGAGGGCATGTGCTGGAGAGGTGGGGGTGGCCAATGGGGGAAAAAGGAGACATATGTAATACTATAGGTAATACTTTAAACAATAAAGATTTAAAAAAGAAGAAAGAAGAGGAGGAAGAGGAGGAGGAGGAGGAGGAGGAGGAGGAGGAGAAGAAGAACTGTTATCATCCCCCCATTCACACTTGGGAAACAGAGCCTCAAGGTCCAAGTTACCAACTGGCAGAGCAGAGCCCAAGTCAGGTCTGTCTGAATCTATCCACTGAGCCAAACCGGTTAGGGCTGTCTGAATGATTTTAAAGTATATGTCTTGACCTAACCGGTTTGGCTCAGTGGATAGAGCATCAGCCTGTGGACGCCAGGGTCCCAGGTTTTATTCCAGTCAAGGGCATGTACCTTGGTTGTGGGCACATACCCAGTAGGGAGTGTGCAGGAGGCAGCTGATCAGATGTTTCTCTCTCATCGATGTTTCTAACTATCTACCTCTCTCCCTTCCTCTCTGTAAAAAAAAACCAATAAAAGATATATTTAAAAAAATAAAAAATAAAGTATATGTCTTAACCATTCTGCTATCATGCTACTCAACAGCAAACAAAAAGAGCTGAGAGAATGAATGCAACATTTCCTTTTTCTAAAAAGTGAATAGAAAAATAAAAGTACTACCTTTGGAGGTATGGAGACATATCTGTGGAAATCAGATGGCAAACAGGAGGACCGTAAAGTCTCTGAACCCTCCAGTGCATGTCTCCCCTGGCATCTATCCCTCCCCATTTTATGCTGTCTGTGACACAGTGGGGTTCTCACCCCCTGCCCATGGCAGAGCCCTTCCCTTGCATTCTTAGTTCCAAAGCCTCCCATATCCAAGACAATGATCTATCAAATACTATTCCCAGACTCACCTCTACTAGTCTACCCTTAGCTTAGAAATACACCCGTCAAAAATAATTTTTTTAAAAAAATCTCATTCACACAGCTGCAATTTCTATCTCTTGCCTTCATAGAAACAGTTCTCAAACTAAGAGGAGCATTATTTCACCTCATTCTGCATCACCTGTCAACCTGCCTTAACCTGGCTTCTCACCCAAAATCTGACTGATCATCAAAGACACTACCATACTGTCGAAGACAAGTTCAGCCACCTTCTTACCAGACCTCCCCAATCCACTGGGCACTGCCACTACCACTACTAACTCCATTTCAAAACTTTCTGCAGTACCTAGAGAAGACATTTAACGTGGTTGTCAAGAATGTAGACTCTGGATCCAGAATTTTGGTCTGAATTCCAGCTTTGCTGCTGACCTCAGGTGTGACCTATACTACCTTTTCATCATTAGTGTTACAAAACTAACAGAGGTTACTATCAGATAGGGTGGTTCTGAGAACTACATGGCTTAATATATGATACAACTTAGAACAGTGCCTAGAACATAGAACATGCTCAGTATTCTTCTTCTCCTCATCTTTGTTTCTACAATAAATTCTCTCTCACTCTCTCTCCAGTTTGACCCAACTTTCTGGGTCATCTCTGTGAAATCCCCTCTGCCATCTCTTAACCACTCATGCCCCTTGGTCCACCTGGCCTCTCCCACCGCTAATTCTTTAGGTAACCTCGCCCCTCCCAGCCACATGCCTTGAATGATTCAAATCCACATGTGGCCGGTCATCTTGGCTCAGGAGACAGAATCGGACATGTCACAACCTCTTGAAAATACCCACTTGGAGATCCTAAGGGATAAAACAGTCCAAAATTGAACTTACCTAGACTCTTCCAAACTTACTTCTTTGCCTTGTCTCTCTCTCCCCTACTTCCTCACTCCCATAAGCTGTCCCTCTACTGTTGCTAAAACAATCTAACTAACCACACACTGTCACTTCCATGCACAAAATCCTCCAGTTATTCCCAATCATAAGGTGCACAAGGGTCTTCTATGTGCTGATCCCCAACAGATTTTATATTCCATGTTCCATTAATACCGACCTGCACACAAGAGGGCCAGCCAACCCTCTGAGCCTCTGCCCCTGCTGTGAGCTCTGCCAGGAACACTCTACCACCTTTTTTAACTCGTATTGTACGCGCCAGTCAGGACTATGTCCTCAGGAAGCTCCCCTGAATTCTAGGTGGGATCAGAAATGATCCTTCTCAACTCCCTTAGCTCACTGTGCATCCCCCTGTCAGCCGTTGTCGGAGTCTCAGAAACTGCCTGTCAGCCTGTCTTCCTGACAAAGCAGCAAACTCTACCAGAGCAGAGACTGTGTCTCCAAGGCCAGGCCTGTCCCAAAGCCCCTTAGCCAACAGTCGGACACATTAAGAGCCCAAGAAGTGTGACCTGAACACTAAGCTGGGAGCTCCTCTAGTGCGGGGCTGTACCTCATTCCTAACAGCATCAGCTCAGGGGCCAGCATGCTGGGGATGGTCCGCAGGGCACCAGCAGTGATGCTCAATGGAGCAAAGCAGGATGGATTGATTGGATTTAAAGGAAGAGAGAAAAGGCAACCACTCAGGATGTGAACTGAGGAAGCTAAAGATGCTGCATGAAGAAGCTGATCTTCCAGAGAAGTGATACAGCTGGCTTGTTCCATGGATTCCCTAAAGGGTCTTACTCACTGACTACTTAATGGCCCTCATGAAGAACAAGCACAATAACTTACTGCTAAACTAAAGCAACTGATCTTCTTTTGGCATGATTTAACATAGGGAAATAAAAACATGAAATTTCAATCTATAAATTATATGGTTGAGGAAGAAACTAGAGCTGAGATGTGAAAGCTGTTGCAATTCCCACCACAATTATCTCCTACACTGAAATCTAACATAAGTAACAAGGTCAAAGGACTTACCTGCAACATACAACTAAGTCCATAAATGAGGGGACCGTGCTGTGCACAGGACAGAAAGTCTGAGAAGGCCAGCTGCACGGGGCTCACGCCGGGGCCGGGGGGGCCGGGGCTGGGGGCCCCAATGCTCGCATTGTTTGGTCCTATCATCATGTGGGGCGAGTGGGCAGTGAGGAGGCCACTGCTATCGCTCAGCAGCAAGGCAAGACGCCGGGCACAAAAGTAGGCAAGACGACGAGACAGGTAGGCCGACTGAACAAATTCATCTGAATACTGAGGAGCACAAGGACACCAGACTCGGTCATGTCAGTGAAATAACTATCGTAATACAGAATTCTTTTTATTTAAAAAGACAAACTTCAAAGGTACCGTATAGACCAGTGCTGTCCAACAGAAACATAACACAAGCCACATATGTAATTTTAAATTTTCTAATAGCCACTGGAAAAACAAAGGTAAACTTAAAAGAATAATATATTTTATTTATCCTCATATAGGCAAATGTTATCATTTCAACATGTAATCAAACCAAGATGTATTGAGACATTATATATAACCTTTTTCTGCATTAAGTCTGAAATCTGTTGTCTATTTTGTACCGAGAACACATATCAATTTGTACTTGTCACAGTTCCAACAGTTAACTGCCACATCTGGCTGGCGGCTCCTCTACCAGGCAGCACAGGCCCAGGCACCCCCAGAGAGGACACACAGGACCAGCATGGGGCAGCCTCGGAAAGGGTACACTGGGGCCGGAAATGGGTGACTTTTCATTAGAATCTCTTTTGTATTGGACATGCATTACCTTTCCAAGGAAATTTTAATTTTTTTAAATAAATGTTACCCAGATAACCTAAATTTCAACAAATTTTAGACCAATCATTAAAATAGGAAGTTCCCACAGTGGCTCAAAACAGGTAAAATGAATATAGAAGATCCTCTGGGTCCTTAAAAAGAGATGACTTGTTTTGTTTTCACAGACATCTGTGTGAACAAGGGGACAGTATTTAAAGAGCTGTTTGCTTAGCTTGGTGATGGTAGAAATCAATGTAGTGAGAATACTTAAAAAGGGCATGTGGCTAAAACTATGAAATGGCCATTACAAATGACTGCCAGAACTGAAGCTTCGTATCACTTCATGTGTTGTAGCATCAAGATATTTTTTTTTCCTTCCATTTCAAAGGGCAATGTTTTCCTCTTCCACCTCTACTTACCTAAGCATTCTTATCAGATCATTTCCTGCCCATGAAATCAACTGGTTATGTATACTATACCTGAAGCATTAATGGTAACAGGAGTTTAAGAAGATCATCATCCATTGGTCTGATCTTTTCTAAAACATCCAAGATCCATGTCAAATATTCATGTTTTTCCAGCATTCCTTCCTTAAATGGACAAAGAAAAATTACACTAGTAATGTTAAAGTAAAACTAACTAAAATGCAAAAAGCACTGCTATTCTTATGCTTAAGCATAATTTTACTATTGTTTTTGTTGTAGTAAAACTCATTGATCATAGTCCCAATTTCAAACAAAAAGAACTAATATTACTTTGTATGGTTGCTTTGGGGGTTTGTTGCTGTTTGTGGTTTTTGGTAATCTGCTTAATTCTAAATTTAAAAAAAAAATTGATTCCTACAAGAAAGAAAACTTAAAAGACTCCCAAGGCATGTATCAAGCACCCGGCTAGATTTTGAGGTGTATGAACTCATCTTCACAGGAGGAAACCTGGCCAATGGCGATAATCATAAAGAAGCCCCCATCATACCATTATCTTGATGAGAAGTTGACAATCCCACCAGATCTAATGCCCCCTTAATAGTCTCCTCTATCCCAAAATGAAATTCAGATACTATAAGCTACCTGTAAAATATATCTTAAAAAAGATAATGGCATAACTATATTATAAAGAAATTAAAGGAATTTATAATAACATGCTGTAATGGATAAGTATTCCAACATAACTACAGTAAGAAACAGTAACACAACTACAAATTTTCAAAACGCCCCACAGGGGTGGTGCAGACCCTCAATGTAAGCATTCTACTGCCTTCACATATACATACATATAAATACACACATTATTTTATGATAGTCCCTGCACATGCATAGTAGATGTCACATTAGTTCTGTATCATGATTCACATCATGAAAGACACTTCAAGATAGAAACAAAAAGCTGCTTCCTAGGAAAGACACATATTTTTATGGTCCTTCTGGTAACAACCTTCCTAGTAGTTAATATGAACTCCAAATTTGTTCTTAGCACCTCTTACAGATCTATGTATTACCAGTGGTCCATGGCCATGGCTACCAACAAACTGTGAAAAAATGTACTGGTAAATACAGTATTTATAGGATTACAATGACACCACACTGACATGATATCAAGATATTTACTTGTCGCTAATTTCTAACTTTAAATATTGAAAGTCAAAAAGTGTTAAAGTGTTTTCTGTTAACAGAAAAACTTCAATTTAAAACTTTAAAACCAGAAAAGTGAATTTTCACTCCATAAAGAAATAAATAAAATGGAATTTTGCATTAAGGTATAAGAAATGATGAACTTAAGATTTTTAAAAATTTTAAATAAATATGATTGCCAATGATTATATAATAGTGCCTCCTCAATGTGCTTTTGTCTATGTACCCATGCCTTTATTTCTGCATGTGTATATACTAGGATCAGTTTCACATTTCAGAATGTGACTAATTAAAAATATCATGAACTTTCAAATTGTAGCATTAATATTACAATTAGATTCCAATCAGTTTACAACCCTAGGGGAAGGGGGGCTGTTGAGGAGGTAGAGGGATTGAGAAAAAAAAAGTGAGAGAAAAACCCATGAATCTGGACAACAGTGTAGTGACTGTGGGGGTTGAGGGGGATGGGTGGAGGTGGAAGAGGGCATAGAGGGAATAAATGGTGATGGAAAAAATTAAATTTAAAAAATAGTAAAATAATAATTTTTTAAAAAGACATACTGATTCCAATGTTCCTAATACATAAAGATAACCTCCCAAAGACAATAAGCTTGTTGAGAGACATGTTTTAAAAGATGCAGATTAAATCCTCAGCTCAATAAAAGTAATTGAGCACGCACTGAAGTAATCCTGTAATAAGTGGAGCTAGGATTTGTAAAGAGTTGTTTTCATTGACTGCAACCATGCCATTTCTCAAGAGGACCACGCTTTTTCCTACTTTGTGCTCTTAGGAAAAAATCACTTGCAAGTTGGAAATTATAATTAAAGTTCTAAAAAGGAAATTTAGAAGCCACACATCCTTTCTAATCCCCTTTCTCTTTGGTCAAGAGAGCAGGTAGTGAAAGTCTATGCCAGCGATACAATTTCAGCTAAATATGCACACTTCCTCCTCCTTGCCAGGAGTAAAAACTGAGGCACAGACGCCCTCTTCTGGTCCATGTGATTTACATCAACTTGTCTGGATGCCACACTGCCCTTATAGGCCCCATCAATTGCATTTTGAACTGCAGCTGAGCCCAATAAAGGTGACCTATCTCTGAAATAATGAAACTCTAAAGATCTACTAGGAGACATTAGCACAAAGATTTTTTTGAATGAACACATCGAATTTTTGCAAAAGAAAAGGTTTAAAAGGATCATACTTAATAGTGCAATTACATAGTAACAGCACTAGCAGGGCTGACATCATTAAAGCTGGAGGTCAACATGTACAAGAAGCAGCTGTCATCTCAGGGCCAAGGTGCAACCTTTACTCCAATTCAACGTGAGAAATGTCAGATGGCTTTCTCTGAATGTACTGTTCATAGAAAGATTCAATTTAACCCCCAGAAAACTAAACGATAAGGAACTTGCTCTCTTTTTAAAAGAATGCTGCGCAGTCTTGGCTGCCTGGCAAGTTACCTGGAACATGTGGAATGCCAGCTTTGCGTTGTACTCCCACTGCTTCAGGGCTTGCTCCACATCCGGGGGCACAGGGACAGTGCCATCACCTATGCTGGAAGCCATGTGGTAGAAGTCAGAAATCTTGGCCAGCTGCTCTCGAAGATACCTGGTAGATATTTGTGTCCACTCTGCATTTTAAGAAATGGTATAAGAAATGACTTTTTCACCCCTTTCTGATCATCTTAAGGATGTACTTATAAAACAAACATCTATGACATAAAAGTGGCTTTTGCACGTCCAAGCGCTTAGGAAGGCATGCCCACCCCAAAGCCTATAAATAATGCCCATTAGTGCCATGGCACCCTCCACAGCAGCAGGGATCCAGCCAGCTCTCTCCTGTGCCTCTGCGACTCCTTATCCAGGAGAAGATATCTGCACTCAAATTAGATGCATCAGGGGCTCTTCCATGTTAAACATTTAGCACAACAAAAACATGAAGGGCACAAGCAGGAAACAAAACTTCAGAGGCAAGCCCTTTGAGAAATTTCAAGTCTCCACCAAAAGAATTCAAAATCCCCAAGTGTATGTTTTTCAGGGTCCAAGTCAAGTGTCAAACATGCCTAGTTAAGATCTGCTCTGTTTTTGTCAATCTGTGAGAGGCAGCATTCACATGTGCTGGCCATGGCAGCATTCCAAGCGGCAATGCCACAGACTGCCAGGGACACAAGAGCAGCGGCCTCTCAGACAACCCTGTGGACCTGCAATGACTGCACCCTCCTCAGAATGCAATCAGCAAGAGTGGTGAGCAACAAAGGTAGGAAACCGCAAAGGAAATAGAAAACATGGCGTAAAAAAATCACTGAAATTATTCAAAAATGTCTGCCACAGGGGCACAAATTAAATCAGTGTGTTGCCTCTGGCAATCACAGGGGATGAGATGCCAACCTGAGCCCATTCTGTGTGTAAAAATGTAATGATTGCATGCTCACAGTCAAATTTCCCCAAGGATTAGCCAAGTAGCATCTCAGAAGAAACCATCCTACTGAAACATTTTCACTCAACGCTGTTTTCCCATTACTTTGGCAATAGGTTCTCCTACCTTCTTTTAAAGGAAGCTATTTTGACAAGAGTAGATACTAAACATCTTGTCAGTCATTGAGAGTTTTGTTTTTCCTTTTTGAATACTATTAAACTTACTTGATAATAGTACCCAGAGATAACTACTATTAAGTTGTAGTCTAAACCACTTATTCTAATTGTGTCTAATTTAAAATTGAAATTCAAATTCAGGTGCTAAACTCCAATAATAAGCCAACACAAAAGGATGAAGAGATACTAGGTCAACACTTGCCACTGATAACAGATACTATCATTAAAATGAATCTACTGGAGCCCTAGCTGGTTTGGCTCAGTAGATAGAGCATCAGCCTGTGGACTGAAGGGTCCCAGGTTCAATTCCGATCAAGGGCACATGCCCGGGTTGCAGGCTTGATCCCCAGTGGGGGCATGCAGGAGGAAGCCAATCAATGATTCTCTCTCATCATTGATGTTTCTATCTCTCTCTCCCCTCTCCCTTTCTCTCTGAAATCAATATATATATTTAAAATGAATCCACTGAAATTAAAAACAAAGACTGATTTACCAATGCTGTCATCTTCTGGTGGCCCTGATATGGATTAACAGTCTCATGCCACTCATTTGTTCAACAAAGTAAAATGCCAACCATCCAATGGATGGGTGGAGCTTAGCTACAATAAACAAAAACAAAAATTACTAGGACCAAAATCCCAGCTTTTGTGTGCTACACCTTACTATTAGCTCATCCTCAGTATCTACTATTCTCAATATCCCCACAGAATATTTTAGCCTCAAGAGTTAAAAATAACACACATTCACACACCCCAACTTTAAAAAGTTTAAAAAAAAAAGAAATACATGGTCACTACAGAAAATGTATGAAAACAAAAAGGATCTGTAATCCCACTGAAACCAAAATGAGGGGTCTGAGTTTGTTGTCTCACGAAATCGAAGAATGATGTAGCAGACAAAAATGAGTAATGGAACCAAAGTTTATTGAGAGCACCCAAGATAATTAAAGTCTATTAATCCATGTGCAGAGTCCCACATGGCCATAAGCAGCGTGGGCTTAGGGATGTGCTCCCCTGCCACAGGAACTCAGGAACCCATTGTGTGCCAGAGAGAGGAGAGAGGACAAGAGGAAGCACGATTTTTACTCTAGGGCAGTGATGGCGAACCTTTTGAGCTCAGCGTGTCAGCATTTTGAAAGGACATCTCCCATCTTCTGGGAGAAAGCCACAGGAATGTTAGGAACCCATTGCAGGCCGGAGAGAGAGGGTGAGGAAGCTGCACTTTTTCATATAGGGGCAGGGTATTGCCATGCCAGCTCCTGATAGGTCCTTTCAAATAATTCTGCCTTAGTAACATCCTTGGGATTGGTCTGTATGCCTCACAGCCTTGTGATTAGTTATTTGCAAGCTACCTGTCTTAGCAATGTTCATATATTTTAAACCTCGCTTTTCTCATGTGTGCCTTTCTTTACCTGCCCAATTGGGATGCTTAGTAACTCTGCCTAGTTGGGTATCCCATTTCTACTTCCTCTCCCCCACCCCTCCGAACCATGGTCCCCATCCCTGTCTACATAGCTTCCCTCTGTCTCCTCACCAGCACGCATAATCATTAAATATTCTAACATGCAACCTTAGGTCTTTACGTGTGCTTGAACATTTATGTAAACACATGTGTGGCTAATAAAGGCTTGCTGACTATACCGCTCCACAATCTCCTCCTATTGGGATTCACATGGACTTTAAATGCAGCCCTCTTAATAGTGCGCTTTAATTGTAACTGTAGTCCACTAACAGTAAGTGATCATGGCAAGCAGACAGATTCAGGGGTCTGGACATAAGACAGCCTAGAGTGGACTGGTATAAAATATTGGACTGCCCACAAAATTTTCATTAGAAATTGAAAACAGAAAACAGCAGCCTTGAGTGGAAAACCACCACAAGAGGGCTTTGACCCAATGCCAGTGCCTTCAGCCCCACTGCCAGATTCTGACTGGGCCCAGTTTCAGGTAGTAAAAGAAAATAGGAATGGATCAAGATCACAGGGAAGATGGGGGCAGGGTGGGATTCAAAGGGAAAAAGCTACAGAACGTGACCAAAAGGGCTACTCTGAAAATGGAGCAGTCCTACATTCTAGCCAGCTTGGGGTGTGTGGCCACACTTGTAGCTCCTGGAAATGCAGTAGAAACTAAGGTCCGTGAGCCAGATTGTTAGAAAGTTTATGAGCATGAGCGTTACTGAGAGGGCTCAGGACTGAATACAGTGCCCAGACCTTTCGACAGTGCTCTCTCTAGCATCCAAGAATCCTACAGCCACTGCACCTCTCTGTCCATGCCTAACCCCCAAGCAGAGGGCTTCTAGAGGCCACACAGTTCACTACCACCTTATAGACCCAGGCACTGCAGGCATCCCCAGGGTCACACAGCTGGCCCAGGACACAAACAGGCGTGAGTTGCCCACTCTGGTACATGAAATCACATAAAACGATAACCACATATGGGGAGAACAGAGGTGTGGCAGGGCGGCGCGCAGTGCAGCAAGGCTCCTGGTGAAGGTGTCCTGCAGCACAGCAACAGAGCCCACAGGCAGCCAGCCGTAGGGGCAGAGTGATCTTGGGAACAGATGGCCCTGAATCCCAATCCCAGCTCTGCCATTCAGCCATGCGACCTGGAGCAGCAGGTCTAACCTCTGCTGAGTCTCACCTTCTTCATCCTACAACAGGATCAATAATATATGTATATCAGAGTGACTATAAGGGTGAGTTACTCAGCCCCATGCACAGGATGCAGAAAATGATCAATAATTGGTAGCTTTGATCATCACCATCAGGATGAAAAGTTTTTAGAAAAAAAAAACTAACGGCGAAGCGGTCACTATCAGGACACACCTGCTGCCAATGTCAGTCCCTGCCTCGGCCTCACAGAGCTACCAATGCCTAACACCTGCTCCACAGGCAGACTTACAGAATCAATGTCAGCTCCCTGGTTCCAAACCCTTCGCTGATCAGCAACCCATCGTGAATGAAGGATAAACTCCTTAGCTAGGAATTGGAATCACTTCAAACACTACCCACCACCTAGCATTTCATACTCCACCAGCCCAAACTGCTCTAACTCTCATGCCTCTGAAGCAATCTCTACCAACAATCCTTCTCTACTTACCTGTGTTCATGCATGAGAATTTTCCAGGGCCCAATTCAAATGTCACATCTAACACATAACCTTCTCTAGTCTCTGGACACCACCCTACCATCTAGCGGGGGTCTCCCTCTCTTCTCTAACCGATATCTTAGAATCCCCTCCATCTCTCTCTTTCATCCCCATAAAATTCTGCCATACATAGTCAACCATCAAGTATTGACTTGAATCAATGCACCCCAAGGTTCTCTCAAAATGACTACTAAATCAAGTTCCTTCCCAATCATTCTGACTCTCCAATCTTCATACAAACATCTTTGCTTTCTAGTTTAAATTCATCACTACATACCTTGAAGGTTTTGCATACCACTATAGGGAAAATGCCAAATTCCCTCTCTGGTGCACTGTTTATTATAACCAACTTAAGTAGAAGCACCTGCTAACCAATGTGCTCCAAACGCCCATGCAAATATGAAACTTTCAATTATATTTTAATAAACTTACAATAAATGTATGTATTTTGTGAAGGTTCATTTTCCTGGCTGGATTCTTTCCTGTTTCCAAAGCCAGTGGGAACCCACTATGTGAAATAAATACAATGCTGATGACTTTTTTAAAACGCCCACCAAGTCTAGAGACTAACACATACATCTATCTGTAAGGTGATCCAGTGCTATGCCAAGGACACAGGAGAAGCCTATACCCAACAGCCACCAGGGAAAATTCTTCCTGAGACCGTACCATTACAACAAAAGGATCTTGCCTCTCCACAGGGAGGACAGCCTGCTTCTCGAAACTGCAGGATGTAGAGGGTTTAACCAGCCTGACTTTGGTGCAGACTGAATGGAGGAAAAAACTTTCAGTAGGTGTAACATGCCCCACACTCTATTTCTAAAAACTCAGTAAGAATAACTGAAGGATTTTCTACCATTTTTCTCATGCCTTTTGTTGTTAAAATGCTTTCTTTATCAAAGGATACCATCAACAAAGGGGAAAGGCAATCCACTAATTGAAAGAAAATACTTGCAAATCATACATCTAATAAGGGACTCAGATCTATAATATATAATGAACTATTGCAACTCAATAATAAAAAGACAGCCCATTTTTAAATGGGCAAAGAATTTTAATAGACATTTCTCCAAAGAATATACACGGCTGGCCAATAAACAAATACAAAGATGTTCAACATCAGCCACCAGGGACATGAAAGTCAAAGCCACACTGCCCAGCTGGTTGAGTATCGACCTATGAACCAGGAGGTCATGGTTTGGTTCCTGGTCAGGGCATATGCCCAGGTTGCAGGCTCGACCCCCAGTGTGGGACATGCAGGAGGCAGCCAATAAATGATTCTCTCTCATCATAGATGTTTCTATCTCTTTCTCCCTCCCCTTCCTCTGAAATGAATAAAAAATATATATTAGGGAGAAACCAAGGTGGCGGCATAGGTAAACACTGGAAATTGCTGCCTCACACAACCACTTCAAAAATACAACTAAAAGACGGAACGGACATCATCCAGAACCACAGGAAGGCTGGCTGAGTGGAAATTCTACAACTAGAAGGAAAGAGAAAAGCATACCGAGACTCAGAGAAGGCGCAGTGCGGAAGTAAAATACTAAGGGGCGGAGGTGCATGCGGAGCGGGCTGGCGGCTGAGGGCGTGGTTGTTGGTTTCAATCGGGAGGGAATCTCAGGCTTTGAGCTCCAGTTCTGGGCGAGTCTCTAGGGACCCAGACTCATACGGGAGAGGCGGGACTGTCTGGCATCGATCGGAACTCAAAGGGAGCTTTCTCTCCGAGGGGCTTGCAACAATTACCGGGACATTGAGAAGCAGAGTCTCTGAGGGCAGGACTGAGAGCAGCCATAACTGCTAGCGCCGCCCTGCTGATCCCATGGGACCCGCCCTGCCCAAGCCCTGAAGGGAGGCTTTTGCTGGATAGCCTCAGGCAAAGGCTAGATTAGCACTTCCCTAGAGATCCAGGAGCCAGGAAGCCCAGAGGTCAGAGTGGGACTATCGAGACACAGTAGCTCTACATAATACATAGAAACAAACACAGGGAAACAGCCAAAATGCAGAGACAAAGAAACATGTCACAGATGAAAGAACAGAAGAAATCTCCAGAAAAAGAACTAAATGAAATGGAAGCAAGCAAACTACTAGATACAGAGTTCAAAACAATAGTCATAAGGATGCTCAAGGAACTTAATGCGAGCTTGAAGGATCTTAGTGAGAATGTCAAGGAACCTGGTGAGAATTTCAAGGATTTCAGAACATCAAAGGACCAGTCAGAAATGAAGGCTACACTAGCTTAAATGAAGAATAATTTACAGGGAATCAACAGTAGAGACACAAAGAATCAAATCAGTGATTTGGAAATATGAGGAAGCAAAAAACACCTAATCAGAAGAGCAAAAAGAATCCAAAAATAGAAGGTAGTGTAAGGAGCCTCTGGGACAACTTCAAGCACACCAATATTCACATTATGGGGGTGTTGGAAGAAGAAGAGAGAGAGCAAGATATTGAAAACCGTACCGAGCCGGGCCTGCCGGGAAATGCGGGCGCGTTTTCTCTCGGCTCCGCCACCAGCCGGGGCTCGGGCCCGTGCCCGGGCCCCCGGGACATGGCCTCCCCAAGTGCGCAGGGCGACGTCCCCACCTCCAGTCACTGGGACGACGGCGCGGAGACGGCAGTCTTTAACGCCAAAAGGAAAAAGAAAGTGGCAAAGATATACCAGGCTCTGAACAGTGATCCCACTGATGTGGCTGCCCTTAGACGCATGGCTATTAGCGAGGGAGGGCTCCTAACTGATGAGATGAGACGAAAAGTGTGGCCCAAGCTCCTCAATGTCAACATCAATGACCCACCTCCTATATCAGGGAAAAACCTACGACAGATGAGCAAGGACTACCAACAAGTGCTGCTGGATGTCAGGCGGTCCCTACGGCGGTTTCCTCCTGGCATGCCAAAAGAACAGAGAGAAGGGCTCCAGGAAGAAAAGATAGACA
>NW_006287072.1:409804-421168 GCF_000327345.1 Myotis davidii | reverse complement strand
GGTGGAAGAAGGAAAGGGTGTGGGGTGAGGGAAGAGATTGGACAATAATCGTGCACCTATGGATGAGGACAATGGGTGGGGAGTGAGGGCGGAGGGTGGGATTGGAACTGGGTGGAGGGGAGTTATGGGGGGGGAATAGAGGAACAAATATAATAACCTTAACAATAAAGATTTAATTAATAAAAATAAATATATATATATATATATTAAAAAATCAACACACTGAGATACTACTAGGACAGTTAGAACAAAAAGACAGGTGATAAGCGTAGGTGAGAATGTGCATAAATTAGAATTTCTTGTGCATTGCTAGGAGAAATGTAATAAAATATGTACCCACTGTGGAAAAGTTTGGCAATTCCTCAAAAGGTTAAACAGTTATCACATAACCCAAAAATTTCACAACTATTTATATGCCCAGGAGAAATCAAAACACATGTTCACACCAGAATTCCTAAACAAGTATTTATAGCAGCATAATTCATAATAGCCAAAAAATAAAAGCACCTAAATGCCCATCAACTGATGAATGGATAGATAAAATGTTACAATGGAATACATTCAGTCATGAGAAGGAGTGGACAATTGATGCACGCTGCTACATGGATAAACCTTGAAAACATTATGCTGACTGAAAGAAGCCAGTTTCAAAAGACCAAAAATGGTATGACTCCATTAGTCCCAAGCAAGCAAAGCTATAAGGCTATTTAGATTGGCTAGAGCTGAGGGCAACTGAAGGGAAACAGAGAATGACTGCTAATGGCTACAATATTTCTTCTAAGTGTGATAAAAATGTCCTAAAACATGGTGATGGCTTCCCAACTCTATGGACACACTAAAACCACTAAGTTGCACATTTTAAATGAAGTATACAGCAGGTGAATTATATCTCAGTGAAGCTGTCTTACCATTTTTAAAAATGTTTTCTTAAAATATTTTACTACTACTAAGAAATCACTGCATTTCTGAAGCAAAAGGTTCATAGTAATCCACTTTATAGTTTTATAATGATATGACTTTGGGGAGGGTGTGCAGGGAGGCGGGGGAGGAGTAGAAACAAGAGTGGCTAGGCGTTAAGGGTTAAAGCGGGGCGAGGAGTAAAAGGACTTTATTACAATCTTGGACATGCCTCTGTGCTTTGTGTTACTTCCATAAGAAAAGGCTTCTAAAAGTTAATTGGTTGTACCCTATCAGATTCACAGGAAACCTGAAATCCCCTATTCGCCACTGTTCGCTTGGGGAAGGAATGGGGAAATCGGCATGCTGACTAGCAGCCTGGATGAGTTGCCCAAATGAAAACTGCTGTCTCAGTGCAGTGACCCAGACCAGCTGCCGACTGAAGGGTCAGTAAAGTCAGGCCTCTACAGGGAAGGGCTGGGGGCTGCTGGCACTCGGTGGTAATGCTATTGTGTGATAAATTGTTGAAATATTTCTTATGCTTAAAGTAAGTTTCTCTAACATAGAATTACCTGGAGAACAATGGTGTTTACTGGCAAATACTGAGTATCAGTTTTTGTGTGGTTGAGAACTATGTTATTTTGAACTGGCCATTTCTCTGTGGTTTTATTTACTGAACAATGACACTAGTTATTGTTACTTGGAGATCAGTGACAACTCAAGATAACATAACCATGGGTATTTGGCAGCAAGCATTAAATGCCTATAGGCCACAAGCTCTCCTGGGATATGGGGCTACAAAGGTGAGGAGAAAGCAGTCCCTACCCGAGGCGATTCATCCCTGAGATGGGGAGACACATGGGGCACAGATGTTGACAGCAATGTAGTAAGTGCTTTGACTTGTCATGGGACACAGGAAAGGAAGCAGGGGGCCATTTTAGCCAAGTCTTGAGGGGTGGTACCAAGGAGTTGCACAGACAGGAACGGCAGTGTGCAGCATTCCAGGCAGGGAGGCAGAGGGAGAGGGAGGCTAGGACGGTGGCCCAAGATCCTCAAAAGCTAGTGCGCAAAATGGTCACCAGAGGGCACTCCAATACAGAGACTTCCACCCAGTAAATCCAGGGGAGTCTAAAAACCCACATTTATAAGCAGCAGCCCAATGACTGACCCAGGCAGTGACAAGCTATGAGTTCAGTCTTTTATCACAAATGATTAAAAACCACTGAATGATTTTAGGCAAAGGAAACAGGTATACAAATTACGACTCTAAGGAAGTCTTAAAAGGAGGCTGCCAAGTGCAGTGGGGAGGTGACTGAGGAGGGAATAAAAGAGAAGCAGGTAGAACACCACCAACCTGATATTGGAGAGAAGGGAAGACAGATGGCTAGGGTGGCTTTCGGAGCTCTCAGTGCCATCAACTGCGATGTGGAATAGACAGCAAGTGGGGCAGGAGGGTGAAGGAACTGAGTTTACATTATTTTCATTAACTTTTTGTTTTAAATAAGCTTTTTATCTTGACATAATTACAGGTTCACATGTAATTGTAAAAAATAATGGAGAGAGATCCCACATGCCTTTTAGCTATTCTTCCCAAAGGTTAACATCTTGTAAAACAACAGTACAATATCACAAGCAGGAGAGACACTGATACAACCCACCAAGCTTATTCAGGCTTTCTAGTTCTGACTTCCGTTTTGAACATCTGAACTTGAGGTGTATGGGGCGCAGCTACAGTATTTTGGACAGGTTAAAGCCTCGGACTAATGAGAGGGCACAGTCCTCTCGTTGCCACGTGCAAGTCCCAGCTGGAGGGCAGAGCCTTCCCAGCACAATTAGCCAACAGCTATAGCTGTAAGCTTGAACCTGTGGTCCGAACACGTGGCCCCACGTGCCTGTGTGATAAGAGTTCAGGTGCATGTAGCTGAGTAGGGTTGAAACCACGGAGAATGTTGTAAACATCTTGATCATACCCCTACTTTGCCTCGTGGCATCTGCTATAAAATAAAGACACGGCTTGTGGGCGCGGTTGCTGTCTCTCTCCATCAGAGAGGGCAGCGTCCCACTGAGATCCAGCTTTCATTCTCTTGTCTTTCTTTTCTTAATCCTTTCATCACCCCCACTTGGGATCACCCTTGGCTGTGCTGGCGAGGCACAGAGGTGTCACAGATAGTCATCAGAAAACGTGTCCAGGGGCAGATGGATCCACAGCTCTAACACTCATAAGAAGGTCAGGGTAAAGGCACAGATGTGGGGGCTGTTTCCTGATTGTGACGACATGTCCCGCAGACAGTCCAGGAGCAGGTATGTCTATTCTGCAGAGTAAGAATGTGGGTTGTGTGCTCACAGGGCACCCAGTGCTCTTCCAGCCCTCGGTTGTCAGTTACCGACCTGGTGGTGGCGAGGCGCACAGCTTCTGGGGGCAGGCAGCCTGACTCCTGTCCCGCTCCATCACTTCAGCTTTGGGGTCATGGGCAACTCATTCTGCCCCTGTCTATAAAACAGGGCTGATATGTGTACTTAGTCTATAGGGTTATTTTGAGAATTATGTGATATACAACATGTTAGAACTGCAATGCATACCCAGGAGAAAGCAAACTTATGTGATTTATAGGGCCAGGCAGACAGAGGTCCACCGGTAGGAAGTAGGTGCAAGTGGAATCTCACTGGCCAAGCCAAGGAAGACAGGTAAGAACTGCCGGTAAGCGTGTCTAGGTGGGAGTGAGCAGGTGGCTAAGTGAGACTCCCAACAGTGTCTTTCTGAAGTTCAAGGGAAGGTGAGAGGCAAGGAGGGCAGCCTGAAGAGAGAAGTGAAGAGCTGACACAGGACACTCTGCCTAAGGAGTGAATAATATAGTTGAGGAGGGAGTGACAAAAATACCTCCAAAAAGATATGGGCCATTATTAGGCAATCTATATACATATACATACTAATAAAAGCCAAGCAACCGGAACAATGGAACAAATAGAACGGCCGGAACAATTGGTCTCTATGACATACATGCACTGTGGCAGCCAACTGGCACCCCCAACCGCCCACAGGCCCACCCCCCAGCCAGCCCAGCCCCCAGCCAGCCCCCTCTACCCAATCAGGGGCGGGGCAACTGGATCAGGGGGTGGGGCTGGCCAGCCAACCACCCACAGCCCCTCCCCACAGCCAGCTCGCCCCCCCAATCACCCCCACCACCCTGATCAGGGGCAGGGCTGGCCCTTCAACCTCCCACATCCCCTTCCCCCAGCCACCCCTACCCCCGATCGCCCCCCATCGGCGGCAGGGCCAGCAGCCAACCTCCAGGGTCCCCACCCCTGTCGGCCCAGCCCAATCGGTCCCCATGCACAAATTCATGCACCAGGTCTCTAGGATATAGATATCTGCACAGTTGTGTGACTGATAGTTCATGCTTGAGGATTTCTTTTTTTTATTATTTTATTGGTATTTTTACAGAGAGGAAGGGAGAGGGATAGTTAGAAACATCGATGAGAGAGAAACATCGATCAGCTGCCTCCTGCACACCCCCCACTGGGGATGTGCCCGCAGCCAAGGTGCATGCCCTTGACCAGACTTGAACCTGGGACCCTTCAGTTCGCAGGCTGACGCTCTATCCACTGAGCCAACCCAGTCAGGGCATGCTTGAGGATTTCAAAGTAAAAAGAGACAAGTGGCCAAATGAGGAAATGAGTGGCAAGGGCCCAGGCAGAGAATGGAGATGTGCTGACAGGGAGGACTGGGAGGAGACTTGTGTCCCAGCAGCAAGGAAACTCCTGTCTGCACGCTGTGCTTGCAGGTGCCGTGGCATCTGACACCTCAGGAGAACAGCATTTGACTCTGTTCTTAGTTCTCCCTCCTGCTGTCAGATCTCCAATTCCTGTTTCCATTTTACTGCAGACAATGCTCAACCATTGCATTTAGGGATTTTTCTAGTTGTCCTTTTTCCCTATCTACCCCATACATGCATCTGAAGCAAGGCTCTTGGAAGCCACAGGATCCAATTTTAGCCCCTAGAACAAGAATTTCTTATTCAACATGTCAATCATACAACCAGCTTCTTGGCACAAGGATAGCTTCCAGGTTTCTTCCCTACAGGTGGCTCATACTAAACCTCAGCCAACAGGGGCGTGACATAGCTGTTTGCAATTAATGCCTTACTATCAAGTGGGAAGTTTCTCAAACCTTCTCGGCTTCTATAGAAACCTGAGTGAGCCCTGGCCATGGTGAGATGTTCCTAGCAAGAATAACAGGAACATTATTTTCACAAATATTAAACTAGTACATTTAATTAACCCCTTAGGACAAGTTCCCCCAGCCTTCCACATGAGACCAAGCCATGGATTGTATTGCCCCAGGAGAGGAAAGCTAGAGCAAGACAACAAAATTGTCTTTGGTAAGAGGTGGACTTGATGAGACAACAGCTTGGCTTCCCTGGGTGGCAAACACACCTCTGTGCCCTCCTAAACCCTCAGCATAAAGGCAAGGCCCCCTGAGGGTCTGGGCGGGGGGTGGAGAAATGGAGCAGCTCTGAGGAAAGACTGGCTGCCCACCCCATTGAAGGCATCCAACCTACCTGAATGATTATTTCGGATATTTCATTACCTCAGTCCTCTTCTAGCTCTTGCTGCAGAGGATGTGGTGGAAAGCCCCAGTCATTTGTGAAGCCAAAATAAATTACATTTTATTTGCATTGGAATTTCATTCCATAATTGATGTGGTCTGAGTAGTTTCTATGCTAAAGCAGACTGTTTTCTGCTTACATCCTAAATGCAGGTGCTGGGAAGTTCATACTTTGGAACAAGAAGGGAAGTCTTTCACCAGGACACAAGTCCAAGCGCTACCACAGACATTACATTGCCAGACAACCACACACAGTAACTCTAGTCCGAAAAGCTCCAACACACACCAACGCTTCCAACTGCGTAGCCCCATGGCCCCTCCCTGGGAAACCACCGAGTTTTCCTCTTCTGGGAACCAAAGAGTGAGGCTTGATATATCCATTTAATTGAATCTATTCACGTTAGCTGTGCTACTCTCACAAAGCGATCCCAACTGATCATGCACTGACCCTTAACCGATGCATTTTCTATTCTACCAATACAAGCTGAGTGTTCCCTGACTCAAAATACCAGGAAGCCAAAATGGGCTTTTAGAGCCGCTTTGGTCCAGGGACTTCATTTGGAAGATTATACACAATTTGTCAGAAAATGACTCTGAAACTGAAAGGATGTCTTTTTTTTTAATTAAAAAAACAAACAAACAACTTTCTATTCATTATGGAATTAACACCCCAGTGCAAATAGCAAAAAGATACAACTTTCATAAGTCATGAATAATAGCCTACAACGCTTTAAAAGAACAAGGCTACTACATACACCAATTCTCTCAAACGTAAAAGCAAACTAAGATACACACAAAACACCTCAGAAGATATACAGAAGCCGGTAACAACTGCTTCCAAAGTGTGTGGTGAGGGGTGGAGGGTGCTGGAGGAGCGGTAAGGAGATAGCTCAGTCTGAACATCTGAATGTTTGTTGTTTTCTACCACAGAGATGTGTTACCTATTTAAAAATGCAGTCGCACAAGATGCTGTCTCTTTAAAAAATTCTCATGTGTAGGCGGTAAGCCAGGGGTGGGGAACCTTTTTTTCCTGCCAAGGGCCATTTGGATATTTATAACATCATTTGAGGGCCATACAAAACTATCAACTTAAAAATTAGCCTGCTATATTTGGTCAATTAACTCACCCCTAATGCCTTGGCAGAACCAGACCAAATGATTTTGTGTGCCTTACACAGCCTAGACCAGATGTTCCCCACCCCTGCTAAACAACAGACCTGCAAGATGGACTACAAATTAAAACTCACTGAGCACCAAGCTTTTGAAGCACCTTTCATACCTTGCTCAACAACACTACCCCTCCCAAGCCCTCAGTCACCCTGCTTTCATTTGAGCAGGCTGGAAATTCTATAAAGCAAACAGGACCCAGAAACAAGCTGAGGACAGAATTCCCAGTCTTCCTACTTTCTGGGGATTTCCTCCTCCCCCCGCTCCCCCTGCGCCATCCCCCTTTTGTAAACTGAAGATAATCGGTTGCCTCAGAGGGATTTCGGGAGCACTGCTCCAAATGGCAAAGTAGGTATTTTTGTAGCATGATATATTTCCAGTGTAGACATGCATGCATGTACTAACAGCCACGAAAAGTAAAAATTCAATATTGACAATTAAATTTGGATTCTGATTACCATTTTATCATAGAAGACAATTAATCCAAGCATGAGTTACCATTAAAACTGAGGAGAAAATGTTGAGTGGCAACAGGTCCTTAACAGAAAATGCCAGATTACATAATTCACCCAAATCAACAAGACGAGAAGAAATGATAATAGTATAGACAGTACACATAACAGAACTATAACCTAACTCATTTGCTCACAGCCTGCAAGGGAAGAAGATAATTAACTAATTTAAGATCAAGAAATACTTTTTAAGATGCAAAAAGAAAACAAAAATATGTTCCAAATTTTTACTTTAAGGCTACATTTCTACAAGACCCAGTTCATATTTTTCTCCTTCAGAAACATTCCCTAACTTTTCCAGCCTCTCCATCAGTTCCCCACTATTCAGTGGGTATAGTTTTCAGTTTTGCAAGATGAAAAAATTCTAGATTTACTGCACAACAATGTGCGCAGTGCAGGTCACACCACTGTCCTGGACACTTAAACGGTTAGGATGACAAACTTTGTTTTTTAGCACAATTTTTTAGTCTCTGTAAATAAGAAAGTTTCACATATTCAATTAACTGAGCAACTAGACACATAAAAAAATATGTCTCCCAATTTTTACAAAGAATACTTACTTCATTTTTGTTAAGGTCCTAAGAAGCAAGTACTCGGCTTAGTGAAAAGTAAACACTAGTAATATTATCCAAGAACAACTAAAATTGTAATGCATTCCCTGAACTTCCTTCAAATCTTTTTCATAACACACATTTTTATAGCAAGGTATCTTCCAGAAAAGGCAGCAACAAAATAATACTAACTGGGGGCAGAGACTAGGTTTTAGTTAACTTTTCATTTATATCAAAGTTAAACTTGCAGTCTTGGAGTCCGCAGTTCTACATGCCTTGTGAAAACAGCTGCCCACCAGCATAAAGCCCTCATTTCCCACTCTCCAAACACGATTCTCCTTAACTCTCCTCTCCATGTCTTTTGTTTACCTCTTCATCTCTAAATACCATGCTTACAGGCCTACTTCTTGGTTCGAAGCATTATCTACTGGCTTCCTGTATGGAAGGCGATGGAATACTCAGGTCCTTTCACCTCCCACCAAGCCATTAATTACATATTCCTGTCTTCCTGTCCTGTCTTCCCAACAAAAGACTGTAGCAGATTTTAATTCTGAAGTGAGTATATGTTTATAAGAATCATTTAATTGTTCATGTAATAGAAATGAGATAAACATAAAATTGAAGAAATTAATAAAAGTAGGAATATAAACTCCCATATGCATGCACACACATGCAGTCCTGTGTGTGTCCACCATCCATGGATAGGGCCCGGATGCCACGGCATCCTAATTGCTGTGATATCTTCAGCATTCGGATCTTGCTTTCTAAACACTAGGAAGAAGCAGGGTTTCTTAAAGAAATGGTTGACGGAGGCTATGAGGCAGAAAAAGTACAAGGTGAGCCTGGGCCATCTTTCTGTGCCAATATATAGCATTTCTCATGAAATACCAGTTTCAGGCATGGTTCAACAGATGCTCAAACTTTTAGGTGAAGGACTGCGGAGGAGCAAGATGGAGGCAGCGGCAACACTTTTACCTTGTATTAGAGAATGGTTTTTACAGATAGCCAAGCTATCTCATCAACGAAAACCTACTCTTCATGCTCAAGTAAAGCATTAACTTAGATCACACTTACGCAAGCATTCTGTCCAATCTCCAGGGTTATTTTCAAAGCAAGCAAGGCAGATCTCTCTTTCATGCCAAATGAGATATAAGGGCACTGAAAATGTAGAGGTTTGGAACTAGAAGCTGGTGTCCAGAATCAGAAAAGTTAGTGTGCAATGTCTGCAAGGACTTAAACTGAAAGTAAGCTGGTGGGCTCAGATAAGAAACCAGACTGTCAATTATGTGTTTAGCGGGGTGTATTTTTCTAGTCCAAATAGCTCAGTGAACATGTCGCAAATTAATTACCCAGTGTGCAAGAAAAGTAGCTTTTCTTCTTTGCATGGGCGGGGCAGGAGGGGAATAAGGACAATGGTTCCAAGAGTGCAGTCAACCAAGAAAAGTCTGTCATCCTCCTCCAACAAAACTTCAGGGGCAGTTTAACCATGATGCATTTTAAGATTCTTCTAATCTATCTCTTCCCCAAAAGAGACCTCATGCCCATGCCCATGATACCTCTTTCAGTTTTCCCCATATTAAACAACCAGCAACCCCCAGCTGCTCATCTTGCAAACAATTCCATCTTTTTTTTTGGTTTCTATAGCCCCTGGAGTGTGCTATGCTCTGCCCGCTCCCATGGCACCCATGAGAACAAGAGCTCTGGCCCTCCAATGCCACCGAAAGCCCTCCGACCCTGCATCCTGTTCCCCATTGGCACCTTTCTCCCATGCAAAGTTTCCTGTTTCCAGGGGCCCAGACCCACAACATGCACCCAGCAACCAGGTCACAACAGGGAGGAAAGAGCAAACACCCTCTAGTGAGCCTACCTCCAACTGTGCCAACAAAGGCCTCACTTTGGAGGCTCGAGTCTCTTATACACAAAATGGAATAATAAAATCTACACTGCAAGATTCCTATACTGATTACAGATAATGTCTACAAAGTTCCCAGCACGATGCACGTAATACTTATGAATGCTGGCTGGTAATGACAGTACTCCCAGTGGCAGCTCTACATACTCTTACTAGTCCACACTTATTGGCCATTTATAGGCAGAATTGGCCAGGCACAATTCTAAACACTTTAGTATTGACTCATTTCATCCTTAAAAGGTGCTATCAATCATCCATTTTATAGACAAGAAACTGAAGGAGTATTATAACAACTGTAATAAGAGGCCCTTCAACATTCCCCAGCATCCAGCCGACAGAACTGGCATATCCACTCTAGCAAACAGCCTTTCACCAGCACCCACTAGTGACCGATGCCTAAGCCAAAAATTATAAAATCCAGGCAGTTCCACTCCTAGTCGAACTATCTGATGACCCTATTTCTCTTCTGCCAGAAATGCTTTTCCTAATACAGCACCCCCTACTCTGCCTCCTGGGATATACCTCCTTTCAAACTACTCAAATGTCACTGCCTCTGTGGATCACCCTGGACTTCCCTCCACATTTCATTCATTTCACTATTAGCCGTAGGGCATATATCCAAGCAATCCAAATACTAGAGAAGGGAGGAAGAATAACAACTACATTCTCCCTCTGTCCCCAGACCAGCAGAGTCGGAATGGGCTTAGAGCCTAGGTGGATTCGTGCGGGGAGGGGAGGGTTCCAGGCAGCATCCACACCTCAGCATCCTCCTCTTTGAAGTGGGATAAAGCATCTCTCTTTCTCAGAGAACCTGAATGATAAATCAGGAAATGAGCAGAATATACACAGAACCCAGCAGACGTCACTAACGAAACGGGAAATGTGGCGTTACAGCACACCACAGTAATCCTGGGAGAGCTGGTGAGGGGCAACTATTCCCACACTGTATGACAGGAAAGCAGCCCTGGAGTCCAACAGCAAGGGGATGAAGGGTCCCAAGGCTAAAACACTCCCTCAAGTAACTGAGACCATTTCCACAGTGCTATCAGAGCTGACTCAACCTAGGGCTGAAGGGAGCAATCTGCTGACCTCATTAGAGAATTCTATGCCCCTCCAGAAATGCTACAGAGACAGCAAGTGTAAATACCAGAGTTATTAGTTGTCTCAGCCACAATAAGAACCTCAAGGGGAAAGTCCTACAAATAAATGTACAGAGCTCCTTGCTTGTTATTTACTATAAAGACATATGTCCTGATCTGTTCATACTTTAATTATGTAAATCTGTGTAAGTTTTGCTTTTTTATTTTTAACTATTAGCTAGATCATTTTAAGTGCTTTTCTCTAGTGAGCTCAAAACATTTAAGACAGCTAAGCGGAGATTTTTTTAGCTCGGAAAAAAAATGGCGGAGGTATAAAGGGACGTGTCCTGTGCCTTCTCCTGGAGCAGATAAGGGTGAGCAGCTGAAACGGGTAGCATACAGCCCGAAGAGGCAGAGGATTTTCAGCTGAGAGACTGTCTGCAGCTAGGAAAGACCGAGGCCCCCCAGGAAAAAAAAAAAAAGGACGGTTGGAGACTGCGGCTGAAACCTCTCTCGGTGCGCCAGCGCAGCAGCGGAGACCGCGCCATTTTGGGCGATTGTTGCCGGCATCCAGAGACCAGCTACTAACCTGGAAACAAGGGATCTCAAGCAGCGTGACTGCGTCAACTCAGACAAGAAC
>NW_006287072.1:398900-408436 GCF_000327345.1 Myotis davidii | reverse complement strand
CAATCCCCAGAAGGGAAGTAGGGGAGGGCGGGGGTAAGGGGAAGATATCAACCGAAGGACTTGTATGCATGTATATAAGCCAAACCAATGGACATGGACAACAGGGGGATGGGAGCATGAGTGTGTGTGAGGGGGGAGGTTGAGGGATAATGGGGGGTGGGGGATAAGGACACATTTGTAATACCTTAACTAATAATTAAAAAAAAAAAAAAAGACAGCTAAGCATCGTTGTTCAATTAAAAACTTAACATCATTCAACTCTAAAAAATATCTGAAACCAACTACGTATTATGTCTGGTGTGCTTTCCTGAGTCTGCAGCACTCACCTATGTGACAGCATTTTCTAAACATCATGTCTACCCATTACCTCTTCTGCATTTTATTTTTTTAGGACTCATAAGGACAAAATATTACAACCTCTTCCTCCAAGCTTCCCTAATTCATCTCTATTTTAGAATTGCTGCCCTCAAGTTAGAATATATCCAAGTCAAATATTCCTTTACCCTCCTTGAATTTACATATAAAACCTCACCAGTAAGCCCAGCGCCCTCTCCTCTCACTTTTGGGTCCACACTACCGGGTGTGTCTGTGCTGGCTGAGAGCTCCCAGGGCAGCACCCATTTAATCTACATTTTCGGTCTGTCACTCTCAGAATGGTAGTGAAGATTTCTGTGTGGCTATGTTTAAAGAATTTACACACAGGGCCTGTCCCTTTGTTTCTGTGAGTCCACCTAACTTCAGGGAAACTCTAATAAAATCAAGCAGCAGTGCCATTTCATAGCACTCCTCTAACGCTGAACGTGGGAACTGAAAATAAAACATATGTTTCCATTACAAAGCAATGAAGGCCATGTCTATTAAAAAAACTTCACAAAGAACAACCATCAAGACAAAGCAGTCATAGAACCAACCCCAGAAAAGGGTGACACCTGATAGTGAATCTCACCCCGAATGTGCTGAATGATTCTTTCCTCTATCAAAGCGAGAACACAGAACCTATTACTGAAAGTTAAACTTGCGAGATGTGTGCAACTTAATCCAGTTCAACACATATATATGTGTGCACTTGCTGGCTGTATGGCCTGCGTGGACTGTGAAAAGTAGCATAAATCTGCTACTTTATGGCTCTGCCTCCACAGCCAAATGCTTTCACATGTACTGTATAATCTGCTTCACGAAGCTAAGGAAGGCGTTGAAGACAAAGCAGAAAGTAAGAGGTTACCAGGTGGAGCAGGCTGACATTAAACCAATATGAGATGTTTGAAACATGCTCTTTTCATATAGTATAAATAGTATGTTACATCTGCACTTTAAAAATTCATGTCAGAATAGAGATAAATTGGACATTTACAGAATTAAATTATCTATTAATTACAAAGCATAAAATAGTAACTTTGCATCGGACAAATCCGGTAGGCACCGCTTTACCCAAATGATCAAAGTATCCCAACAGTATGGAGACAATGCGATAGGATAAACTGCAACAACACTGCTTCCTGGCATCCACCAAAAGTGGATTAGATCGCCTGATCTAATCTCAAGGAGCTAGACAAGTGCAAATCCAGGTACAGTCTAGAACGGTGGTGGGCAAACTTTTTGACTCCAGGGCCACAATGGGTTCTTAAACTGGACCGGAGGGCCGGAACAAAAGCATGGATAGAGTGTTTGTGTGAACTAATAGAAATTCAAAGTAAACATCATTACATAAAAGGGTACTGTCTTTTTTTTTTTTAGTTTTATTCATTTCAAATGGGCCGGATCCGGCCCGTGGGCCGTAGTTTGCCCACGGCTGGTCTAGAAAATAACTGGCCTGTCCTCCCCAAAAACCTCAAGGTCAAGAAAAAGAAAGGTGGAAGAACTGCTCCAGATTTTAAAAGGCATGACAATTAAAGGGAACACAGATTGTGGGTCAAGGTTGAGAGGACTACCTAGCCGATTTGGCTTAGTCGATAGAGCATAGGCCTGCAGACCGAAGGGTTCCGGGTTAGATTCCGGTGAAGGGCACTTCCTTGGTTGCAGGCTCCTCCCCAGCCTGAGCCCTGGTCAGGGCGTGTACAGGAGGCAACCAATTGATGTGTTTCTCTCACATCGATGTTTCTCTCTGTCTTTCTCTCTCTCTTCCACTCTCTCTAAAATAAATGGAAAAATATCCTCAGGTGAGGATTTAAAAAAATAATTAAAAAAAAAAGAATGGTAAATGTAATGAATAAAACAAAAATTCCATGATGCTCTTAACAAGAAATTGGAACCAGGCTTCCCTCCTCTTATATGGTAGAGGAAATCATATGGTCCTGGTGATACACTCTTATCTGAAACTAGAGGCCTGGTACACAAATTCATGCATGGGTGGGTTCACTCCCAAGGGAGGTTGGCTATGGGAGCGCACTGACCACCAAGGGGCAGCACCTGCATTGAGCGTCTTCCCCATGGTGGTGTCATAGCAGCTGGTCAACTGGTCGTTCGGTCGCTTAGGCTTTTATATAGAGAGAGATTCCTAAAAACCCCAACTACATGTTCTTCACAAATGATGAGGATCTATCAAACTTTTATTTGTTCTAAACTTGTTTTATGTTTCATTTGGCAGAATCATTTCTGCATGATCATCTTTTTTTGCCTTTCTGTGACAGTTAAATGAGATTAAATTAAACATTAAGGAAAACACTGGCAGGAACAAGTTACAAAAAAATATGAAGAGAATCTAAGGGATAGAGGAGGAGGAGGCTCTCCATTATAGCTGGTGATGCTGGAAGTTTCCAGGATTATGAATTGGGGCAAATGGAAAAATAAAGATATACACAGACACATAAATGCTTCAGGTCTAAGTATTCATTTACTATCTTAAAAATTACTGAGCACCATCTGCATGCCAGACACCATCCTGGAGATCCAACACTCAACCAATCTGACATTTCTCATGGAGAACCATCATAGCTGCAGATTAGTGACCCTAAATTAATTTAAAATATAACATGAGGTGGTATTAACAGCTATGACAAAAAGAAACCAAGACAATGAAGTGACAGGAGATAGTGAGGTCTGAGAAGGCTTCTCTACGGAAGTGCCATGTGAGCTGACAGCAATGGGGGAGCAGGCAGGTGGACACCTTGGAGGTGGGAGGGAGAGAGGTACCCCCGGGTCACGGCCTGAGGTGATAGTCACGTGTGGACCGCTGGTGTCGGCTGACATAGACATCTGAGTGAGAGAAGGACCCATGAGAGGATTCCAAGTATGGAATCATTTATGTCTTAGCTACAAAGCAGAAAGCTGTCATTAGAGAAGAACAAACACAAGATCAGCTGGAAGCCCCGCAATGGCACAGGCACAGGGGTTGTGGGGTTGGGGCCAGAGCAGTAGCCACAGGGGCTGAGGACGACATTGTCAGATTCCGATTCTATTTTGAAAGAAAAGCTGACAGGATTGCTGAGGGACTGAATGCAGTGTTTTGAACGATAAAAGCCCAGGATAACAATATGGCTCTTACCTTCATCCACCCAGGGACACATGTACATTGGCTGAGGAGGAAAAGCCTGAGGAAGGAGCAAGAGTGCTGATGGCGAGAAGTCAAGAGTTTGATACACATTAGGTTTAAGATGTCTGTTAGTCATCAAAGCAGAGGTGAGCAGTGAGTCACCAGATGTGCAGGCTCTGGGGAGAAGCATTAATAAGTGCAATAGATATGGAGATGCAGATATATAAAGAAGAACTGCCTACATGTTTGTGTGATGTGTGTGTACATACACACAATGAATGAAGGAAAATTCAAGAAGGGAAACACAGAGAAGGGAGAGAGAAACTTGAATACTGTATCTACGTCAACACCATTTGAAAATACCATTATGAGAATGTACTAGAGGGCTGGTGCACGAAATTCGTGTATGGGGGGGAGGATGTCCCTCAGCCCAGCCTGCAACCTCTCGCAGTCCGGGACCCCCTCAGGGATGTCCACCTGTTGGCTTAGGCCCGTTCCCACAGGGAGCGGGCCTAAGCCAGCAATAGGACATCCCTCTCACAGTCTGGGACCCCTTGCTCCTTACAGCCCACCTGCACGCTGCTCCTTACCACTTGGCTCACTGCTCCTTAGGGCTGCCGCAGAGCCAGCCATGAGCCCAGCTTCTGGCTGAGCAGCGCTTCCCCTGTGGGAGCACCCTGACCACCAGGGAACAGCTCCTGCATTGAGCATCTGCCCCCTGGTGGTCAGTGCACATCATAGTGACTGGTCGTTCTGGTCGATCCGCCGTAACAGTCACTTAGGCTTTTATTATATAGATTACTTTAGTATAAAAAGGCAGCATTTCTTTTGTTTCCCTCAATAAAATAATAAGCTAATGAAAAATATTCAAGTCAGAAGTGCAGAAGTAATATAAGGTTGAGACAGCACTCAAAGACAAGCACATTAATTGTGGGTAATTTCCTCCCAGCTCTTTTCCCCTGGACACACACACACACACACATGCACACACATGCACATACATGCAGTGATGTTTTAAGTCAGCCGTGGGCAAACTACGGCCCACGGGCCGGATCCGGCCCATTTGAAATGAATAAAACTATTGGAAAAAAAAGACTGTACCCTTTTATGTAATGATGTTTACTTTGAATTTATATTAGTTCACACAAACACTCCATCCATGCTTTTGTTCCAGTCCTCCGGTCCAGTTTAAGAACCCATTGTGGCCCTCGAGTCAAAAAGTTTGCCCACCCCTGTTTTAAGTGCAGTTTAGTTTTGCTTATTTGTTTTAACACACAAGATACACTGAACTCAAAAGGACAACCATAAATGCATTTTTTGTTTGTTTTGGATGTATGCTTTTATGCTTTTACAACCACTTCACAGCCCACCTGCCTGGCATCTGAGAGCATGTGCTTTCTGCCCCTGCCCCTGAAAGCTTCACAGCTGGGTCTCCTTTACACAATCATAAACAACATGTTTTAATTTCATAAAGAATTATTTGAATACTTAATTTTGAAATGGACATCATCATGTACAATTCCCTGTGCACATTTCTAGTGCAGTATCAAGCCTGTTAGAAAGCTCGCTTCAGCATCACCTCAAGGAGTCACTGACTAGTCACCGAAGAGTGAAGACTCTCACTAGAAATGCCCTACCTTCAGTTCATTCAGTAAACACCTGTCATGAGCCAGTATGTGTGCTGTGTGCGTGCGTGGGAAGTGGGGAGGGGGGGGGGGGACAGGCGCAAAACTTTTAAAGAAAATTTCAGACAGTGAAGCGTGCTATGGATAAAGTAAGAACACTTGAGACTGTAACTGGGAGGAAGGGGAGAGAGAGGAAATGCTATTAGCCAGGTGTCCAGAGAAATCCTGCTGAGGAAATGACGTTTGAGCCAAAGCCTCAGTGAAGAGGAGGAGGGATGCAAATACCCTAAAGAGCAACCCAAGTACCAGGAGGAGAAAATGCAGAAGCCCTGAGAAAGGATGGAGCATGGCAGGAGTGAGGACAGAGGGACAGCAGTCTGGCCGGAACATCTTGGGAAGGGAGGTTAAATCATAAATGGCCTCGATGCCATGGCAACGAATATGGCGTTCATCCTAATTGCAGTAAGAAATTATTATAAAGTCATAAAGAGGGTGGTGAAGTGTACGGATGCAGGACATATCTGAAGCAATATCCCTAGAACCTACTGATGGAATCAAGATCCTGGGTGTGTGTGGACAACGACCAGCTTCTCCACCCGCACCATGAGTGACTTTTGGCCTCATGAACCTGCTCAGTACTCACCTTGCAGCACTGTGTACAGAGAGTGCAAGCAGCAACTGCGTGTAGAAGCAGTAATGAAACATGCAGCATATCATACTCTCTCACTCACCCAAATTGGGATCAGGAGCCTGGCGTTTCTTAATTTTAGCTTCAGAAATAGCAGAATAATAGGCACAAGTCATCTTGATAAGCCACATTGCTCGAACCATTGGCACTGAATATTTAGCTAAATATGCAAAAACATCTTCTTTTTTACTAAGGATGGGAACCTGAAAAGAAATAACATATTTATAATAATCACATATTATGTTCACCATTAGCAAAAGAAAGAGAGTATAAGTTCCTTCTGGTTATAAGAAAGTATATCCTCCTTTAAAAAGTATATCCTTAATGGATTTTAAGCAAATTTTCACTAAGAAAATATAATCAAAACTATGTTTAGCACATTGTCAACACAATTTTATCAGCTGAGCTTTCTTCCTTATAAAAACAAATTACCTGCAAATTGTCAGATGCTGAAAGCTACTCATGGTGTCAACAAAATAGAAAAAAATAATAATTTCATGACAGTCTTCTGAGTTTATCCAAAAATTGAAACAGACAGGTCAAGTGAGAAACTGTCCCCATTCTACATTTCTTTCAAGAACACTTTTTTGTATAAAGTTTTTCGACTGTACCATTTCATAAGAATTAACAATTTCCACAAAGCTTTTAAAAGTGCCTTTAGCCCAAAATTTAAAATAGAGGCTAAAATGATGGAACAGTGAATTTGCCTAATAAACACTGAGCTAGAAATAGGTGGGTAATTAATTCGCTGATGGAAAGTAGGCACTCGGGGCAGTTAATTATTTCCTTTAGACCACAAAGGTACTATTTAGCAAATTAGTATCCCCATGTACCACCACATGATTTGAAGGAGTTAATCCACTCTCAGAATTCCTCATAAATATCCTAGGACAACCTCGCTTATCTATATACATTTCGAAACTAGAGTAAGAGTGGACAAAGGTTTACTGGCTGTGACACAGCAGGACCAAAGCAGGGACAGGGAGAGGCAGGCAGCTCCCCCAATCCCCTTCTCACAGGAGGGTCGAGGGCCTCTCTGTTCCATTCGTGGCACCAGCCTGTTTGGCTAAACCCATCCCTGCCAGGCTCTTCATTTATGAATGCGATAATACCAACCAGGTCCATCTCACTGAGTGGTTGGAAAGTAAAGCAAAAAAATTACATGTATCAAAATTATAACAAGTTTTGTTTTTGTTGCCAATTCCAAAGATTTCTCCATGCCAGCCAAATTGTTTTCAAGCCATGAACGTGACTCTCCTAAGAGGATCCTAAATACCACACCATGGGCATTGAGCCTCAGTCTCTCTGCCCCACACTCTTGTTTGATTTCGTGCTGGAAATCAAGGCTTCAAACCAGCTAACCGGTTCATATAGCATAGCATTTCTCTCTTAGTTAACCAAATCCTCGTTTAGTCAGTGGATTTTTATATCATACATATGTTATAAATTTGACTATCCATATATTTGGTACAAAGTGTGATCCCAGATATAAAAGATAAGTATTTTTTATAAAACAAAGCAATGTCATCTGACTTCACTTGAAATCACCTGGGTCTTACCAAAGAACATCAAGCTGCTCCAACACTGAAGGAAAGCTGACTGCACTGAGAAGCAGTGTGTCCACATACTGTCGCTTATGGGCCCCTTAACAGCCTTGTGGTCATGTGCAGTTCCTGCCTTGGGTGCTGACTTGAGAACATACCCCCACGAGGCAACTACACATCCAAAGCTGACTGAAAGGGAGCTGGAGATTACAGGCCACAGCTGTAAGGCCTCCTTTCTGCAGACCACAGCAATACATTTTAACAAAATAATGTCTGGAGCCCTGGCCAGTATGCTCAGTGAACAGCACTGGCCTGCACACCTGAGGGTCTCGCGTTCAATTCCTGGTCAAGAGCATCTATCTTGGTTGCAGGTGTGTTCTCTGGCCTGAGTCAGGACATGTACGGAAGCAATCAATCGAAGAGACACATCGATGTTTCTCTCTCTCTTTCTTTCCCCCTCCCTGCCTTCCACTCTCTCTAAAAATCAATGGAAAAAATAATTTCAGGTGAGCATTAATTTTAAAAAAGTCTCTTGAAAATGTAACTTACAAGGCACATCTTTCAGGGAGCATAAGGCTCGGGTTTATTATCATTTATTCAGTTCAAGATCTGAGTGGCTGCTTCTCACTCAGAACACAGTTTGGGGGTCTGGCTGCCTCTTAATCAAACATACCAAAGATTATAATACCATGACCTAAAAAAATAGGCAAATGCAAAAAGTAAAGTTAGCATCTCCAAAGAAATGATAGCATCTTTTATACATGCCTAAAGTATTTCTTTTGAATAGAAATTGACAGGAGGAAACAAAAAGTTTTTGAACAAGTGAAATGTTTAGATGAAATAGCAAACAAAACAGAGCCACGGGTCTTAGGATAACAGCAGAAGGCAAACCTCTAGTTTCACTCATTGCTCCTATGGCAGAGCCCTAAGAAATGGTTGACTCAAATCAAGGGCTTTAGGATGTAGAAGAATATACGTGAAGAAAGCTAATTAAGGAAAAGACACACATTGATGGATTTGTCAATTTACAGCTTGGGCGAACTCAGGAAGGAAAACATATTTACCCAAGTGAACTTCCTTACAGTGATGGATTCTATTTTGAACAAAGAAACCGTGTGACTTGAACTTGTAGCTGAACCTAGGCAATCCCCTGCAGCTGCTTGATGTCTGAATCAAGCTAGACCTGCATGTAAGTACCAAAAGAAAACTAAGACACCTAGCATGTGATGGTTTTCCATCCTGGCATCACCCTTCCCTTTGGATAAATGCTACCATCAGCATCAGCGGCTCACTAAACAGTGGTATAGGCCAGAGGAAACCCATAGACCACAGACACCTGAAGTGAATACCTGATCAGAAATAGTGAACTGTGCAAGAGCCAGAAGGGTATCCCTAGAGGCCAAAAGTCTCCTTCTCCAAATCTAGCCTTGAGCCTGTCTGAGTTAAAAGGCCCTTCGCAGGCCATTGTTTCCCTCTCCATGGCTACATACTTGGGAGCTGTAGAGCTTTATAGTAACAGAACCCAGGCCCAGAAACCTGATCCATCCCATATAGAACTATTTTGAACTCTCTATTAGAGCTGGAAGATGATTCATGATCTTAGCACGAAAATGAAGGTCTTCTGCATTAAGCCATCTCACAGATAAATACCAGAAATTAAAGAAGTATTTAAACTTTCTAATATGAAGAAAATGTGGAGAATGCATTCTTTCACCCAACTCAGAAAGAGATTTTACTGTCCTAAGAAGATTATATGCTGGAGAGGGGAGGGGGACAAACTTTTGAAAAGTCCAAGAAATGAGTACTTCAAAATACCTTCAATGGTTTTGTAATGAAAACATCTTTGCCCTAGTCAATTTGGTTCAGTAGATTGAGTGTCAGCCCGCAGACTGAAGGGTCCTGGGCTTGATTCCAATCAAGAGCACATGCGGGTGCAGCTTGATCCCCGGTCCTGGTTGGGGCACATGCGGGAGGCAACCAATCAATGTCTCTCTCTCACATCCATGTTTCCCTCTGTCTCTCTCCCTCCTTTCCACTCTCTCTAAAAATCAATGGAAAAATATCCTCAGGTAAGGATTAACAACAGAAAAAAAAAAAAAGAAAAAGAAAAATTTTTTTAATTAAATCTTTATTGTAATGGAAGGATACTTTTTATATAAAAGTCTGTATTATAATTATTTGCTCAGTATTATATTTATAGCCTAGTCACT
>NW_006287072.1:392131-398313 GCF_000327345.1 Myotis davidii | reverse complement strand
TTTGTCTTCTTTGTATTTCAAATCTTTGATTTGATTCTTGCGATCCGCTAGTCTGCTGTTGGATCTCTGAATAATATTCTTTATTTCAGTCAATGTGTGCTTAATTTCTAGTTGGTCCTTTTTCATATCCTTGAGGGTCTCACTAGATTTCTTGAGGGTCTCACTAAATTATTGGCTGTTTCTAGAAAATTTTTGAAAAACCTTAAAAGTGTGGTTTTGAACTCTATATCCAGTAGTTTGCTTTCCTCCATTTCTGTCATTTGTGTCCTGTTTCTTTGTCTCCACATTTTTTATGCTTCCCTGATAAAGTGTCTGTGTTAGGTGTCCTATAGGGCCCAGTGGCTCAGCCGCCGCAATTACCTGAGGTGGACACTCTTGGTGCACCCCTTTGTGGGCTTTGTGCACAGTCTTGTTGTAGTTAAGCCTTGATTGTTGTAGTTATCACTGGGAGGAATTGACCTCCAAGCCAATTGGCTGTGAGAATCAGCTGTGTCTACAGTGGGAGAACTTCTGTCCTGGAGACACCCTTCTGGGTCAAGACTAGCCCTACCCTAAGAGGCCCCAGTTCTCAGTGTCCCGGTAATCGCTGCAAGCACCTCTGAGAGAAAGCCACCCTTGAGTTCCGAGTTCTGCCCGATGCCAGATAGTCCAGTTTCTCCCCATATGAATCTGGGTCCCCCAGAGACTCGCCTGGAACTGTAGTTCAGAGCAGTTGGGAGCTTGAGACTCCCTCCCGATTGAAAAAGACAATCGTGTCCTCAGTTGCCAGCCCTTTCCACATGCGCGTCCTTCTGCACTTTACTTCCGCACCTCCTCTGAGTCTCAGAGTGCTCTTCTCTTTCCTTCTAGTTGTAGAATTTCCACTCAGCCAGCTTCCTGTGGTTCTAGATGATGTCCGTTTTGTCTTTTAGTTGTATTTTTGAAATGGTTGTGCAAGGCAGCAATTTCAGGTGTTTACCTATGCCGCCATCCTGGTTTCCTGTCAAGAAAACATTTTTAACCTTGCAAAAAATTAATGCCAGCACTTACTTGAGGAACACCTGACTTGGCCAGAGGCAGCTCCTAATAAAGCCAGAAGAACAATGGCTACTAAACTGCACCCTAATCCATCTCCCATCTAAAAGATGAGACCACTGCACCCCTAAAGCAAGGGCCTCAATTCCTCACCAGTACTTCCTTCCAGGATACATCCACAAAATGTATTCTGAAAGGTTTTAAAAAGGAAAACCTAGAAAGAAAGATGTCAGTCTGGCCATGCAGGAGTTGGAGATACTATCTGACATGGAGGGTATGGACTACTGTTAGAAAGCCAATGACTATCGACCATGGAAGGATGTCCTTTGACTTGTCTGGTCTCCAGATACCTTGCATAGGCCACAGTGGGCCTAAGTGGTACATGTGTTATAGAATAGTAAGAAGCTAGAAAAATTCCAGGACAAGCGGAATAGGAAAACTGAGACAGAGAGTTAAACAGTAGTTTGTGGCCACCTAATTAAATCCTATCTTCCCTAAACCAAGGACACTTAAGAGTAAATGGTTTGCACTTCTCCTCCCCAACCAGAGAGTAAGTAGCTTAAATCACCCCACTCTGGGAGACAAATAACAGAAATCCAACTAGTGCAGTTTGCCAGTCACACCCAAGGACAGAGAGAATATATCTCATTTTGTACATCAGCATAAGGCTGATGAATAGTCTATTGATCCTCTCAAAGACCCCCCTTAAATGCCCAGCCTTAAAAACTCCTAAAAATGAAGGTCCCAGCACCCTCTCTCTCCAGGGAGCATACCAGTGCCATTCTCTTCCCCCTCTCCACTTCCCCTCCCTGGCCCCTCCTACTTCCCCCTATGTATCCCCTAACCTCTAAGGCAACGGTCTGTTGGTCGGTCGGTGGGTCGCCAACCAGTGGTCTGTGGACCACTGGTGATCCATGAGGTCTGAAAGGTTGACGACCACTGCTCCAAGGGACCCCATGAGACTTGCAACCAGGGGAGCAATGGGCAATGGCAGCTAGTCCTGGGTTAACTCCCTGAACCTGTCTCCAAGGCCCCCTTTTCTCTGACTTCCCAGTGATCTAAGTCAGCCCAGCCTAGGCTCTCCTGTTCCTTCTTCTAAGGCCTCCCTTGTTTCACTGGCCTAAGTGTGTTTTTGCTGCTGTCAATAAATTCTTGCTTGCTTTTCTACACTTTGTGTCTTGATTGAAATTTTTCTTTCAAGAAGACAAGAACTGAGGTCTCTCCCCTGGCGCCCTCCACACCCCCACACCCCCAACCCCACCCATAGCACATGATCACCACTGGAAAAGAAACGCCACATGATTCAGGCTGTGTTGAAACAGACACTACCTGAGTAGCAAGAGGTGGTTATGCTGACTGTTGTGCTTTTCAAGCATTTAGTTGCCTTTAACCACTGAAATCCATGGAAGGCAACACAAAGCTATGACTCTCAGGCAAAATAAAGGCAATGGGAGCTGTGGGTACTCTTTTCAAAGAGCTGCTTTAGGAACGAACAAAGGAGCTCTCCTCTGAGGTCTGCACCAAGCCAGACAAAGAAATCTTACCATCAGGAGCGAAGATGGGCACCCTTAAAACTAAAGGGTTTCAGGGGAGATGAGAAGACCTGTCAGATTCTTTGAAAGGTGCAAGAAGCTAGAGATCAAGACGAACAGGGAGGTTTCTAGCTCTCATCTAAATTTCAAAAGACAGTTTATATTGTTAAGATTGTTAATCTATGTATTATTTCCCACTTGAGGAAAATGACCAAAGGCAAGATTTTAAAAGGACCCTCCCTCTCACCCCACCCCGACTCCAAAAAGCCAGGAGCTATAAGCAAACGTGCCCATTTTGCTCTAAAACTTTTTCAAAGACATTTTTCAAGCACACACAGAATCACTATCACTATCTTTATCCCACTGGTTAGAAAGGAGACTTAGCTTAAGTCATTTGGATGGTTACCTTCCAAGGCAAGGAAGTAACATTAATTAAACAAGTATCCATAATAATAAAAGCGTAATATGCTCATTAGACTACATGTCCTTCCCGACATCCTTCCATCCTTCCAGACGAAGCTGGGGCTGTGAGAGAAGCCTGGGTCCTAGGTGCCTGCCAATGGCCAGAGGGAAGCCCAGGTCCCAGGTGCCTGCCGGCAGCTGGAGGGAAGCCTGGGTCCCGGGTACCAGAGGGAAGCCGGTGCCGGCAGCCAGGGGAAGGAAGGCCTACTCTTGCACGAATTTCGTGCACTGGGCCTCTAGTTTCTACATAACACACTTCCAACATCCCGGGCTAAGAAAACTGAAAATTTAATAGAAATAACGTCTTATGTCCTGTTTTTTATTTAAGAGCCATTTCTACCTAAAGTCCACATGAACTGGTTACTGTGTGGATGTTTAGGTCTATGGATGTCCTAAGCACCACATGCCATCAAAATAAGGAGGAAACAGCATGTGTAGCACACACCTGGTGCAGTATACCTGCACTGAGACTTTGAGTTTGGGAGAAAACTGGGGAAAAGAAATATTGTCAAACCTCATGTGAGTCTCCCATCTAGAATAATTTGGTTCTCATCCAAGTTGTTCACAGAAAAAATGTCTAGGTTCTGAAACTAAACTTAGGTTTTGACCTGATAACCCTTGCTTGCTGATACCTCAACATGACAAAGGAGAGAATGCTGTGTTTGCTAGTGAAATCAATCATTAACACAATTTTAAAACATAAAGAGGCCATCAAGAATGCTAATGTTGCTAAGGGTATGAAAGAAACAATGATCACAGGCAAGTGAAAAGGTAAAACTGAAGAAAACCTGTTGTTGATTTGGATAAAGACAAAGCAGTTTAGCCCATTCGGAGGCAGTGATATATGAACAAGCAAAGATGCTTCATTAGACATGCATTGTTTATAAGAAAGGGTAAAACGGGGAATTATTTGGGGGTTTGGAATGGATTGATTCCATTTACATTATTTCTAATGGGGAAAAAATGATTCCATTTTCAAACAAATTACTTCTGAAATAGCCTTCTGGAACAAATTAAGACCGAGAACCGAGATTCCACCGTATATACTTGAACATTATCTCAAACATCTTCATTTCTATAAGATCATAATTAAAACAATGTAAGAAAAACTTATACCTTTTTTGCCAAAATAGCAAGTGGCTTATTTCCTGCTAATTCAGAGAACCAACTATGAATTGCACTCTGCGATCGAGGGGTAACCAGCCAATAATTATCTTTAGCATTAACTTGTGGTTTCTTCTTTCCGGTGTCCTGGAAAGTGTTCAGCTTTAGTTTCTCAGCTAATATGCTGCTAAAATAAGCTCCAATCTGAGGAAACAAGAGAAAAAATTTTAAAATAACTATGTTAGTAATGTATATTAGTATTATATCTTTATCTTCAAACAGCCCATCAGACAATGAAGTGGCAATTTAAGTCCTTGAAGTCAAGAGTTGTGATTTCCTTGACTACCATAATGCAAAAACTGCCACAGCACATTTGTTCTTATGAACACGTAGTTCAAGAAAAAGAAAAGACCTCTGAAATCCTGTTAAGATTAAATGAATTGCATCCTGAATGTCAAGGGAATGGGTTCTGCTTTAATCTTTGGCTGTACTTTCCTTTTTCATACTGCACACCCATTGAAGAGAGTATTTTTCCTGAGAGGTGTTGCACAGAAAGCCTAGTAATCAATCACAGCGTAATTATTCTTTTTCTTGTTTCATCTTAATAGCATGCATTTTTGGAAAGCAAACTCTGTATTTACACTCAGTGCTTTTTAAAAAAAGAATCTAGAGAAATTTAATTTATTTAAATGGAAAATTATAAGAGTCAATTAAATTAACTATTCAACATTTTAGATTGGGCTGCCAATTTCATGAGCACAAGTGTTTCAAGAGAAAGCTACTGTCACCTGATTTGAAAGGAGTAAAGCAGCAAAGGAAGCTCCTGTGATTACTGCAGCATTTTCATATCAACCAAATTAAAAGAGGGCAAAGGAAGGAGAAAGATAAGGGAAGAGATAAAACAGTATCTAAAAATTCAACAAATCGCCCTAGCCAGTTTTGCTCAATGGATAGAGCATCAGCCTGCAGAGTGAAGGGTCCCGGGTTCAATTCCGGTCAAGGGCACATGCCCGGGTTGTGGGCTTGATCCCCAGTAGGGGGCTTTCAGGAGGCAGCCAATCAATGATTCTCTCTATCATTGATGTTTCTATCTCTCTCTCCCTCACCCTTCCTCTCTGAAATCCACAAAATAAAATTATTTAAATAAATAAATAAAAATTCAACAAATCCACAAAATCCTGTTGGAATTTCAAAGAATCCTATTAAAGTATCACATTTCATTCCCTGGGAATTCTTTAAATAACATGATGCAAGTTTATTAGTAACTAGAGGACTGGTGCACGGACTCGGGCCTGCAGGGATCGGGCCAAAACCAGCAGTCCAACACCGTCTGCTGCTCCTGCCTGCTGTTTCTGCTCATCCCAACCCCTCTGTGCCTGCCGCAGGCTTGCACCCAATCAGTCCCAATCGGGAGAGGCTTGTGCTGCCACAGTGGCGCCCTGCATCTGGCATCCATCAGTCAGCTGAGTGGCGCTCCTGCTGTGGGAGCTTACTGACCACCAGGGGGCAGCTCCTGCATTGAGCCCCCTGGTGGTCAGTGCATGTCATATAACCAGTTGACCAGTTATTTGGTCACTTGGGCTTTTCTATACATAGATAGTTGCTAATAAATACATCCAATAGGGTTAGCAGACAGTGGCAACCATCATTAAAATTAAAATACCTCCTCTTGTGAAGCAAAATGAGAATCATTATCTTAGTTAATGCTCATAAGCCAAACAATTAGTCTATAGGTTGAAACAGGTGTAAGCAATTAGCCAAATTTATCTACCAGGGTGAAGAGTTGGTACTGCATTTTTTTATGTGAATTGTAAATCTTTGATCCTTGTGATTAATGTACAATAAAAAGAAGTCTGGTTTTGGTTTGGTGATGTAAAATGGTCTAATAAAAATTAATTAGGAAAAAGAAGTCTAAGTTCTACTTTTTAAAAAAATCAACCCCACAGTGTTTTTTAAGCAAATATTTGCATAATGCCCAAACAGAAAATTAAACAAATGCAAAACTTTAGCAAAAAACAGTTGTCTGAAAACAAGCAACTAATAATAACAAATTGTTTAATTTAATTTTTT
>NW_006287072.1:388861-392102 GCF_000327345.1 Myotis davidii | reverse complement strand
TGAGAGAGAAACATTGATCGGCTGCCTCCTGCAGGCACCCTGAGTGAGGATCGAGTCCACAACCTGGGCATGTGCTGTAACCAGGAATCGAACCTGCAACTTCTCAGTGCATAGGATGATACTCAACCAACTGAGCCACAATGGCCAGGGCCACAAATTCTTTAATTTAAAGATTTTCAATGTTTGGTCTTTGGACCATGGGCACAAAACACCTACTTATGCAGACTGTTTTACATTTAAAAGGTTTCTCATTTGCAATTATGTATGAGTGTTTTAATCATCATAAGCCAAGGCATAAATTATGTTTTAAAAAACTAGTCTGAGAAACCTGCTTTACAATTATACTCTCTTCTATGTACTTGAGAGCAATGGGACATGGTGACTGTATGTATGTTATACTCCCTAACATACCTGGTGAACAACCACATACTGTAAACAAAGCCAAAATTTCCAAAAAAGCAAGGTAGAATAAAAGGCACATTGGGACTTACAAAAAAAAAATCAAAACATGATCACACATTTTATTTTACTGTAACAGCAATATATTCACATTATTCCCAAATCAAGAAATATAAAGAGCCTTATTCCCAAGTCCCAATGCCTACCTTCAAGTAACCAACTTTGATTAGTTTCCTATGTGTTTCCAGTGTTTCTTCATGTGAATATACACATGCTTATAGGCACACCTCCTTCTGTATAATTAGTAAATGCCTGAGAGCCTTCCATCTCTGTATATGGAAAGCTTCCTCATTCATGTTTACAGACATTAAGAATGTACTGTGTGGATGTACCACGTTCCATTTAATCAAGCACCTGTTAATTAGTGGACATTTGGAGTGTTTGTTCCAAACTTTTGCTGTTACAAATCACCTTCCCTATTTATTACTTCATACATGTACAACTATAGCTTTCAGATAGATTTCCAGAATCCAGATTTTATGATTCTTTGATTTTAATCAGTATTGCTAAATTGACCTCCATAAGATTTATAACAATTTGTATTCTCTCAAACAAGGTATGAGATAAGGTTTAATTTAAAATTTGTTTCCATCCATCCAAAGATATTTTGTAAATAATTTATTCAATAAGAAAATGGGGAAAGTTTAGAGGCTACCCACTAGAGTTCATACATTTCATGAGATAAATTCCCCTCAGAAGATTTGATTTCTTGAATAAATTTCACAGCAAGTGTGACAGTGGCAGAAGTTGTGATGGGTGATATTTTTATTTACTGTTATTTAAACTGGCATAAAACCTGATAAAACAGAACTATTTGAAAGTTCAAAAAAAGAGACACAAAACATTCATATTCTCTGTTATGAACTCAATTGTGTACTCCCAAAATTCAGTTGATGAAGCCTAACAGACTTTGGAGATAGGTCCTTAGAAGAGATAAGTAAGGTTAAATGAGGTCATAAGGGTGGCACCCTAGTCCTATAAGACTTGTGTCACTATAAGGAGGGGAAGAAGCACCAGAGATGCATGCACACAGTCATAGAACTAGGTGAAGACACAGCAAGAGGGCAGCATGTACACACCAAGGGAGAGAAGCCTCGGGAGAAATTACACCTGCTGACACCTTGATCTTGGACTTCCAGCCTCCGGAACTGTGAGAAAACAAATGATCTCAGAAAATCAAATTTCTCTAGTTTAAGCCACCCAGTCTGTGGTATTTCATTTTTGCAGTTCCAGAAGACTAATGTACCCTCTGGGGAAGCAATATTCTTCTAGAAATTTATACTAAAGAACAAAAGCTACATGTTCAACTGTGACTACAACCTGTATTAATAACCATAAGAAACTGGCAACAGCCTAACACCTTCGGTCCAGTATAGCACATAAATGATGAATGTTATCTATCCATTAATTATTATTAATACGAATATTTCAGCCTCAAGGAAAAGTACATACAAAAATGTTTCATTTTTTAACAGTATATGTTATGGAAGATGAAAAAGTTTTAGAGATGGATAGTGCTGATAGTTGCACAACATGGTGAATGTACTTAATGCCAAAGAACTATACATTTTAAAATGTTGAAATAGTAAATTTTATGTCATGTATATTTTACTACAATAAAAAAAGTAGAACATAAATTACAACATATAGTATTGTCGTTGCAGTATTAAACGTTGTCAAGATTGGAAAAAGACAAAACTAAAAACATTTTTAGTCAATAGGTTCATCTGTGGAAAATGCTTCTGTTTTCTTTCACATCATTTAAATAATATTTCAGCTGATAGCAAATTATCAATTACATGTGTTTGTCATATGGGCACATAAAAACAGATCCTTTAACAATGGATATGTCTGGGAAAGAGGGAAAAAGCATAGAAATTTGTATATATGTTTGATTTCTTTTTGTTTGTATATAAAATGGTTTCAATTTAATAAAAATATTTTAATATTTGAAAAATAGAAGTAACTCAAAAATTTCTTAAAAATCAGCCCGGCTGGTGTGGCTTAGTGAGCATCAACCTATGAACCAGGAGGTCGAGGTTCGATTCCTGGTTAGGGCACATGCCCAGGTTGCGAGTTCAATCCCCAATGTGGGGGGTGCAGGAGGCAGCCAATCAAGGATTCTCTCTCATCATTGATGTTTCTATCTCTCCCTTCCTCCCTGAAATCAATAAAAATATATTTTAGCTGAAGCCGGTTTGGCTCAGTGGATAGAGCGTTGGCCTGCGGACTGGGGGGTCCTGGGTTCGGTTCCGGCCGGGGACGTGTGCCTTGCTTGCGGGCATATCCTCAGTGGGGGATGTGCAGGAGGCAGCTGATCGATGTTTCTCTCTCATCAATGTTTCTGACTCTCTGTCTCTCTCCCTTCCTCATCAATAAAATATATTTAAATATATACCGTATTTGCCGGCGTATAAGACGACTGGGCGTATAAGACGACCCCCTAACATTTCCACTCAAAATACAGAGTTTGTTATATATTCGCCGTATAAGACTACCCCCTCTTCCGCACACCTTCCACACACCAAATAAAAGGTAAAACAATATCAGATTTGATTTTAACATTTTAATTTATATTCAAATGCTTATGACATGCAGGAAAACTGTCACAAGGCTGTATGTAATCAAACATATACATAAAACAGTGCAAGTTTATTACCGGTAAACATACCGGTAATTCACTAAAGAAAACACACTCTATAGACTGGTACCGTAGATGCTTCTCAGGAACACAGGCAAGCAGCCCACAACCTAGAGGGACTGTCAATGATAGAAGAAAGAT
>NW_006287072.1:374621-387957 GCF_000327345.1 Myotis davidii | reverse complement strand
CACCGACTATCACCCACAGAGCAGGGCCGATCAGGGGGTTGCGACGCCACCACTGTCACACTCAGGGCAGGGCCGATGGGGAGGTTATGGCTCTACCCCATCACACACAGAGAAGGGCTCATGGGGGGGCGGGGGTTGGGGCGCCACCCTCTATTACCCACAGAGCAGGGCCAATCAGGGGGTTGGGGCGCCGCCACTCTCACACTCAGGGCAGGGCCGATGGGGAGGTTATGGCTCTACCCAGTCACACACAGAGCAGGGCCCGTGGGGTGTGCGAGCTGGGGCTCCATACCGTCACACACAGAGCCGCAGGGCGATCAGGGGGTTGGCGAGCTCCCCCCTATCAGGCACAGAGCAGGGCCGATCAGGGGGTTGGGGCGCCTTCCCCTGTCAGGAACAGAGCAGGACAGATAGGGAGGTTGTGGCCCCACCCCCTATCACACACAGAGCCGCAGGGTGATCAGGGGGTTTGGGCGCTGACCCCTATCACGCTGATCCCGGTGCTGGGAGGCCTTGAGGCTCCACTAATCCCGGTGCTGGGAGGCTTATAACCCTTTTACTATATAGAATAGAAGCCTGGTGTACGGGTGGGGGCCGGCTGGTTTGCCCTGAAGGGGGTCCTGGGTCAGGGTGGGGGTCCCCACTGGGATGCCTGGCCAGTCTGGGTGAGGGGGTGAGGGCTGTTTTCAGGCTGGTGGTTGACTGACACTCCCAACTGCTCCTTTTATTCTTTTTTTTTTTTTTTATTCTGGGCCAGCTGTAGCTCTGGCTCCAGCTCTGATGCCTCTGCTGCTGAAAGCAGGTATCTGGTTTGTTTGGGTTCTATAATCAAAACACTATATCAATTCCAGCTCTGAGATCCCCATGGGCTGAAAGCAGGTTTCTGGGGTTTTGTTTAGCTTCTAAGCAGGTATCTGGTTTGTTCCGGTTCTATAATCTGTATCAACTCCAACTCTGAGATCCCAGCCAAAGCTGGTTTCTGGGGTTTTATTTAGCTTCTGTATGTTACAATGTTTCTTAAACTGCAAGCTCAGAGGCCGGCAAGGCAGGCGGGGAACATTGCAGTCCTCCGTCACTGAAGCAAGCAAGCCTCATGTTCAGTTTAAGCTGCCTGGCTGCCGGCCGCCATCTCGGCTGGCAGTTAATTTGCATATCACCCTGATTAGCCAATGGGAAAGGTAGCGGTCGTATGCTAATTACCATGTTTCTCTTTTATTAGATAGGATATTTTTTAAATTAAAAGAATTATATATTTATATCTAATTATTACATAACCACACAGAAAAAAGCACACATTAATTCAAGAAAATTTTAATACAACATTCTGATTGTATATTTTTATTTTTCAGATATTTATTATTTCTTCAAATTTGCTCTTTATCAGGAGTGACTGAAATAAAAAATATAATTGAGTCCCATCATCATCATGGAAATTGATTTAAGAGAAAACTGGTCAGATCAATATTATTGCTTCCCACTTGGAATCAGTAAATAGTTGCCACTGATAGCGCACAGACTGCCAAGAATGCTCAAGATCTATTTATATAAAAACCCTGGGTGTAACGTGTCACACCCGAGGCTCCACCTACCAGAAGAAAGTGAGTCCTGCAGGGGTCGTCTTGGCAATGGCTGTGCCCTCCCAGAGCTGCTTCCCACGAGGCCTGAGGGAAGAACCCACCCTCGGAGCGCCAGGAACACCCAGCAGCAGTCAGTCCTGGGTTGCTGAGGTGAAGGCCACTGCGTGGTGGAACTCTGGGTCTGGCCCAACAGGGAGCATGGCTGGCCTTCAAACCAGACCCTGACAGGAGGGAGGAGGGAGCCCCATTCCTCACGGAATCGACAGGTAGCCAGCTTGCTGTCAGGGGCCTGCCAGCTAGGAATCCTATTCACCTGCATATCTGTATAAAGTTTTAATACATTATATTAGAGGTCGTGAGGGTACTGTTTTACCCACATCGTCTAGGAATTGCTGCAAATTTACTTCTTGGTGGAATAACCTTTGATTCCCAATATAAATTACCAATTCCATTAAAGGAAACTTCAATTTCTAGACTCGATATAAACAGTGAAGTTGCTAAAACTATTAAAAAGGCCCAACTTCTCATTATTGATGAATGCACCATGGCATCCAGTCATGCTATAAATGCCATAGACAGATTATTAAGAGAAATTATGAATCTGAATGTTGTATTTGGTGGAAAGTTCTCCATCTTGGGATTTTCGACAATGTCTCAGTATTGTACTGCATGCTATGCGATCGGCCATTAGTACAAACAAGTTTATAGTACTGTAATGTTTGGGGATATTTCAGAAAGTTGTCTATTACAACAAATATGAGATCAGAGGATTCTGCTTATAGTGAATGGCTAGTAAAACTTGGAAGTGGCAAACTTGATAGCAGTTTTCATTTAGGAATGGATATTATTGAACTCCCCTATGAAATGATTTGTAATGGATTATTGAAGCTGCCTTTGGAAATAGTATATCTATAGATAATATTAAAAATATATCTAGCCCTAACTGGTTTGGCTCAGTGGATAGAGCGTCGGCCTAAGGACCGAAGGGTCCCAGGTTCGATTCCGGCCAAGGGCATGTACCTTGGTTGCGGGCACATCCCCAGTAGGAGGTGTGCAGGAGGCCGCCGATCAATGTTCCTCTCTCATCGATATTTCTAACTCTCTATCCCTCTACCTTCCTCTCTGTGAAAAATCAATAATATATATGCAATTCTTCGTCCAAAAAATGGGCACATTAAAAAATTAAGTGAAGAAATTTCAGATATATTCGATGGAGATTTTCACACGTATTTGAGTGATGATTCCATTGACTCAACAGATGATGCTGGAAAGGAAAATGTTCCCATCGAATTTCTTAATAGTATTACTCCTTTGGGAAGGCCGTGTCATAAATTAAAATTGAAAGTGGGTGCAATCATCATGCTATTGAGAAATCTTAATAGTAAATGGGGTCTTTGTAATGGTACCGATTTATTATCAAAAGATTACGATCTAACATTATCGAAGCTGAAGTATTATTAACAGGATCTGCAGAGGGAAAGTCTGTTCTAATTCCAAGAATGATTTGTCCATCTGACACTGGGCTCCCATTTAAATTGATTTGACGACAGTTTCCTGTGATGCCAGCATTTGCGACGACTATTAATAAATCACAAGGACAAACTCTAGACAGAGTAGGAATATTCCTACCTAAACCCGTTTTCACACATGATCAGTTATATGTTGATTTCTCTAGAGTTTGAAGAGCATGTGATGTTAAAGTTAAAGTTCTAATTACTTCATCACAAGGGAAATTAGTCAAGCACTCTGAAAGTGTTTCCACTCTTAATGTGGTGTACAGGGAGATATTAGAATAAGTTTAATCACTTTATCAGTCGTTGTTTATAATCTCTCACACTTCTATTATAGAGAAAGGGAAAATAGCAACATTAAAATATTTCCTCTAATTAATTCCCTTTTAATGTGCAAATTTTGTGCACCGGGCCACTAGTATGCTACATAATACAGCAGGCCTGCTCACAGGGGTGGGGAACTAGGAAATAATGTATAGGAACTTCTTGATTTCATCGTACAAGACAAGTACAAAAGCACCACCCAGGCCTCTGAGAATACTAGACGACGCATCCTTGTAAAAGCTTTGCCTCCTTAGTCAGGAGCAATCTTCCTCCAGCAGCCCAGCACTCTGTGAACACGACATCAGTTCGTCCCTGCTGACTGCATCATCAGGCTACAAGGAAACTTGTGAAACAGATGAAGTCACCCCTGCCATCGCCAGGGCAGGACTGTGCAGTGACCAGCTGAGGAAGATGTGGGCATTCTGGAGATCTGGAGCATTCCCTTTGCAGTGCCACAGGTGCCGAAGCAGGCAGCTCGGTAGGTGACAGTACCCTACAGTCACCCTGAAGCTCTGTACAACCCTTCATCTCACTGGATTTGGAGATCTGAACCAGGCAGTCATCAGAGACACTGACTTCCCTCTCACTCCAGCTTTGCCCACATCAGCTGCTAGACCAGTACGGGCAAAATCAAGGTACACAAAACAAAGCGGGAGGGGGGAGCCCAGTGGCACCACCTGATGCTGATTCCCTGCAAGTAGCTCCAGAATTGGGTTCTCGTGTCCACAGCCCCCAGGACAATGTGCTTGTATTTATCTTCGGAGACAAAGTTGAGAGCCCAAGCGGGGAAGGATCTGTTACCAGCCAGAAGGACAGGGCTCCCTGCTCCTTGGGGATGGGACCCAGGTAGCCTACAATGCCCTGGCATCTGCTTATCTGCCGGGACTTGCTGACAGGGTGCAACTGCAGCCACAGCTCCACCCACTCCGTGGGGAATACCACCGGCTGGGAGATGGCCACAGCTGCTCCACCCGACAGGAAGTCCTTAATGAAGAACACAGCGGCATCTATGATACTGAAAGGAGAGAAGCAGGAGACTGCAGGACTGGGCTTGTAACCAGCTGGGACTCTAGTTGGCTGTATACTCTTAACGAAAGTTAGTGTAAGACGAGAAGTATTGCAGAAAAATTGAAATTTTTACATAATAATTTTGTTATTGGAGACTTCGGTATAGTTTATTCTGAAACTTTTTTATGTGTATTGCAAGATAGAGTAAATGAATAAATATATTGATATCTATTGCTAAGATGGAGAATTCTCACTTTGGGAGAAAGGAGATACACAGATGAAACAGGAAAAAGAAAAAACCCTGTGGTATTGAGTTAGAACTGACGGAAGGGAGAGGAGGAGGAAGGTAAGGAGTAGGGAGTTTTGGGAAGGGGGAGGCAGGAAGGAAGAAGGGGGAGAAAGGAGGGAAGGAGTGAGTGAGGGAGGAATGAAAAGAGGGGAAAAAAGAAATTGAACCGTGTTTCCCATCTCTGTCCACTTAAAGGGCCTAGAAGTCATGATACTCCAGTAGCAAGACCATGCCAAACATTCAGATATGAGCTGGGGCAGGGACAGGACATGAACCTGGAATATGGTACTGTGTCAAACTGAGGAAATGCTCAAAAGAAAGGACCTGAGAGGCAGGTTAAAGGCACCCCACTGTCCAAATGTAAGACAATTTAGCATCAAAAAGAAAAATGAAAATAATACATCAGATTTAAAGAGAATCCAGGGGTTAAAAGTGAGACTAATAAATGCGGTATCCTTTACAAATGAATGCCAAGTAATAAATGTATGAGGAATAATAACTAGAAAACCAGCATTTTGCATCCACGAGCAAAAAAATCACTCAGCAAAAATCATCAATTGATCTAAAATCATAGGATGAAATTCTATTGGGGAATAGGATATTCATATGGTCTCAAAATATCAATGTATAGTGTCTACTACAGGAAAATGATAACTACTGTTACAATGTACAGCAAGCATGTCAAACTCCTGGCCCACAGGCTGCATGCAGCCCACAATGAATATTTTTGCGGCCCAGCCAATATGAAGGTATGTAAGAAATAAAAACTTAATAATTTTATTAATTTTTATAAATTTTAAATTAATAATTTTTATTAATTTTAAAATTTTTTATAAATTTTGTTTTAATAAAAATTTTGTAACTTAATTTACAATATCCCATTATACATAATTATTAATAACGAACTACAACATTAGCTAATGACTGATTATTATAATCGTGGTGCATTCATTTCCTTTATGCACCTTATGTGCCTTATGCGCAGGCACACCATTTCTCTCCACTAATACTAGCAGCGAATATTTTTAGCAGCCGATTGCCACATCATTAGTCTTGTACTGACTTGTTCAGTGTGCACAACAGGAAATATTGCACTTTCAGAGAACAAGAAAAATAGGTTTATTTGCATTACACTTATTAATTTGTGCAGTTATTCAGTGTTTGGTAAGTTAATGTTCAAAAAAAAATATTAATTTTTCTTAAAATGTTCTATTGTTTTATGTTAAGGATTACTCATTTATTTCAGCCCTTTGTATTCTGTATGTCTCTATCAAAATAAGCCTACGTTTCTATGAAAATCGAAGTTTTTGTTTTCTTGCCATCCACATAAACTTAAACCTTGTTTATTTGGCCCGTGATAGCCTTTGAGTTTGACATCTTGATGTACAGAGACGCAGACTCCACCCTAAGTGATCAAACAGTGTAACCCAGTGGTTCTCAACCTGTGGGTCGCGATCCCTTTGGCGGTTGAACGACCCTTTCACAGGGGTCGCCTAAGACCATCCTGCATATCAGATATTTACATTACGATTCATAGCAGTATCAACATTACAGTTATGAAGTAGCACCGAAAATAATTTTATGGTTGGGTCACAACATGAGGAACTGTATTTAAAGGGCCAGAAGGTTGAGAACCACTGGTGTAACCGATAACAGAGCAAACTGGTATTGCTTGCTCCTGATGTGATGCAAGTGATGCAACGTAGTCTTCCTGCCCAATGTATTTGACCTGAATCCCATCATGAGAAAACAACAAGGAAAATCTAGAATAAAGGCCTAAAATACAAGAAAAATAACTAGACTCTTCTAAGACGGCACTCCTGAAAGCCCCTCAAAAATACAACAACAGAACAAGGAAAGCTGGAGAGCAGAGCTGAAGATTAGAAGAGACTAAAGCAGTGGTTCTCAACCTTCTGGCCCTTTAAATACATTTCCTCATGTTGTGACCCAACCATAAAATTATTGTTGTTGCTACTTCATAACTGTAATGTTGCTACTGTTATAAATCGTAATGTAAATATCTGATATGCAGGATGGTCTTAGGCAACCCCTGTGAAAGGGTCGTTCAACCGCCAAAGGGGTCGCGACCCACAGGTTGAGAACCGCTGGACTAAGGAGACAGGACGACCTAACTGGATCCTAGGACAGGACAGCTTACAGGATATTTGGAGGAATTTGAATATGGACTGTGGTTTAAACAACAGTACTTTATCAACATTAACTACCCAGGGAATCACATACACATACTTTTCCAGAAGTTCGGGGACACAGATAATTAGCATACCTTCGATGGATTAATTACAATATTTCTGGCTGAGCCATGTTCGTCTCCCGTAAAGGCCGGCTGATTGCTGAAGCCTTGCTTTACATTCACAGCAGTGAGTTCATCCTGGTCAAGAAAAGGTATTGATTAATGAGAAGGATGTAAAAGCTCCAACTTAACCCCTCCTACTACAGCCTAGCGACTAACTTTGTTGTACTCTGAAGAGAACTGTTGAATGCACACCAAAAGAAGCAAAAATTAAAGTTTAAAAACCAATATATAAATGTATAGAAAGAGATCAAGTGAACGTGGCAAAATGTTGACAATTATAGACTCTAGCTGTATGGTACATGGGTGTTCCTTATATTATTCTTTTAACTTTTCTGTAAGTTTGAAAATTTTTAACCAATTAAGTTGGGAGAAGGTAATGAGCAAAAATTCCCCCCACACAAACACATAAATCATAGGATTTTCAAACGAGAATTGTTTTTAGAGAACACAGTTTGAGTCTTCCTTCCTTGCCAGCCCCTAGGCACACCCCTATTTTATATTCAAGAACACTGACTCACTCAACTAACCCAAAACCCCATAGCAAGCTAAAGACAGAAATGAAAGGCTCTTAGGCACAGCTCTGTGATAACCACACAACACAATGACCTGCAACTAAAGGAATGTTTGGTACTTGCAAAGTTCTCTCATACATCTTGGCTCACTTGATCTTACCAATTCTGTGGCAGACAGCAGGTGTAGGTCTTCATGCCTATTTACAGGTGAGAAGAGTGAGGTTCACTAAGCTAGTGCCAACACTGGAATACTGCCTTTCAATCCTAGACTAGGAAGATAACTTTCCCTGACACCATGCCACGAAGTATAAATGCCACATAAAAATGTGGTCTAAAAATACAGAGCTACCACTTGTACTCTCCATAAAAAGATCTCTTCCTGGTAGACACAGGAACTTTTCTTTCCAAGGTCACACACATCAAAACTAGCCCAGGCTGCAAAATCGAAAACCTTGCCCCTGCCACATCACTGCGTTATAGAGTTCCTAAAACACACATTGAAAGTATAAAAGGGAAAGGTTTGAGTAAATGAAGCTACTTTCTGCTCCCCTCACTCCAAGCCAAGAAATGGTCTTAGTAACCAATAGGGTAATGCTGTCCACAGCACAAGAATGAGAATATATAGTTATTCCTCATAAGTAATTGCTGCAAGTGTAAAATGAAAAGAAAAAAAAATCAGCTGACCAAAATAACCACTGTGGTTAGGCAGGAAGCTTCAGAACAAAATAGTTCATAACTATTCATAGCATGTGAACTGAGATGAAAACTGAAGTGTCCCGGAGACCTGCCATGCCACGCTACCCAACTGTGTGTGCTCTACCTAATACTTCAGTGAGCCACTGCTCTGGTGAGTTTTCAAAAGAGCCTGCTACAGGAAATGCAGCTCTGTGACAACCAAGTATCCTCCAAGCACATGAGGTGACTGGAGTAACAATCTGCACAGAAAATGACTGCACACACATCAGAAGACACCTCAAACTGACTACACATTTTCAAGTCAATTATTTGAAAGTCTAGGGTCAAACTACATGATGATTTCAGTAGTATCAGAGTCTAAGAATGAAGGGGCACAAATGAGATCATGAGAGAAAAGGGATGGGAAAATTGAATCTTATCTTTCTTTTACCATCACATTATTACAAGAAACTTTAATTGAGTGACAGCATATGTTTTTAATAAAAATATGTCTGGTTTAATCAAGAGGAGATGTGTGAGGCTTAAGGACCAGACAGTTTCATTTAGTGCTGCTTAACTTTCTATTCTAAATTAGCACCAGCTCAGTTAGCTGCCTATTGTATGTGACTGCTAACCAGTGGCCTGGAGAGACATGCCCTGTATGCATGCACACACAAAGCCTCAGAAGGAAAAGCATGGAACCATGATTGGATATCTCTCAACCACATCAGATTTTCCTCAAACAAGGATTCACACAGGTGCTACTGGAAGCCTTGGATCCTGAGAACTTTTTAATCTGGTATTCTAAATTGCACCCAAATGCATCCAGAATCTGCCCACTATCACTACCACCTCAGGCCAGGACCACCACCAGAATCTCAGGCTTGGACACTGCAGTAGCTCCGAATCTTGGATCTATCTGGTCTCCCCGCTAGTTCCACCCTTGCCCACTGCAGACCATTTTCAACACAGCAGCCACATGGTTCTTAAAACATGAGAGCATGTCACTCCTGCTCAAAATCTGCCTTAACTCCCCAACTCAGAGTATAAGCAAAGGTCCGTAGATGGCCTACAAGCCCCTATGTGATCTGGTCCCTATTACCTTTCTGAGCTCATTCCTACACACTTCCCCTTTGCTCACTCTACTCCAGCCATGCGGTTCTCATTGCAGTTCCTTCCTCCAAAATGCCAGGTGAATGGGCCATTGCACTGTCTGTTCCTGTGCCTGGACTGCTCTTTCTCATGGGATCCACACGGGCAACTCCATCACCACCTAAGTCTTTGCTCAAATTTCACATTCTCAGTGAGAAATTCTGATGACCCTATTTAAAACTAGAACTGCTCACCCTACTCCCTTCATACCAGCACACCTAATCTTCCAATAATCCATAGCACTCATCACCTAAAGCACCATGTAACTGACTTACAACAAGTATCGTCTGTTTTCCCTACCAGAAGGTAATCCCCATGGGGCCAAGAATCTATATTTTATTCACAGATTCATGCCAAGCACATAAAGCTGTGTCTGGCACATAGCACACAGGCTTTCAACAATCATTGAAAGAATAAATAAGTGAATGATAAATCTGTTTGAATACTTAACATAATAAGTATATTCTGAATCACTACTCCATCCATGACTCTGGGGTCTGTAATTGCCCAATTAATTTAACAAGGAGGTCATTAGAGTGAGGTGGTTCTAATGTCCTGGCACCTAAATAAGAAAACCAAACTAAGCCTCTAAATGCCTCAATGTTACAAAAGCAGAACCTAAGGATGGGCCATCACAAACAGCCAACTAACTATAGACAATCAATCATTTTTTTACTTTGCTTCTACCTTTTCTTTATAAAGGTTTTTTCTCAGCTCCAGACAATGGAGCACTTCTAACCACTTCTGGTTTGGTGCTGCCTGATTTAAATTGAGTTTTGCTCGAAGAAACTCCTGAAGTTGTAATATGTCTCAGTTTATCTTTCAACTGTTCTGATGTCAGACATGGGACCCTAAGGAGACCTTCAACAGTCCCCAAGAACAAGAAGCAGCCAGGTACGGTTGCCCACTGAGCCCGCCTTGCTCAATGCTTTCTCCCTGCATCTGGAGTGTGCAGGTATCTGTGATCCAAAACTTTTGCATTTAAAAGAGCTCTCCAAATTTATCTAAGCATTTCTTTCAACAGACTGGGTCTGAGGCCAGCCAATTTAACAGAAACTGGACTGGATCCAACTTAGAACCCAGATTGGTTCTGAGGTCTTCCTGGGTCCAACTTAAGATGGACTGGGTCCAGGGTAAGGCCTCAAGTATCAAGAATGACAAAAAGAGAAAAATTTATCTCTCTGGCTCCACATAATCTGGAATTCCTCCATCTGGGATGCCAGCAACTACATGTATAAAAACTGGTCCCAGACACTGTATTTTCTGAATCAGTGGGTTAACCTTACCAAAGATAATCTGGAATTACCTTGGCCAAGTAGGGAACTTTTAACCTAGAAAGGCTTATCCATTCACAAGATGCTCTAGAAAAAAAAAGGGTCAAATTTCCCCACACACACAAAAAAAACAGGATGCATTTTTATTGGTATGCAGCAGCTTTTAAGAAACTAAATGAATCAAAAATGCCCTGGATTCCAAAATAGCAGCAGAATAAGTGAAAACTACACTGACACTCTCCCAGGACCAAACTGGAAATGTAACTAAAATACAGAAATACCACCCTGAAATATCAACTGAAGACTAGCTGGAGAGAACCCTGATAACCAAGGACAGAAAGTGGAGACGACAGCCTCTAGAACAGGGGTGGGCAAACTTTTTGACTCGAGGGCCACAATGGGTTCTTAAACTGGACCGGAGGGCCGGAACAAAAGCATGGATGGCGTGTTTGTGTGAACTAATATAAATTCGAAGTAAACATCATTACATAAAAGGGTACGGTCCTTTTTTTCAATAGTTTTACTCATTTCAAATGGGCCGGATTCGCCCGCGGGCCATAGTTTGCCCACGGCTGCTCTAGGAGGAAGTGCAAAGGTGCAAAGAAGCCGGCCAGGCTCCCATAGATGGGAGCTGAAGCTCTGAAGGGATATCTCGCTATTCGCCTGTGGGGGTTCCCACTGAGGACTCGGGGGTCTAAATCTCAAGCCGAGTTCCCAGCTTAGAGCACCAGAACTGAGAAAGGTGCCCACATAGCATCTAGCTCTGAAAAACAGAAGGGTTGCTATCTGCCAGGGAAGGACGGCTGGAAATGCAGGCACCCTTTTAAGGGCCAACACAAAAAATTCTGTGTGCAACTACACACCTTGGGCTCTGGCAGAAGGAAGGCAGAGTACACTGGAGCTGCGTGAGCACAAGCCAGGATTGGAGGTTCTGGGGTTGGAGCCGGAAGGCAGCCACCCCCCAGTTTCTGGTGCTATGCCATTCCCTCACATTGTGCAGGAAATCTTTCTCCCATGAACCTCTGCTATGCAAGGGGTTTATGCCTGAGGGGAAGTCAGCTGACCCACCCTATTCGAAGACCTCTTGGTTCATAGCCTGAGCCTAATCAAGACCGAATCTCAACAGGACTGCAGGCAGAGTAGGACCTCTGGATGCTTTGAGTCTTTGTCTTATCTAATCCAGGGCAGGGGCTAGGAAAAGCAGACCCTGGTGCACATCTTGGTCCTTTCCAAAGGCAAAAAGAACCAGTAGAGGGAGGTACAAGCTATGGATTGCTGATAGCTCCAAAAAGGGTATTCAAGGCCAGTCACAAACAATGTCTGACATTGTCCTGCACTAGAGATTGGGAAGAGTAGCAGATCCACCTAGTACACAGACACAAACCCAAACAGGAAGCCAAAATGGGGAGACAAAAAAAAAGGCCCAAATGAAAACAAGACAATTCTCCAGGAGAAGAGCTAAATGAAATGGAAATAAGTAATTAATCAGACATAGCGTTCAGAATAATGATGGAAAAGATGCTCAAGAGCGTAAGAAAAGATATTATAACTATGAAGAATGCCATAATACCAATAAAGAACACAGTGGAAAGAATACACAGCAGATTAGGGGAAGCTGAGTACCAAATTAGTGAATTAGAAGATAGGGCAGAAAAAAATAACTCAATCATGACCAGCCAGTATGGCTCAGTGGTTGAGCCTCAACCTATGAACCAGGTGGTCATGGTTAGATTCCTGATGAGGACACATACCTGAGTTGTGGGTTTGATCCACAGTGTGGGGCACACAGGAGGCAGCCTACCAATGATTCTCTCTCATTATTGATGTTTCTATCTCTTTCTCCCTCTTCCTTCCTTTCTGAAATAAATAAAATTTTATGTTTAAAAATCACTCAATGAAAGAACAAAAAAAAATTAATAAACAGGAAGACTACTAAAGGGAGTTGTGGGACAAAGTGAAATATAACAATATTCATATAATAAGAGTACTAAAAAAGGAAGAAAGTGAGCAAGGGATAGAGACCATGTTTGAATAATAGCAGAAAACTTCCCAAAAAAAGAAAACATCCATAACCTGGTGAAAAAAAAAATCACACAAGTTCAGGAGGCACAGAAAGTCCCAATCAAAAAAAAAATCCAAACAGGCTCACGCCCAGACACATCATAATTAAAATGCCAAAAATTAAAGACAATGAGAGAATCTTAAAGGCAGCAATACAAAAGCAACTTGTTACTACAAAGGAGCTCCCATAGGCTGTTAGCTGATTTCTCAGCAGAAACTCTACAGGTCAGAAGGAAATGGCATGAAGTACTCAAGGTAATGAAAAGCAAGGGTCTGAAACCAAGATATAACAAAAGCTATCTTCAAAATAGATGGCGAAATAAAGAGCATTTGCAGATCAAAAGAAAATAAAGAAAAAGAAAAAAAGCCAATGAATTTTATCCCCATCAAACCAAATGCTAAAGGAAATGCTGTAATGAGGAGAAATAGAGAGAGAGAGAGAACCTGGGAGAAACAAAGATGGCAGCATAGGAAAACACCTGAAATTGCTGCCTCACAAAACCACTTCAAAAATACAACTAAAAGAAAACGGACCTCATCCAGAACCACAGGAAGGCTGGCTGAGTGGAAATTATACAATAGAAGGAAAGAGAAAAGCACACTGAGACTCAGAGGAGGTGCGGAAGTAAAGTGCAGAGG
>NW_006287072.1:373656-374396 GCF_000327345.1 Myotis davidii | reverse complement strand
CCCTCCTTAGAGATCAAGGAGCTAGTGTGCCCGGTGGTGAGAGTGGGACCATCCAGATTGCAGCTCCTCAGATCCATAAAGGACACACTCAGGGGGCAAACTCAGTGAGCACCAAAAACCCATTGAAGCAATTCTTGCCCCAGAAGGGTGTCTCCAGCACAGAAGTTCTCCCAGTACATACACAGCTAATTCTCACAGCCAATTGGCCTGGAGGTCAACTCCTCCCAGTGAAACCTACAACAATCAAGGCTTAACTACAACAAGACTGTGCACAAAGCCCACAAAGGGGTGCACCAAGAGTGTCCACCTCAGGTAATTGTGGCGGCTGAGCCACTGGGCCCTATAGGACACCTAGCACACAAAGCCACTCTATCAACACAGGGAAGCATAAACAATGTGGAGACAAAGAAACAGGTCACAAATGACAGAAATGGAGGAAAGCAAACTAATGGCTATGAGTTCAAAACCACACTTAAAAGGTTTTTCAAGAATTTTCTAGAAACCACCGATAAATTTACGGAGATCCTCAAGGAATCTAGTGAGACCCTCAAGAATATGAAAAAGGACCAACTAGAAATTAAGCATACACTGATTGAAATAAAGAATATTATACAGAGTTCCAACAGCAGACTAGAGGATCGCAAGAATCAAGTCAAAGATTTGAAATATGAAGAAGCAAAAAACACCCAACAGGAAAAGCAAAAAGAAAAAAGAATCCAAAAATATGAAGATAGTGTAAG
>NW_006287072.1:366206-373036 GCF_000327345.1 Myotis davidii | reverse complement strand
ACAAAAATTATACACCTATCGATGAGGACAGTTGGGGGGCGGGTAAGGGCAGAGGGTGGGGTGGGAACTAGGTGGAGGGGAGCTATGGGGGAAAAGAGGAACAACTGTAATAATCTGAACAATAAAGATTTAATTTAAAAAAAAAAAGAAAAAAACAGAGAACCTGGCTATGCTGATCATCTGAAGGAAAAAAAGAAAAGAAATAGAGAGAGAAAGTAGGGATACAGAATAAAAATGGCAATAAATAAGTACCATCATTAATAACCTTAAATATAAGTGGATTAAATGTTCCAATCAAAAGACATAAGGTTGCTGAATGGATACAAAAAGATGACCCAATTATTTGCTGTCTACAAGAGACCCACCTCAGAACAAAAGACTCACACAGAATGAGAGTGTAGGGATAGAAAATATTTTTCCATGCAAATGGAAACAAAAAAAGCTGGATTGGCAATATTCATATCTGACAAAACAGACTTCAAAATGAAGGCCTTCACAAGAGACAATAAAGGTCACTACATAATGTTAAAAGGATCAATTCAACAAGAGGACATAACCCTGGTAAACATATATGCACCCAATGTAGGAACACCTAAATATATAAAATATCTTTAGAGGACTTTAAGAGAGAGATCAACAACAATACACTTAAAACAGGGGACTTAAACACCCCACTGACTTCACTGGATAGATCTTCCAGACAAAAAATTAACAAGGAAACATTGACTGTAAATGACACTGGGTAAAATGGACTTAATTGACATTCATAGAGGATTTCACCCCAAAGCTACAGAATATACATTCTTCTCAAGTGCACATGATAGACCACGTTAGGACACAAAACAAGTCTACAAGTTCAAGAAGATTAAAATCATATCAAACATCTTCTCAGGTCACAATGGAATAAAAATAGAAATCAACTAAAGTAAAAACACTCAAAAACTTTCAAATCATGACGGCTAAATAGCATGTTATTAAAAACTAGAGGCCCAGTGCACGAATTCGTGCACAAGTGGGGTTCCTCAGACTGGTCTGTGGGATCAGGCCAAAACCAGCAATCCGAAATCCCCAAGGGGTCCCGGAATGCCAGAAGGTGCAGGCCAGGCCAAGTGACCCCATCGATGCATGATCGGGCCTAGGGAGGAACGTGGGAGGTTGGCCAGCCAGGGAGGGACCTTGGGAGGGCTCCAGAGCATGTCTGACCCATCTCACTCAGTCCCGATCAGCTGGACCCCAGCAGCAAGCTAACCTACCAGTCAGAGTGTCTTCCCCCTGGTGATCAGTGCACATCATAATGACTGGTCAACCGGTCTACTGTCTTCCCCCTGGTGGTCAGTGCACATCATAGCGAGCAGTTGAGCGGCCTTAGCATATCATTAGCATATGAATGGACAACCAGACACCATATTAGGCTTTTATTATATAGGATGAATGGGTTGCAATGAGATGAAGAAAGAAATCAAGAACTTCCTGGGAATAAATGAAAATGAACACATTAACAACCCAAAATCTCTGTAACACAGCAAAAGCTGTGCTGAAAAGGAAGTTCATAGCACTACAGACCTACCTCAAAAAACAAGAACAATCAATAATAAACAATCAATAATAATAACCCTCCAACCTAAGGAATTAGAAACACAACAACAAGAAAAGCCCAAAGTAGAAGGAAGGAAATAAAAAGATTAGAGCAGAAATTAATGTCACAGGGGCTATAAAACAACACCAAAAAAAAAAAAATCAATGAAACCAAGAGCTGCTTGAAAACCAAGAAAAACAAGATTTATGAACCTTTAGCCAGATTCATCAAGAAATAGAGAGAACCCAAATAAATAAAATCAGAAACAAATGCAGTGAAGTAACAACTAACACCACAGAAATACAAAGGATTGTAAAAAAAAATACTATGAACAGCTATATTCCAATAAGCTGGACAATGTGGATGAAATAGACAAATTCCTAGAAAAATACAATCTTCCAAAGAAAGCCAAGAGACATATGAAAACATGCTCAAAGTCATTAATCATCCAAGAGATGCAAATCAAAATGACAATGAGGTACCATCTCACACCTGTCAGAATGGCTATCATCAACAAATCAACAAACGACAACTGCTGGTGAGGATATGGAGAAAAAGGAACCCTCGTGCACTGCTGGTGGGAATGAAGACTGGTGCAGCCACTGTGGAAAACACTATGGAGTTTCCTCAAAAAATTAAATATGGAAATCCCATTTTAAACAGTAATCCCACTTCTAGGAATATATCCCAAAAAACCAGAGGCACCATTCAGAAAGGATATATGTATCCCTATATTCACAACAGCACAATTTACAATAGCTAAGATTTGGAAACAGCCTAAGTGCCTATCAGCAGATGAGTGGATTAAGAAACTGTGGTACATCTACACAATGGAATACTACACTGCTGTATCAAAGAAAGACCTCTTACAATTCACAACAGCATGGATGGACCTGGAGAGCATATGCTAAGTGAAATAAGCCAGTCGGAGAAAGATAAATATCACATGATCTCACTCATTTGTGGAATATAAGAAACAACATAAGCTGATAAACAAAAATAGATACAGAGACATAGAAGTATTGAACAGTCCGCCAAACCTCGGGGGGCGGGGGGAGGGTAAGAGCTCAACCAAAGGACTTATATGCATGCATATATGCATAACCCATGGACATAGACAGTAGGGGGGTAAGGGAATGTGCTGGGAGTGGGAGCAGGAAAAGAAAAAGAAGCAGCAGTGCCGAGCTGGCATGGTTCAGCGGTTGAGCGTCAACCTATGAACTAGGAGGTCACTGTTCGATTCCTGGTCAGGGCATATGCCCAGATTGCGGGTTTGATTCCCAGTGTGGGGTGTGCAGGAGGCAGCCAATAAATGATTCTCTCTAATCATTGATGTTTCTATCTTTCTCCCTTCCTCCCTGAAATCAATAAAAATATATTTGATTAAAATAAAAAGAACCAGTAATTTAAAAAACTCCCAACAAACAAAAGCCATGGGCCAGATGACTTCAAATTCATTTATTCGTTCAAATAAATGAATTTGGCAATGTATCAGGATATAAAATTAAACCCAGAAATCAATGACATTTTTAAACACCAATAATGAACTCTCAGAAAGAGAAACTAAACAAACAATCCCATTTACCATTGCACCAAAAAAATTAAGATACTAGGAATAAATTTAACCAATTGTAACAAAAAAATTTAAGATAGTTAGGAATCAACTTAACCAAAGATGTAAAAGACTTATACTCAGAAAACTACAGGATGTTGAAAAAAGAAATAGAGGAAGATATAAACAAGTGGAAGAATATACCATGTTCATGGATTGGTAGAATTAACATCATTAAAAAGTCCATACTACCCAAAGCAATGTACAGATTCAATGCAAGCTCTACTAAAATACCAAAGGAATATTTGACAGATCTAGAACAAATACTCCAAAAATTTATATGGAATCAAAAAACATCCCAAATACCCGTAGCATTCTTAAGAAAGAAGAACAAAGTGTGTAGGATCACAATACCAGATATCAAGTTATATTACAAAGCGATTATAACCAAAACAGCCTGGTACTGGCACAAGAACAGGCATATATATATATTATCAGAACAGAGACCCCAGGAATTGACCCAAGCCATTACATTCAATTAATATTTGACAAAGGAGTCAAGAACATACTACTACAATGGAGTCAAGACAGTCTCTTCAATAAATCGTGTTGGGAAAATTGGATAGGTGCATGCAAAAAAGTGAAACTAGACGACCAACTGACATCATCCACAGGAATAAACTCAAAATGGATAAAAGACTTAAATGTAAGTCGTGAAACAATAAAAATCCTAGAATAAACCATAGGCAGCAAAACCTCAGAAATCTCTCGTAGTAATATATTTGCCAATACATCTCCTAGGGCAAGGGAAACTAAGGAGAAAATAAACAAATGCACATGAGGATTGCTGAATGGATACAAAATTTGACTACATCAAAATAAAAAGTGTCTGCACAGCAAAAGAATCATCAACAAAATGAAAAAGGAGCCCTGTATATGGGAGAACATATTTGGCAATGTTATATCTGTTAAAGGGTTAATATCCAAAATATATAAGGAACTCATAAAACTTAACAAAAGGAATACAAACAATCTAATTTAAAAACAGGCAAAAGACCTAAATAGATACTTCCACAAAGGGGACATACAGATGGCCAAGAGACATAGGAAACATGTTCAAAGTCACTGATCATCAAAGACAATAAGGTATCATCTCACACCTGTCAGAATAGCTACCATCAACAAATCAACAAATGACAGGTACTGGCAAGGATGTAGAGCAGGGGTCTTCAAACTTTTTAAACAGGGGGCCAGTTCACTGTCCCTCAGATCGTTGGAGGGCCGGACTATACTTTTAAAAAAAAAACTATGAACAAATTTGCCGGGAGCCGGTCCATCCTTGCTGTTTCAAGGGACCTGGCATATATGGCATACTGTTCTTAATATATTTGCTCACCTTCTTGGCACTATGTGTTTTAACCAAGGTCACCTCTCCGAGAAAGGTTGTTTCCCCAGGTAGAGATTTTCCCCTGAAGTTAGGGAGGGAATAAAACCCCTTCACTAAGTGCCAGGCGGGGAACTAATCTCTTTAACTACGAACAATCATGCTTACGCTACATAATCTTTACTTCCTGAAATGGAAATAAGAAACACCCTAACCTTTGGAATAGAGATTGATAGGATTGGAATCAACTGGTATAAATACAGATGTAACAAGACAGAGAGAGACAGAACTTAGAACACAGAACTTACAAGACAGAACTTAGAGACAGAACTCAGAAGTCAGAACCTAGAGACAGAAGAACTTCGCTGGAGAGAACATGGCAAAAGATCCTGGACAGAACCTGGCTACAGAACTTGGTTGGAGAACCTAGACAGAACCTGGCTGAAGAACCCGGCTACAGAACCTGGCGACCGAACCTGGCTGGAGAACCTAGTGAGAGAACATGGCTACAGAACCTGGCTGGAGAATCTGGAGAACCTAGCGAGAGAACATGGACACAGAACTTGGCTGGAGATTGTGGCTAGAGATCCTGGCTAGGCTGCTGATCAACTGAATGCTGTCTCCGTCTCATTCCTTCTTCGCCGACTCCGTCCACACCTTTGGGGACCCCTGGACCTGCTGGGGCTGGACCCCGGCACAAATTCCTATGCACACTGCACATATCTTATTTTGAAGTAAAAAAAAAACAAAACGGGAACGAATACAATATTTGTATTTGCATGTGGCCCACGGGCCGTAGTTTGAGGACCCCTGATGTAGAGAAAAGGGGTGGGAATGCAGACTGGTGCAGAGAAAAACAATAGAGTTTCCTCAAAAAATGGAATATGGAACTGCTATTTGATCTGGTGATCCCCCTTCTAGGAATATATCCTAAGAAACACCAAATAGAAACACTGTGTGCACTCCTATGCTCAGAGCAGTGCAATTTACAATAGTTAAGATCTACCAATGAGTGGATAAAAAGGCTGCGGTGGGAGGAACCAAGATGGCAGCATAGGTAAACACCTGAACTTGCTGCCGCGCACAATCACATTCAAACTACAAAAGTCAAAACGAAAAGCATCCAGAACCACAGGAAGGCTGGCTGAGTGGAAATTCTACAACTAGAAGGAAAGAGAAAGGTGCATTTAATCCAGTAAGAGGTGCAGAGGTGTGGAAATGTGGAGGTATGAAGGCGCGTGTGAAAGGGGCTGGCAGCTGAGTACTCTGTTGTCTTTTTCAATTAGGAAGGAGATACAAGCTCCCGACTGCTGTGAATCCAGTTCTAGGTGAGAATCTGGGGACCCAGACTCATACGGAGAGAAACTGGACTGTCTGGCATCAGGCCAGAACATGAGGGCGGCTTTCTCACAGAGGTGCTGGCAGCGGTCAATGTTCTGCATGGGGCCATAGGACACAGAGACCCAGGGACCTATCCAGGGGAGGGCCAACGGGCAACCATTGCTGTTTGCTCTGCCCTAGTGATTCCCTGAGACCCCGCCTCACCCAATTTACAACCCCACCCAAGCTGTGAACAGAGGCTTTGCATACGAATGGCCTGGTCTTTCTCCACCTAAAAACCTGCAGCTGGGTCAGAGAACCCCAGAGCATCCAAAAGAAGGCCTAAAGCTCCTCAGCAGCCTGCATTGCTTCACAGCTGCACCTCATCTGGGCACTTCCAAACCCCAAACAAAGAGGAAGAATCTGCAGATCTCTCTGTAGCTCCTGCTGGGTGGCCTCAGGCAGTGCCTGATTTTGCACCTCCTTAGAGATGCGAGAGCCAGTGTACCCAGTGGTCAGAGTGAGACTATGAGATTAAAACACTTCACTTCCTTAAGAGACACACTCAGGGGGCAGACTCAGTGAGCGCCAAAGCCCCACTGAAGCAAGTCCTGCCCCAGAAGGGTGTGTCCAGCACAGAAGTTCTCCCACTGTAGACACAACTGGTCCTCAGAGCCAATTGGCCTAGAGGTCAATTCCTACTAGTGATACCAACAGCAATCAAGGCTTACCTACAACAAGACTGTGCACACAGCCCACAAAGGGGTGCACCAAGAATGTCTGCCTCAGGTAATTAGGGAGGCTGAGCCACTGGGCCCTATAGGACACCTCGTACACAAAGCCACTCTATCAACACAGGGAAGCATAAAAAATGTGGAGACAAAGAAACAGGGCACAAATGACAGAAACGGAGGAAAGCAAACTACTGGATATAGAGTTCACAACCACACTTGTAAGGTTTTGCAAGAATTTTCTAGAAAACGCAGATAAATTTAGTA
>NW_006287072.1:362979-366191 GCF_000327345.1 Myotis davidii | reverse complement strand
TCCACCATCTCTTCCTTGGGACCTCGCTTCCAGTGGAGTGAGGATGAAAAGGGCTGAATCTGTGAGTTATCTAAAAAGGGAGATTTTCAAGAAGCTATGTTGAAAACCTAAACGATGAAACAAAAATCCTTATACTGAATGAAAATTAACTTTGCTTTTGAAGTGATCATAGAATGCTTTGGGGAGGCGAGGGGCCGAGGCCTCCCAACCCCACCACACCTTCAGCAACCTCCGCGCAACTCCACTGCCTACGGACACTTCCACTTTTCGTCTGGGTATCTGGTACACGAGGGGCAGCCTAACACACAGTAGGTAGAGCAGGTTCTTTCAAAAACAGAACTTTCCTTTAAAAAGTGGGCCTGCATACTCTACCCGGCAAAGCTATCATTTAGAATTGAAGGTCAGATCAAGAGCTTCACAGATAAGAAAAACCTAAAGGAGTTCATCACGGCCAAACCAGTATTATATGAAATGCTGAAGGGTATCCTAAAAAGAGGAAGAAGAAGAAAAAGGTAAAGATAAAAATTATGAACAACAAAATGACAACAAATACATATCTATCAACAAGTGAACCTAAAAATCAAGTGAATAAAAAATCTGATGAACAGAATAAACTGGTGAATAGAATAGAATCAGGGGCATAGAAAAGGAGTGGACCAACAATTCTCGGGGGAAGGAAGTGTGGGAGGTATGGGAAGAGACTGGACAAAAATTGTACACCTATGGACGAGGACCGTGGGGGTGGTAAAGGCAGGGGGTGGGGTGAAAACCGGGTAGAGGGGAGCTATGGGGGGGAAAAGAGGAACTGTAATAATCTGAACAATAAGGATTTATTTTTTTAAAAAAGGCTGTGGTGCTTTTACACTATGGAATATTATACAGCAGTAAAAAAGAAGGATCTCGCCGAAACCGGTTTGGCCCAGTGGATAGAGCATCAGCCTGTGGACTGAAAGGTCCCAGGTTTGATTCCGGTCAAGGGCATGTACCTGGGTTGTGCGCACATCCCCAGTGGGAGATGTGTAGGAGGCAGCTGATCAATGTTTCTCTCTCATCGATGTTTCTAACTCTCTATCTCTCTCCCTTTCTCTCTGTAAAAAATCAATAAAATATATTTTTTAAAAAAATTTAAAAAAAAGAAGGATCTCTTACCCTTTGAGACAGCATGAAAGGAACTGGCGAGTAACATGCTAAGCAAAATAAGCCAGTCAGAGAAAGATAAGTATCAATGATCTCACTCATCTGTGGAATCTAATGAACAAAATAAAGTGATAAACAAAATAGATACAGAAACATGGAAGCATGGAACAGACTGTGGAATCTCAGAGGGAAGGGATGAAGGGGGAGGTGTAGAGAGGCTGGGAAGATATTAATCAAAGAACTTGTATGCATATATGCATAAACCATGGTCACAGACAATAGGGTGTTGAAGGCCTAGGGTTGGAGGGGGAGGGCAGGGGTGGGCTAGAAATAGTCAATGGGGGAAAGTAGGGACACAGGAAATACTTTCAATAGTAAAGATTATTTTTAATGCCTCTTTTAAAAAGTCTTTACAAAAGGCAAATAAAAGCTTAAACAACAAGTTGATGGTAGATCTAAAAAGAAGTGTACACTGACTAAACTTGATGTTGGCTGCTCCAACTGCCTTCCCTTACGCTCCTTTCTGAAAATATTCTGACCCTACTAATACCTTCACTCAACTGTCTTTTCACTCTGAAGAATAGCTAGAGGTTTAAAAAATGCCTTTTAAAGGGAGGCCCTCTGCTGAGCATAGAATACCAGATCTAACCATGTTTTCTACATGGCCAAACGCTGAACCTAGGGCAGGGATGGCGAACCTATGACATGCGTGTCAGAGGTGACACACGAACTCATTTTGGGTGACACGCATCGAGAGACAAAAAATTGCATAATTCAAATATTTGTCTCTCGCAATGGCCAGAGTTGGGCATCACTCGAGTACTCACCTTACTCATGATCAATAATGCAATTCTAAAACTGGATGTAAACATGTACATCAGTGTTGCTTAGCAAAGATACATAGTGAAAACATCCAAGATACATTGTTCTAATATTGACATTAATATAAAAAGGTTAAGAATTCTGACCTCAAAACATATTAAGAACAGGATGCCGAAGATGGCGACATAGGTTAACACCAGAGATTGCTGCCACGAACAACCAATTCAAATTACACCTAAAAGACAGAACGGACATCATCCAGAACCACAGGAAGGCTGGCTGAGTGGAAATTCTACAACTAGGAAGGAAAGAGAATATCATACCCAGACTCAGAGGAGGCGCAGTGCTGAAGTCACTCAGGTACAGAGTGCACACGAAGCGGGCTGGGGACGGAGGGCGCGGTTGGAGTTTTCAATCGGGAGGGAGCTTCAGACTCTGAGCTCGAGAGCCGGGTGAGTCTCTAGGGACCCAGACTCAAATGGGAGAAGCGGGACTGTCTGGCTTCAGTCGGAACTCGAAGGCAGCTTTCTCTCCGAGGTTTGCAGCGGTTGCTGGGACTCTGTGAGGCAGAGCCCCTAGGGACGGAACTGAGAGCTGCCATAACTGCTCTCTCCGGCCCACCCTGTTGATCCCGTGCGACCCACCCGCCTCGCCCAAGGCCTGCACAGAGCCATTTGCCAGATAGCCTCAGCAAGGGCTAGATTAGCACCTCCCTAGAGGACAGAAGTTTTCCCCACTGCAGACACAGCTGATTCTCAGAGCCAGTTGGCCTGGAGGTCAAATCCCCCTAGGGCTTAACTACAACAAGGCTGCACACAAAGACCACCAGGGGGTGCAGAAAGAAAGCATAAAAAATGTGGAGACAAAGAAACAGGACAAAACTGTCAATGGAGGATATTCAGTTCAGAACCACACTTTTAAGGTCTCTCAAGAACTGTCGAGAAGCTGCCGATAAAGTTATTGAGATCCTCAACAAATCTAATGAGACCCTCGATGTTATGATAAAAAACCAACTAGAAATTAAACATACACGGACTGAAATAACGAATATTATACAGACTCCCAACAGCAGACCTGAGGAGTGCAAGAATCAAGGCAAATATTTGAAATGCGAAGAAGCAAAAAACACCCTACCAGCAAAGCAAAATGAAAAAAGAATCCGAAAATACGAAGATAGTGTAAAGAGCCTCTGGGACAGCTTCAAGCATACCAACATCAGAATTATAGGGGTGCCAGAAGATGAGAGAGAGCAA
>NW_006287072.1:361884-362937 GCF_000327345.1 Myotis davidii | reverse complement strand
CTCAGCCTGCACACTGGAGAGTTTCATAAGAATACAATTGAAGGCAGCCTTTTGTATTTTATAAATCCATAGTAACCAATAGGTGAAAGAATATGCTGTTAATTGGTAGAAATAATCTTCCCTAGATATGGATTCTATACCAAATATTAAAGTACTATCTATAAAAAATAAAGAAGATACATTTATGAGATTTCTCTCTATAAACACATTTGACTAAGAAGTTAATTTGTTAAATAAAGAGAAGATATAGTATTGTAGCAAAGTTGATTTAATAACAGAGTAATAACTATCATAGCAATGTTTGTCAACTAAAATCAGAGAAAATGTACTTAGGTTTGCAGCATTTAGTATTCCTTTAAAGACTATTACTTTAATCTTCAAAGATGAGTAATTCTAAATAGAGACTTTAAAGCAAAATCTAAAATAAACCTAGATATTTTACTTCTTTAAAAATATTTTACAAAAAAATTTGTTAAAAAATAAGTTACAAATATAATTTTATGCATACTTATCTACACTAATAAAAGACAAAGATGCTAATTGACCATACATTCACTATGCCATAAGCCATGCCCACCAGCCAATCAGAGCAACTATATGCAAATTAACCCAACCAAGATGGTGGCCGGCAGCCATGGAGCTGGAGCAAGCAGGAGGCTTGGTTGCCCCAATGATGGAGGAAGCCAAGCTTCCCGGCTGGCTGCTGCCTCCTCTCAAGGCAACAAAGTTTCAATTATAGAAGGTAAATAAACCCCAGATACCTGCTTCCAGTCACCATGGCCATGGAGCTGGAGGGAATTAAAAAAAAAAATGGAAAGGCTGGGAGCTTCAGTCGCCAGGGAGCTTGGTCATTCTGAAAACAGCCATCAGCCCCTCAGCCAGGCTGGCCAAGCACCCCAGTGGGGACCCTCACCCTGAAGGAGGTGTGGGCAGTCTGAAAATGGCCTCAGCCCTCACGCAGGCTGACCAGGCACCCAAGCAGGACCCCCACTCTAATCCGGGACACCCTTCAGGGCAAACCAGCCGGCCCCCACCCGTGCACCAGGCCTCTAT
>NW_006287072.1:355325-358198 GCF_000327345.1 Myotis davidii | reverse complement strand
AAAGGCAAATTCTGTTTTTGTTCATTTTATACATATTTTTGGTTGATTTTTTTTGTTAAATGGCATTTAAATATATAAAATAAATATCAAAAATATAAATCTTTTTTTTACTATGGTTGCAAATATCAAAAAAAAATTATGAATATTTCTATATGTGATACAGCCAGCACCAGAGTTAAGTTAGGGTTTTTCAAAATTTTGACACACCGAGCTCAAAAGGTTCGCCATCACTGACCTAGGGCCATCAAAGATTTTCCAAATTCTAAAGAGAATCCTCAAAAGTGTTATGAGAAATTTAGAATTTTAATTGGAATTTACCCAGGACTCCTGGAACTCTACCAATTTATTCATACGACACTAGGGCCTGGCAATGCCTAAAAATGGATGGCTGAAGCCCCATGGGAAGATCCCGAGAGTGATATTAAAGACCCACATACTCCCTCCTCTACCAACGATGGCCCAAAACACGCCAGGCAATTAGCCCAGGACCTACAGGAAAGAACTGATAAACTATTTCCTCAAAAGACTGACTGGTCCATTTCAATCTTGCAAACAAACAAACAAAAAAAAGGAAACCAAAATTGGCAACCATTTTTGTGAAACATTCTGGGCTTCTTTTCTTTTTAATATGTTTTTATTGATTTCAGAGAGGAAGGAAGAGGGAGGGAGAGAAATATAAATGATGAGAGAGAATCACTGACTGGCTGCCTCCTGCATGCCCCACATTGGGGATCTAGCCTGAAACTCGAGCATGTGCCCTGACTGAGAATCGAACCGTGACCTCCTGATTCACAGGCCAATGCTCAACCACACCGGCCAGACTGGGCTTTGTATTAAACCAGCACAGAAAACACCCTGACTTCTTTATTCATTACTGGGCTCCAGCCCATTCTGGAAGGCCGCCCCCCTTGCTGAATTAACAGCTCTAGCTGAGCATTCTGAAAATACCCTTGGAACAAGATGGAATTTTAAAAGCCTGCAAACTTATGACCCTGCTTCAAGGGCCAGGAGGGCCTCCACATATGCATTTCATTCCAGAACCTAGAAGTCCTCCCCTCAGGAATACTGTGCCCAAAATGTCTGTCTGTCTTCATTGTAAACAACAGGGCACTGGAAAATAGAGTGCCCCCTACTGAACGCATGGCTTCATAGACCTCCATCTATTACTGTTTTTCCATAGGGGAGAAAGTCTTTTAAAATGTGATCACCAAAATTAATAATAAGCATTGATGGGGCTCCGAGGTACCCTCCAGTAATCTGCCCTCACGATACCTTTCAAGCTCCATCGTAAGTTCTGTATGCATGCCTGAGGATGGACAAGATCACCGTAAATGTAGACTTGGTGCCATGGTTACTGACCCCTCACACTGACCTACAGGACACACTATTAGAAAATCCAGACTTGACAGTATCAAGCAGGATATGCTCTTAACAACTCAATATGAATGACTGGAAAGGGGAACCCTTCCCCAATTTAAGTCTGCTCGACCAGCAGGCTTGTCGGCTATCCAAAGGAAAATCAGTAAACATTTATATCGATAGCAATATCTCTTTGGGTGGCTCATGGCTTTGGGATATTGTAGAAATCAGTTTTGACTCGGGTTCTTCAAGTAAATGAACTTCTCTCTGCCATTCTACTGCCCAACTGAATTGCAATTATTAAAACTGAAGTTTATCCTACCTGGTTTGGCTCAGTGGATAGAGCGTCGGCTCACTCACTGAAGGGTCTCAGTGATTCTGGTCAAGGGCACATACCTCAGTTACAGGCTAGATCCCCCGCCCTGGTTTGTGTCTCTCTCACATCATTGTTTCTCTCTGTTTCTCATCCTACCTACTACTCTCAATAGAAAAATATCCTTGGGTAAGGATTAACAAAAACAAAAAACAAACAAACAAAAAAAAATGAAGCTTACACAAGAAAAACAAAACCTGAGGATTAGGGAAATGCTATGCAACCTGAACAAACTCCATAATAACTGATTCTAACCAAATTATTTCTGATAATTTATATAAAAAGCTAAATCAGGCACCAGAGCTGGAGGAACAATGTTGGGACTAACAAGGATCCCAAATTTTAATACAGAGGTGGAGCAAGCATAGGTTTATAGTTGTATGCAAAACACAATTTATTGTTGTATTATTATTTATTAACTGGAGGCCCAGGGCATGAAATTCATGCACAGCGGGGAATGGGGGGAGGATCCCCTCAGCCCAGCCTGCAACCTCTTCAATCCAGGACCCCTCAGGGGATGTCCAAATGTCAGTTTAGGCCCAATCCCGGGGACTGCCTCCCCTCCGCTGGCCTGGTCACCCCTAACTGCCCCCCCTGACAGCCTGGTCACCCCCAATTGGCCCCCTGCCAGCCTGGTCGCCCCCAACTGTCCTCACTGCCAGCCTGGTCACCCCACGCAGCCTGCTATTAAGTCGTTTGGTCGTCCCTCACTAACCCCCTGCCAGTCTTGTTGCCCCACACAGCCTGCTGTTTGGTAGTTACTGTTACTGTGGATGGCGTCCCAGACAATTTGCATATTCCTCTATTATCAGTATAGATTATTGTAATACTTTCCATACAAACAACTGTAAACCTACTTTTGCCCATCCTGTACTAAACATGATTCAGACAGTTCTTCTTGAGTCCCTAAAAATGCCATTATTCAAAAGGAAGATAAACAATCCAATAAAAAAATGGGCAACGGACCTAGATAGGCACTTTTCGAAAGAGGACATACAGAAGGCCGAAAGACATATGAAAACATGCTCAAAGTCACTAATTATATGAGAGATGCAAATCAAAACGACAATGCGTTATCATCTCACACCGGTCAGAATGGCTATCATCAACAAATCAACAAACAACAAGTGTTGGAGAGGAT
>NW_006287072.1:340584-354969 GCF_000327345.1 Myotis davidii | reverse complement strand
TCAGAGAGGAAGGGAGAGGGATAGAAAGATCGAAACATCAATGATGAGAGAGAATCATTGACTGGCTGCCTCCTGCATGCCCCTTACTGGGGATCAAGCCCGCAACCCAGGCATGTGCCCTTGGTCAGAATCAAACCTGGGACCCTTCAGTCCACAGGCCAACGCTCTATCCACTGAACCAAACCAGCTAAGGCTTAAATGTATTTCTTTATCATTAACAGCATCGAGGGAACATTGTATAACATGTGCAAGACCTGATATTTACTTCACCATGAGTCAATGCCAGCTGACAGTGTATCACAGTCCATGCCCAGTGGCCCAGAGCAGCCATGTACCAGACCAGGCAGCACATGGATTTCAACAGGTCAAAAACATCATTGGTATTTTCCAATGTTATCACCGATAAGGGTTTAATTTCCAACATTTACAGGGAACTCATACAACTTAATAAAAGGAAGATAAACAATCCAATAAAAAAGTGGGCAAAGGACCTAAATAGATACTTTTTGAAAGAGGACTTAAGGAAGGCCAAGAGACATATGAAAACATGCTCAAAGTCACTTATCATCAGAGAGATGCAAACCAAAACGACAATGAGGTACCATCTAACACCTGTCAGAATGGCTATCATTAACAAATCAACAAAGGACAAGTGCTGGAGAGGATGTGGAGAAAAAGAACCCTCATGCACTGCTGGTGGGAATGCAGACTGGTGCAGCCACTGTGGAGAACAGTATGGAGTTTCCTCAAAAAATTAAAAATGGAACTCCCATTTGACCCAGTGATCCCACTTCTAGGAATATATCACAAGAAACCAGAAACACCAATCAGAAAGGATATATGGCATCCCTATGTTCATAGCAGCACAATTTACCATAGCTAAGATTTGGAAACAGTCTAAGTGCCCATCAGCAGACAAGTGGATTAAAAAACTTTGGTACATCTATACAATGGAATACTATCCCGCTATAAAAAAGTAGGAATTCTTACCATTTGCAACAGCATGGATGGAACTGGACAGCATTATGCTAAGTGTAATAAGCCAGTCAGAGAAAGATAAATATCACATGATCTCTCTCATTTGTGGAATATAATGAACAACATAAACCGATGAACAAAAACAGATATAGAGACAGAGAAGCATTGATCAGACCATCAAACCTCAGAGGGAAGGTAGGGGAGGGTGGGGGTAAGAGGGAGAGATCAACCAAAGGACTTGCATGCATGCATATAAGCATAACCAATGGACACAGACACCAGGGGGGTGAGGGCATGAGTTGGGAGGTTGAGGAGAAAATGGGGTGATAAGGACATGTATGTAATATATTAATCAATAAACAAAAAAGAAAAAAGTAATAAATAAATAAAACAAAAATAATCATTGGTCCTAAAATCATTGGACCCAAAATGGAGAAAAGCAGACTCTCACACCTCTTGCCATTTGTTTTAACTAAAATAACAAGCCTTAGAGCAATGTTAGAGGGACAGGAAACTAGAGACAAACAGAAATAAAAGCCTTGAAACTGGCCCATGTCCATATGCAAGGCCAGTGTTCACTGTGCGTTTTCATATTTAATACTGGTACAGTAATCAGGCTTTGATACTTTGGGTGAACTCCAAATGCATCCATTAAATCTCATGCATTTATCTTAAACTTCAGAGAATGATCTTACTTTTTGGATCACTTTCAAAGCAATCTTTTAATTTCAATAAAAAGTTCCTTGAGGAAAGTGAAAACATTTGATGCTAATTTGGAAATTGGTTAAGCTCTTTCTCACTCAAAGCCCTCTCTCCATCAGACTCAGACCCTGGATCAGTTTAACATGATTTTCAATGACCTCTAAAAAGCAGATAAGAAATGCACACAAACACAGACACAGGTGGTCACACACACACCCATTTAACCTCCTCCAGATGTCTCACCTGACTCACAGAGCATGCGCAGGTACAACTGACTTTCCTCAGTCACTTAGTCACACTACAAACAAACTGAGTAACTGAACTAAACAAATGTCCACAGGGATGGCAATGACAGAAGTAGAAAAATGTCCCTCTCTGGCAGGCTGTGAGAGCTAGGTCCTCCCCAAAACAAACGAAATGTTAAAGAAGCTCTACGACTATTGTTCCTAGCCTTGGAAACCTTTCCCTGAAAAGAAAGGTTTCTCAGATCCCTGGGGAAGTCTGCAGATCCCAACCTGAGAAACAAGACTATGATAATCCTCCTTATGGATGTATTTAATGAACTTCAGGAAGCACAGTTAGCAGATACAAATGACCCAGAACAGCGGTCGCCAACCTTTCAGACCATATGGACCACCAGTGGTCCAAGGAACACGGGTTGGCGACCACTGACCTAGAAGATAAGGGAATAATTCTTCTCTCTTCACACCTTACCATTAACCAATTCTATCCATACTTCTCTCACAACATCTCACATTTACTCCTTCCTTTAAAATATGACAGCCACCTCCCTCATCTATGGCCACTGTCACAGTAGGCCCTGGCCACGGCTCCTCACACACTGCTCTTCCCCTGTCCAGACTTTCACCTGAATGCACCCTACCAGGTGCCCCCAAATTAATCTTCCTGAAACAGGTTTTCTTTCCTGCACTCACCTTTTCAAAACCTCAGAGGGCTTTCCACTATTTTTTTTTTCACAAGGGACTAAAGAATAAAAGCATTTAGCCTAACAGTCTACATACACATGGTCAATAACATTTATGGGCCCTCTCTCCACTGGACTCAGACCCTGGACTTAAAACACAATTACCTAGGACAGACATTCAATGCCCGAACAGCGAAGCTTCGTTTCCCAGTCTCGCTTCCATTCTAAGTGGCAAAATCACAGGGTCTGAGTGTGAATGAAGGGCCCTTACCTGTGACCTCTCTGCACCTCAGATGCTTCATTTGAATGAGACAAGAATAATTCACAGGGCTGAGATTACATAAGAGAAAATGTACAAAGAGTTTAGCACAGTGTCTAGCCCATAAAGTACTCTATAAATGGTGGCTATTGTTATAAAAACTTAGAGCTACTTTTTATTTTTATATTTTAACTCTCATTTAATCTACTTGACTATAATATTCCTTCCCACACACACTGTCTTTTCAACCTCTCAGCCTTACATAATGCCATTCCCATCCTCTGGAGTACATTATCATGAAAACTTCCTTAAGCCACACATCAGGGCTCCCCTGCATCTATTTCTTTATCATTAACACATCGAGGGGATTTAACAGCATTGAGGGAAGATTCATTCAATCAACAAATAACTAAGGATACATCACTGTGCTAAGTACTGGGGCTCCCACAGCCAGCAAGCTGCAAGTGTGCTAAATGCCCCAAAGAAAAGCGCCACCTGTTCATAGTGTACATAACAGGGACTTCACTGATCTAAGAAGTCAAACAAGAATTCCCTGAAGAAGCCACCTTTGAGCTGAGCGGTGAGTCAGAAGTAGAGCTAACTAAGAGAATGAACCTTACAATGACCAGGCTGACATCTTACATAAAGTGATACAATATGAACTCTTAAGAATGAAAAATTAGGGATATATATTGTAACTCCTAGAGCTATCACAAATAAATAAATAACCCTATGTAAAGAGGCATAACTAAAATATCAAGAGTTAATTAAAATTATTTTTTAAAATAACTATAGTAAAATGAAAAAACAAATAGTAAAATCATATACCTAAATCCAACCATATCAATAATTACATTAAAGGCTAATTAAATGTTAATGGACTAAGATTCCAATTAAAAGACAGGGATTGTCAGAATGGATAAAAACACAAAACCCAACTATGTAGAGTGGCTTCAGGGCTGTCTTTAGGGGTCAGCAACAAGGTAGAAGACAGCAAGACCAAAATCAAGACCTGTCAGCCTGCTCCTTTCTTTTTTTTTTTAATATATTTTTGATATCAGAGGAAGGAAGAGGGAAAGAAATAGAAACATCAATGATGAGAGAGAAACATTGATTTGGCTGTCTCCTGCACGCCCCCTACTGGGGACAGAGCCCACAACCCAGCATGTGCCCTTGACTGGAATCGAACCCAGGATCCTTCAGTCCACAGGCCGGCGCCCTATCCTCTGAGCCAAACCGGCTAGGGCTAGCCTGCTCCTTTCGAGAGCTACTTCCCCAACCAGAACGAGACCAGGAACTGCTGGCAGAACTATTTGGACTTCCACTGCTGTGAGAAGGCAATGACTGCTAAAGAGGGTGATGGCTCTGTGTGTGAAAGATACCAGCATGTGTACACGTCCCTTTGCCCCATATCTTGGTGTCAGCCTGGGATGAACAACAGGCAGAAGGCACATTTTCTGGAAAGATCTGAACTGGCTGCATCCCACCTATCCTTTGTCCTCCAGCTTCTCCCAGGGAGATGAAGGGGAACCTGGATATATCCCACCCGAAGATCCTGAATCACGGTTTAACTAATAATACTTGTTGGAAAAGTGTAAAATAAAATTTAAAAAGCCAACTATGGGGTACACTTAAATATAAAGACAGATAAGTTGATGGCAAAGATGGAAAAAGATAAATACCGTGCAAACAATGAACATAAGAGGGCTGAAGTGGCTATATTAATATGGATAAGGTGGACTTCAAGACATCAAAGATCATAATGATAAAAGGGCGAGTTCATCAGGAAGGCATAGCAATCATGGTCATGTGTGTCCTTAACAAGTAAAGAGGAGAGGCAGGAAGAGCACATGTAAAAGCCATGGGGCTGGGAAATGAAGGAAAGAATGCAGCCATAGCAGGAGCAGAAGGCAGACAGGTGTGAGATGAGACTGAGCAGTAGGTGGGGACAGACCACACAGGTCTGTGGACCAAGTGAAGGACTGTCTTTATCATCAGAACAGTAAAGGGTTTTGTGCAGAGAGATGGCATTATCCGACCTGAATAGGTCTGCAGTGTAAACAACTGACGGGAGTAGGTTCAGACTAGATGGAAGGCTGTGGACAGGGGTTAGAAACAGTTATCAGGCTCTCTTAACAGTCAGGACTTCAGAGGATGGTAGTTAGAATCAAGATGCTGGTGACAGAGATGGATAAAAGTGGATCTAAAGAGGGATATTTATGAGGGCTACTCAATAGGGCTTTTGTTGACATGTTAGATGGAATGACAAAGAGTGAGGTTGTGTCCTGGCCAGTGTGGCTCAATTGGCTGAACATTGTCCTGTGCACCAAGAGGTTGCCGTGGGTTGTGGGCTGAATCCCCAGTAGGGGGTGTGCAGGAGGCAGCTGATGGATGTTTCTCTCTCATCTCTCATCGATGTTTCTCTCTCCTTTTCCCTTCCTTTCTAAAATCAATAAAAACATATTTAAAAGGAAAAAATAGGTAGGTTGTAAAAAATGTCCCTCACATATCTGGGAGGTAACAGCTCAAGACAGGGTTCAGCAATGTTGGGGAGGGGTTGGAGGGAAGAGAAGATCACAAGTTCAGTTGTAATGTAAGTGTGACAGCAGACAAACAAAACAAGATGTTACTTGGAGGCAATTGGGTGTACAAGTCTGGAGTGCAAAGATACCTAGGCTAGACTCGTCAAGGTGTGAGTTGTCTGCATGGTAGTCACTGAAGCCTGGGGTGACTAAGATCACCTGGGGACAAAGTGAAGTGAGAGGGCACAGAGCCTACAACAGACCTCACAAAAATCCAACACTGAATTAATGGCCAGGTAGAGGAAGAAAAGCCTTCAAAGGAGGCTGAGATGGCCTGACCAGAGAGGAGAGAAGGAAACTAGGAGTGCTGTGGTTCAGAGCCGAGTGAAGACACCTCTGCACCGAGGAAGCCACAGGAGCAAGTGCTCTTGGGAATGTGGCTGTCACCCGTGACCTGAGAGAGGTCTCAGTGGAACAATGAGAGCAGAAGCCAGACTGGAAGGAGCAGAGGAAGAAGTAGGAAGTGAAGGAGACTGAGCACACAGGATGCTTTTGGGAAAGTATGGAGAGAGAGGAGACCTGGGAAGATGGGGTCCTGGGGTAGAGGGAGATCTAAGATGTGAGGCTCCTGTGCATATTTTCATGGCACCAAAAATCCAGCGAAGGAAATAGTTGAAGGTGATAGGAGATAAAAGAGTTGGCTGGAAGCCTGAAGTTCCTGGGAACAAAGAAGGAGACCTAGGATCTCCTGAGCCAGGAGGACCCAGGAGGCAAGGAGCAGTACCGGACAACACAGATGCCTGCAGAGGAGAGTTTAGAAATAGGTCTGCAGGCACATTGTTGTAGGGTGAACTGTATACCCCAAAAGGATATGTCAGTCCTAACCCCACTGCCTGTGCAAAGGACCTTATTTGGAATAGGATCTCTGCAGATATCAAGTCAAGAGGTCATAGTGAATTAGGGTGGGTCCTATCCCAAGGTGGCTGGTGCCCTTATCAGAGGGCACAGGGAAGGCAGAGGAAGAGGCTGGAGTTATGCAGCCATAGCCACGTATGCCTGGGCTGTAGAAGCTGGAGGGGGGAGGAAGGATCCTCCCCTGGAGCCTCCTAGGTGGGGCCTCGTCTTGTGGACTTCTCGCCTTCAGAACGGCGAGAGAATGTATTTCCACAACTGTTATCCAGTTTGTGGTATTTGGTGACGGCAGCCCTGGGAAAGTAAAACAGACTTGTAGGGGATGTGGGAAGCGAAGCTCTGCACTACCCCTCAGGGCAAGACCACCCTTCAAAATCGGGACCCGGGCCATGTGGCAGCAGCAGGACCAGCTGCAGAGCACCACGGCTGGGACGAGCGGCATCAGGGCTCTGTGTAAGCAAACACCAGTCGCCTGCAACCGAGCAATGGGCAGTCATTTCTGCTTGCAACTCTTCTAAGTCAGGTGTCACTTAATAGTGGTTTGAGAAGTTTAATAAAAAGAGAGGTTCTCCTGAAGAGGGCCAGACTGACTTAAAGGAGACAGAGCTCCCCTAAATGGCAACCCAGTACTATGTCTCTAAACACCAGGGCCACATTTGCATCAAAGCCGTATCTGAAACTCAGCTCTATATATCCACCTTCATCTGTATTGCTATTAATAGTTAACCCCACCCAAATCACACCTGCAGGCCATCAATCACTAATGGTGGGGACTTAGGGAAACCAAAAGGATATGAACTCAACACAAAACAACATGTCTGGTCTTCACATCTGTACTGAGAAGCAGGCAAAAACGGAAGAAAGGAAAACCATGGTGATGATAATTCCACACCCTGGCCTTGAAGCAGCATTCACGCCATCCTCATATGAGCCAAGTGGCCGTGGCAGGATAAGTCCCCTTTCTACAGGGAGAGAAACTAAGGCTAGGAGGTTGGCAGAAGTGAAATGGCTAAGGGACCATGGAAGAATCAGGCCCCCAGTACGTCCATTACTCCCCAGGACAGCGAGACCTTTGGGGAGTTAGCATGGCCCCAACAAACCTACATTGGAATCGGGCTGCCTTCTTTTCTGTGAAATGGAGATACCTCCACCTTCACATGCCCATTGTAAAGAATAAGTGAAAACCACATGGGAGGCACACACCTAGTACTTCAAAAATGGGGTCCTCATCACGTAATTGAGATCTTTTGTATGGCGAGCACATACGGGCCCCCCAAGCACATGACCGGTTACTCAGTAACTTGCCAATGAATTGGATGAAACGTCCACCAAGGATGACATGCTGACAATGCACAGCTCTCCGATGGCCAGTTCTCCAAGATAGCACGCCTGACCCATAAGTGGCCTACTGACGCAGCCAGTCCCTCCTTCCCATTTTAAAGTGGGAGAGATTTGGCTTCAAATTACATCTAAATACACTTAGCATTTATTACAATCTTATCTAAATTTTTGTATCCCATTAATTTATATTCAAATCACATCCAAGCACGTGCCACCCTCGCTACCAAACACCTGGATGGCTCTCAGGAAAACTGCATGATCATAATGCAGGAAAGAGGACTGGAGGTGCCCACAAGTTTAACCCGCCCAGAATTTCATTTAAGACAGCCTCAAAAGGTAGTGTTCTCCCCGGCACCCCCAACTGCTCGGGTAAATCACAGTCCTATAAAATTCTTACACTGCAATCCTATCAAATGTAAACTCTGCCTGTAAATCCTATTTTTCACTTAGTACTGGATCTCCTGCCCACTATGATGGGTGACGTGAAGGCAGAGAAACACACAAGCAAGGCTTCTGTCCTCGGAAGTTAACTGTCCAGGGAGCCTGGTCCCTTCTGCTTATCCTCTAACCCCCTTGCCTAATTCCCTCCCTGACCATGCCAGGCACGTGCCTGCAGGAAGGCATGTGCGATTTCCACCCAAATGAACTGCACATTCATAAAAAAGGAAAATTTGTTAGTGATACGAATAAATGGATGCAGGAAAAATCAGGTGAAAATGCAGAACATTCTTCTTCCTGCTTGGGAGAGAACAGAAATTGGGAATGTCTCTTTTTGATGCTGGTGGCCAGTTTGTTTTAGGTCAATTGCTCGAAAACAGAGAGGCTAAACCTTCAATTTTGAGCCAAGAAAACAAATGTCCTGAGTCCACCTCCAAAATTGTAGTCTAAACATTAACCTCTGTGACCACCCCTCAGCCTTCACCCTCTTTATTTTCAGGAGGTTGATCTCCCCACCTCTTCCACAGCGCTTAGCCAGCCTTCCAAGCAATTCTGTCGATTAACTGTCACCAAAGCAGCCCACAGCAGGTGGGCACAAGGTACTGAGGGCATGGACAGGTGGCATAAACCAAAGGCAAACAGGCCCTTTCAGTCATAAGCTCTTCAGTAAACAAGTTCATGCCAGAAGTCACAGGGTGAGTGAGATGGGAGTCCAAACATTTCTTCCAATTCAGCAATCCAATATTTCTAGGTACCTGGTCAGATCACTAAAGACAGGGCACAAAAAGGTGGGACTTAGGTCTTCAGGCAACAGCACTTTCATCCTGAACAGTGTCAAAGAAGCCCACGTATTGTGCACACTCCTCTCTTCCTTTCCTTTGACCAATTTTGTCACCAGCTGCCCATTCTTCTCCAGTCCCATTTAAAGTCCTTTTTACTTCATGCTTTGGTTACCACAGCCGCCTCCCTCACAGCCTCCTGGACTCCACTCTCCCCCCACTGGATTTATTAGACGTGAGCTAGTGAGATAAATCTGACAGCAGGACCTCGTGAGCTTGTCCTCACCCCAACATGCTTGATCTGCGGAGACACCGCCCCTCTCACTCTGTGCCTCCCTCATCCTACCTCCCAGCTTTGTCATAAGAAAGGGAGCAGCATGTCCCCTCTTACTCAGATCCTGCCCTTCATACCCTCCATCCTCCTGTGAAACCTCCACGGGTTCCAACCCTCTCCTTTCTGAACTCACAGCACTTTTAGCCTCACTATATAGAGAGCACAATGGCTGCAGCAGGGGCTCAGTAGCCCGACTCCATCAGTGTGCAGCTAAATGACCTTGGCAAGCTCAAGTACTTCAAGACCCCTCTCCTACCTCAATTTCCACATTTGTAAAAAGGTGATAAGTGTACCCACCTCAAGGGTATTTATGAGTCTGGCATAAAACCAAACACAGAAAACATTCAAATGACCAATACAATCAACATCAGATAGCAAAATGAAAAGTGGCACTTTACACACCATGTTGAATGGATATATTATTCAAGTTTAAAATAAATAAAAGCAATACACTGGTCATTTTCAAACAGTTTTACGTGCACGAGATGTTAATTTCTAGAGCAGTGTTACTCAGCATGTGATCTGAGACCCGTGAAGGTCCCACAAGAAACCTGCAGAAGTTAGAAAACGCCACTGCATTCCATCAGCACATCATTTTTCTAGTAATTCGTCTTCATCATATATTTATACCAGTGCAACAGGTTGAAAATTAATTTTAAAAAGAAAAACCGATTCTTCACTACTGATATTTTGAGAAGCTCTGCGCCAGAGGCAACAGACGGCAGGCTTCTATCTTGTCTACACCCCACATCGGCTAGTGGGAGGCATATATACATCGAGTACTAATAAAACCATAACTTCAAAAACATTTCAATTATTTAATGATGACTTAAAAGTAGGTCTCATGTGAGAATAATGTACTAATAAACAGTGTCTCCAATTCATAATTTTCTTTCCAGAAGGAGCTGACATTTAATCTCAAACTGACCAAAGAGTAAAAACATCTCTGACTGGAAAATATTTTCCATGCGGCCTACTAAGACAGCACGGTGTGTAGTTTTAAAAAAACAAAACAAAACAAACAAAAAAAAAACAGAGAAAGAAAAATTATTTAGCTCAGTCTTGTGCACAGTTTTGATGGAACCTCATATCTTTACATAAACCAGAATCTTAGCAAAAAATTCCAACAACACTTCAGACAAAACACATTTTTTTTGTTTTTCACTGTGGCCAATGCTGTATACAGTCCTAATCTCAACAACTTCATTATATTAATCCATGAATGGAATGGCTGGGAAAGAAAAGCAGCAAATTCTACCAAATTTTAATTGACAAGACGGTGTGTGCACAGCTGAGCGGAGGCACACTGGATGTGGCTTGAAGGCTCAGTTTATTCTTGCTGGGGAAAATCTCTGCACATTCAAACTGACTGGAAATTCCTGTAGAAAATTCAAGGGAAACAGGGAGCCCCATCCCAGTCCTGTCTCCCCTCTTCCGTGAAGGCAGCGATCTGGAATGCAGTATACATAAGCCATCACTCCCGTGGGTCTTGACCCTCTGACCCCAGGACTAAGCTGATTCCCCTTTTCTCTCCAGCAGGTTTTATCCCTTCCTCTCCCTCAACCATTCCCAAAATCTGTGAACACAGTCAAGTTTATAGATTCAATATACTCTTGCTTTATTGAACTTTTAGCAATTCCTCCAAAAATGGGGTCCTATTTCCCATCTGCGTCCTTGCCACCTGGAAAACACCCACAGTTCTGGAGATTTTCCTGACCCCTCCAGAGTACTGGCTGCTCCCTCATTTGTTCCTGCCACCCCGATGAACCTTTTATTGAGCTGACTACCTACAGACAGGACTGCCAGCCCTCCACCCAAAGTTCCTCAATGGTGGGAACCACATTTTAATACCTTCTGGCACCCCCATGCCCTGTACTACGTCTTGATTTACCAGGTTTCTAATAACCACCAAATCCTATCAACAAATATTTAACTCCTACCACCTACCTCTCCTTGCCTCTGGTTACCAGTGGGAGACAAAAGGGACATAGTCCCCAATTGATGGAACTTAACAATGGCTGGGGAACAGAGCAGACAATAAACAAATCAAATGCAAACTGTGTTGCATGCTGAAGAGCAAACCATCACTTTGCAGTGATAAAGAGAGTAAGGCAAGCAGGCCACAGGAGCCACAGGTGCAAAGGTCATGATGAGGAGAGGCTGGTAACCTAAGAGGAGGCAAATGTAGCTAGAGTCACCCCACTAGCTCTCCCTTCAGGCCACCCATCACCCCATACTCACCTCCCTCCAACCGCTCTCCTCAGAGGTCCTGCTGACAGGATGCAGGAAGTCCAGTTCTAGAAGGCTGCATCCACAGAGTCAGCCTGCTCCTCCATCTATTTGCACACTCACGACAGGTGTGGACAAAAAGGGGCCACATGCTACCCTGACTAGCTCAGGAAAGGCCTTGCAAACTCAGAGACCTAAAGTAACTACAAAGGATGGTTTGAAATTAAAACTTTTTTTATTATTGATTTCACAGAGAAGGAGGGAGAGGGGGAGAGGGAGAGAGAGAGACATCAATGATGAGAGAGAATCATTGATCAGCTGCCTCCTGCACACTCCCCAATGGGGATCAAGCCTGCAAGCCAGACATGTGCCTTGACAGGGAATCGACCATTACCTCCTGGTTCATAGATTGAAGTTCAACCACTGAGCCATGCTGGTCGGGCTGAAATTAAAACTTTGTAATTAAAAAGCATCTATGGTGGGTAGTCATGTCCTAGGCAGGTATCTTCCCTGACAAAGATCAACTTTGATCTTAACTGAGTCTATCATCTTTTTGCATCTATAACAACATACCTTTGGAATGTCAGGGTAACTTGTAACTTAAATTTTCCCAGACCCCTCAGGGCACAACCAATGTGTTAGGGAGACAAAAATTCCCTCACTGTTATTGTTCTCATTATAATTATTGACTGTTAACTATCTTATGCCCACCTATGTAAAAGAAGTTTGTGTCTATCATTTTACTTTTTATTCAATCTCAGAGGTTTCCTGCTTTACTTCCTCCCACCTCCCTAATCTATCACCAATGGTTTCAGGTAACCCACTTACGACTCCTCCTTTGATGGTACTTCATAAAAATAGGTGAAAAACAGTCTCCAGATCATTGTCTCAATATGGTGAGATTCTGCTTCCCAACAGTTGTCAACAGTTTGGCTCAAATAAACTCACAAAAATTCTTTACAGCTTTGAATATTTCTCATGTTAACAAATTCATTCTCTCCTCCTACTCCCCAACCCTTGGAAAAAAGTAAAAAACATTATTTTGTTCCCAATAGTGTGCTTTGGGACCACCATCAATCTACCTACCAACTGTGTAAGCCAGTCCAAGACCTTTGAGGTTCCCAAGAACTTTCCAGCTATATATCTGTGTGAAGCCAGGTTTTCTTCATATTCTTCAGCCAAAACAACATATTGTAACAGACTGAATGTAGAACTCAATGTGAGAATCCAGACATTAAAGAGATTTGCCAAAATGTAAAACAATTTTCACTGTTGTGTTTGAGAAAATGGCTACTGTTCATAAGAAATATTTTCCAAATGAAATTAGTTTATTAATTTTAAATGAACTATTTATATTTCTAAGATTTCTCAGTTTTCATTTCTAATACAGTAAATATGGAGATATAACCTACATAAACAAAAGCTCTATGGAGTCCTCAAAATTTTTTTTACTATTTTAAAGAGGTCCTACGATCAAAAAGTTTTTAGCCTAAGCAAAAAATGTTGGTATATTCTTATACCCATCACTCTCTTTTCCATACTGTGTCTATCCTACCATCCAAAGAACCTCTTAAAGCCTCTCTTCATTTCTTCCCAACCCCAATAGGCCAATAAACAGGCCCCAAATGATGTCCACATCAAATCCTGGAATCTGTGAATGGTACCTTATTTGGAAAAGGGGTTTTTGCAGATCTTGAGAGGAAATCATCTTAGATTACCCAGGTGGGCCCTAAATCCAATAACAAGTATCCTTAGAAAACACTCAGAGAAGAACAGACACACAGAGAAGGCGGCCATGTGAAGACGGAGGCAGGAAATACATTGGGGTGGGCACAGAGAAGCCAAGGAACACTTAGATCCATCAGAGGGAAGGGAGAATTCTCCCCCTAGAACAGTGGTCGGCAAACCGCGGCTCTTTGGCCCCTTGAGTGTGGCTCTTCCACAAAATACCACCTGCGGGCGCACACATACCATGCGATTGAAACTTCGTGGCCCATGCGCAGAAGTCGGTTTTTGGCCTGGGCGAAACAAGTATACAAGACGAGTGTGGATGGGAGAGTTGGAAGGGGTCGACCTCAGCGAACGTGCCTCAATCAGATTGAGGACATTTTTAGCAAAGGCCAGCTTAGGAGTACCCTAATTAAGTTAATAACAATGTACCTACCTATGTAGTTTAAGTTCAAAAAATTTGGCTCTCAAAAGAAATTTCAATCGTTGTACTGTTGATATTTGGCTCTGTTGACTAATGAGTTTGCCGACCACTGCCCTAGAGCGTCCACGGAGAATGCGATGCTAGCCCAGTGATGGCGAATCTTTTGAGCTCGGCGTGTCAGCATTTTGAAAAACCCTATCTTCACTCTGGTGCTGTGTCACATATAAAAATTTTTTGATATTTGCAACCATAGTAAAACAAAGACTTATATTTTTGATATTTATTTTATATATTTAAATGCCATTTAACAAAGAAAAATCAACCAAAAAAATGAGTTCGCGTATCACCTCTGACACGCGTGTCATAGGTTCGCCATCACTGCGCTAGGCCCCACTGACACTTTCTTTGGACTGCTATCTTCCAGACTATGAAAGAATAAATTTCCATCATTTTAAGCCTCCCAGTTTGTGGTAACTTGTTATGGCAGCCACAAGAAACTAATATACCAACCACCAGGACTGGAATGTCAGTGACCACCTAGCTACTCAGTCTTTGCCTTAATGTGAGTGACCCTCAGAGCCACTGTCCCCTCAAACTGTGACCCTTAGTCATCTAAAATAGAATTCCCTTACCACACTTGAATGGCACCTCATTGACTGGACCGTAATATCTAAACGCCTCAACACAGCATACAAAGCCCTCACAACTTGATCACACCTTTCTTTCCTGCTCCAACCCAGCTCCCCCACACCTGTACACCCACCATGCCTCAGACCCACAGCTCAGAGCAAACCCCATGTTCCTTCAGGCCTCT
>NW_006287072.1:332955-340546 GCF_000327345.1 Myotis davidii | reverse complement strand
CTTCCTAGAATTAATTTCCTCCCACATTCTCATCCCCATCCACTCCTACACATCCTCCAAGTTCCAGACTCAAAAATCTAGGTCCTGTCAAAAAATGGGCTGCTCCTTCTTGTTGCCACCGCACTTTGCACACGCCTCAAAGAATATCTGAAACATGCTATTGCTCACTCACGAGGCTCTAGCTCCCTCTACACCAGACTCTCTCAAACTTGGAACTTCTGACATTTGAGGCAGGATAATCCCTTATTGAGGGAGGCTGTCCAGAACATTGGAGAATGTTAACAACATCTCTGGCTCCTACCAACTACATGCCAGTAACAGCATGTGTGATCACATGCAAACATGGACACACAAGCACACACACGGTTCTAATGTTAGTGGGGGAGAGGGAGGTGCACCTCCCCCAGATGAAAACCATTGCTCTATACTGAAGTCTTTGGGGGCCTAGGACCATATCCAATGCTCTTAGCATTCCTTTATTCTTACATCCATTTATACAAGAAATTCTGAGTCCCAGGTATGGGGTCAGGCACTGTGCTCAAAGTTAGGCATACGGCAGGAAGTAAAAATCTTGGGCCCTGTGATCATGAAGCCACAGCTGGCTAAGGGCCTGCAAGGTATTCAATAATATTGGGTGAATGACTGAATTTGTTTGGCAGGCATATACATACTAATGTTTCCCTCAAAGCATGGAAAATAAAACCCAAGGGCTAATTTTTTTTCTCCTCTTCTCAGGGCCAGAGCATTGCAGAGTAAGGGGGAACCATTTCTATAGACTGCCATATAAGTGTTGCTCTCTGGATGTGGGCAATTGGTACAGCTTGTGTGTTTATATCTCCAAGAAAGCTACCCATAAATAAAGAAGTGTCTCAATCAATAAAAAGAAAACTCTATAGGAATGTTCCCCTACACATGCACTGCCCACAAACGCCAATGCCAGGCTATCTATGCCAAAGGCCACAGAAGGACTGCGAGCCTTCCACCAAAACCACAAAGAGTGGAGTGCCTGAGCTTCCGGAGTATTCTTCCCTCTGAATCCAAGATTCAGACAAGCTCAGAGAAGACCAAGTGGTGAGCCGAGCAGTCCCCAGCTCACAGAGCTCTGCATGCCCTAAAATCAGAACAATTCTCATTGCCCGGGCAACGTGAGGGTGCTCACCAGCAGCGAGGCTGTTTACAGAGGAAGGCCAAGTAAAGTTGCAAGAACAAATCAGGACACACAAGTGTGTGGCCCAGATCTGCCTTAACAAGTCACGTTAACCTCTCTGGGACTCAATTTCCTTTTGTATTGAATGACAAAATTAGACTGCCTCTAAATTGCATTCTAGCTCTAAATATACCTGGTCTCCCCTCTCCCAAAATATAGGTCCACAGAATCTCCCTCTCCAAACAAAACTGAACAGAGCTCTTCCTCCCTTCCTAATAAAACTCTTTTTGCCAAAAGTGGAAATAAATAAAGGAGCCACTTCAACTTCACCTCCGCATCTGAGAAGCACTGGGCAGGGTTCAGAGTGCTGCCACGCAGGCACTGTGTCTGCTGTGCACTCGGGAAGCCAGAGAGCAGGAGAGTTCTGGAAAATGTGTATTCTCTGAAAAGGGGGCTCATGTTCTGATGATTTGAGGGTGCCAGAATTTAAATGGGAAGTACTATGACAACATTAGAATGCTTTCAGCTACAAGAAATTGACAACTGGTCCAACAATAGCTACACCACCTGGACATCTACCATTTTACTTAATAAGAAGTTCAGGGAGAGGTGGTCCTAAGGTAAATTCAGTAGCTTTAACAATTTCATAACGCCACTCAATTGCCTCCTCTTGTACTGACTTTTCATCCACAGCCTTGTTGTCTCATGGTACAGAGAGACTCCTTGGCTCCAACTACCACATCCTCTTACTACTTTTCCAAAGACAGGAAATTAAGGAGCTATCAGGAATAAAGGGTACTCTTCCCCTGTGCCTGTATTTTTTTCTGTAAAGAAAAAATTCTTCTACAGAAGTCCAGCAGTAAATTACCATTAAATGTCTCTAACCAGAATTAAGTCATTTGCTCACTCCAAAATTCAAGAAAGGCTAGGAAAGTGAGATCTGGCTTTTCTTAAAAAACTTTTTTATAGGAAGTAGATAAGGGATAAGAATGATGGTGAAGCACCAGCCAAGTTTCTGCAACATAAAAGTAGACCTTGTGGTGTGCTGGCAAATGCTTCAAAACCATTTTTTTTTTGGAAGGGGGTGAGGGTGGAGAGGGGGGAAAAGCAAAACAAAAAATAAAACAAAACTCTAATTTGTAGCATTTGCCAATATCTTTGGTGTGAATATTCCCATTGTGCTAGATTTCAAACTACCAACATAGTATTAACCAGCTCACAAAATTCCTGAAATTTTTATGCTCAGCAGGTACAAGCACACCACTGAATGTATACCTTGCACTTGGTAATAATTTAAGTTTACAATGCTCCTTCATATTTAAAACACTCGAGATGATTCGGTGGTATTCTCCCAGCTCATAGGTGAGAGAAAAGACACAGCACCCCAAATCACACAGCAAATGTGGCAGAGCTGAAGTGCTCACATAAGAGCCCCCACCCCAACCCTACCACAGTTTGCAGCATCAGGTGTATAAGTGTCTGTATCTACATCCTATCATACCCCTCAGCCTACCTATCAGCTAAAGGGCTCTAGTTTCGTTAAGAAACAATAACAAAGACCAATTCCTGTAAACTCAGTCAAAGTTACCTAATAATTATTCTATAAGGTATATTCTTCTATGACAGTGGTAGTACATGGTTATTGTTACAGCTTAGAATACAGATTAGTACAAAAAAAGAAAAATCACCCTTAATCTCATCCTCAAGAGATAACAACTGTTTGAATGTGGGTGATAATCTTTTCAGAATATTAGACACACAGGGTGGGACAAAAGTAGGTTTACAGCTTTGAGTACGTGAAACACAGAGTTTATTCTTGAACTATCATTTACTAATTATTTTATTATTTTCCATGCAAACAACTGTAAACATACGTTTGCCCCCACCCTATATTTTTTAAGAAGTCATGCTATTTTGCAATATAAAGACATTTTCTTTATTATGTTAATTTCCCAAAACATAGAGACATAGGTTGAAGGTTGGTATAATGAGCTCTGCTGTGGCCATCACCCAGCTTCAGAAATTATCTACAGACATTTAAAAGTCAGTGTTTCCACTTCCCTTCTCAGGGAGGAACGTGTAGGAGGCAGGCCTCTCCCTCTGGCTTTCCCCTCAGACTTCAAGCTGAGTCAGCCAGCTCCTTGTAGTGCTGCTGGGAGAACACTACTGAAGAGAACTCTTCATCATGCCACTCTTCTCATGGGTCCCTCCAACTTCTCCAATTCTTGTCTCTCCTGACAAGAAGCCTCAGAAGTAGGGTTCAGAGCTCATTAAATACATCACAATTCTTGGAATTTCCAACTTCTACTAGCTCCATTCTTCCATGTCTGCTTTGCCCTCATGTCTAGGTGCACACACCCCATGGGAGGCCCTGCTAACTGGTTTAACTAAAATCCTAAGACTGTGTTCACCCTCATCTTGCCCTACTTAGTACCCAGCCAACCCAGCAACTTTCAGACCTCACTTCCTGGCACTATATCTCCACAGGCACCAGCCCAAGTGAAATACCGAAAGACTGAAGGATAGTGGCTGCACCCCAAATTAACAGCTTTGCATGAGTCCCCAAAGTGCCCAGTTAAGACCCACACCCAGAGTCAAAAATCTCTGCAGCCCAGACAAGTTCAAAGAATAGCCTCATGGGACAAAACAAGAACTGCTCCCCAGGGCCCCAGTTTAGCCAAGTGCCTGCAGGAGGGAGCTGTGGATATTTAAAGACTGAGGAATAGAATACTACTCTGCTATAAACCATGCACAGCTGACAGAAAACAAGACTATGCTGGGAACCACAAAACTTCCAGGGGAAAGTAGCTAAACTCATTTGCACTATTTTGCACCAAAAGGTACCAACACTTGGAACAGTGTCTTTGTCTAAAGATTCTAACACATCAAAGAGTGGGGAGCAGGTCAGAATAAGGAAGAGTGGTCTACAAGTTCTCTACAGTTAAGACATAAACTAAAACAATGATAGTCAAACTTACACAATTAAAACTCACAGCTACAGTAATAAGAATACTTTTTACCAGGAGAGGTTTTCTCACACAAATGTAATGCTAATTTAGCACCATGTTCCTGAATTTCTCTGAAAAGCACCATTATACTAATTTACAAATGAGAAGTTATGCACCTTGCCCAAGACCACACAACTGCAGAGGCTGAACCAGAATTCATGTCCAGGTCTGTACAAATGGGAAGTCCACACTTCCTCCATTAATCAGCATTTCCCACAAGACAGGACACAGAAAGGCGGCCTTTTTGTTGTTATTCTTAATCCTCACCAGCAGATATTTTTTCCATTGATTTTTAGAGGGGCGGGGGGGGGGGGGGGTGGGGAGAAGAGAAATGAGGAGGGAGAGGGAGAAAAGAGAGAAACATCATGTGAGAAACACATCCATTGGCTGCCACCTGAACATGCCCCAATCTGGGGTGGGGATTGAACCCAGGCACATGCCCTAGATCAGGAATCGAACCAGCGACCCTTTGGTGCACACGCTGTGGTGCTCTAACCACTGAATGCACTGGTCAGGGCAAACTTTTAAGTTCTAATATTATCGTCTTGTTTAAATCCTTATAGTCATGTGTGCATATGTAATATTAAGTAAATAAAAAATTAAAATTATAGACATGAAATAAATTTTACATTTTATGTGTATACATGAAACAAAAAAGTTTCTTAAAAGATAATTTAAAGGAAATATTAGGATAAAAGAACAGGCGATACAGAGATAGGGTATAAATTCTGAGACAATACATAAATCACTGAAGCTTGTAGAAAACACTGCTCACCAGACCACCACACCACCACCCAAGAACAGCCAAGCACCTATTTGTTCCATACTGTACTCAAATTTGACTATAGTCACACATAACTCTGACTCTGCTCCAGAGAGATGAAATGTGGCTGCTTTGAGGGGAAGGGCACAACATCAGTACAACAATTTAGCACAAATCATCCTTAACACAGTGTTGGTTGACATAAATACTGGTTTGGTGGTCCAACTCCTCTGCTTATCTACCACACACCTTGATTAAGTCCAGTCCCCTTTTCTGGGCTTCAGTTTCACTTTGTCAAAAGAAAGTTACCACAAAAGTAGACTGTAAGGTCACTTCCAGTTTTAGAATTCCATAAACTGTTGCAAGATCCTAAAATCCCAAATTATTTTTTCCAGAATCATAGAGGCCCCAATCCTAAATGAGTGTCGATCTGAGAAATAAATGGTCAGTCTATGTTTCCAGAGAGCAAAGTATTAACAACACAATATATGATAAAGTCCTGTGGAGTACAACACACTCTCTAATGAATGGCATCCCAGGGCACCATACCTCAACTGAGAATGCTATCAATTATGCTGCCCTCTAGAAAGATGTAGCAAGACATGAATTACAGGATGACAAAGATCAGCCAATCAATGTACCTGTCCCAAACAAAACTCTAAAAATTTCCTGCCACTGCCCTAGCCAGTTTGGCTTAGTGGATAGAGCGTTAGCCCAAGCAACTAAGGGTCTTGGGTTCGATTCCTGGTCAAGGGCCACGTTCAGGGCACTTGCAGAAGGCAATCAATAGATGTGTCTCTCTCACATTGATGTTTCTCTCTGTTTCTCCCCCTCCCTCCACTCTCTCTGAAAATCAGAGGAGTAATACCTGCGATGAGGATTAACAACAACAAAAAATTTCCTGCCGCTAATTTTTAAATTATTAATTTTCATTACATTTGGTCCTTCATGTGTTGTTTCCAGTCCTTAACAATCAAGTTTATTCTGAGTCAAGGAGAATAAATGGGGAAGAAATCTTTAAAAATCTCAAACTTATATTAAGCCTCATATGAAAACTACCTGTAAAACTTTTCCAGTTCAATTTGAATTACTCCACAGATGCTCAAACATATTTAGTGTGCTAAACCTCTAAAAGTTGTCACTCCTTATTTTTCAGAAACATTATTAACAGTTGGACCAGAACATTTTTTCTCTATTATTGAACTAGATACATTTATCAAAAGGGAAGCCTTAAGGGAAGCCTTCTTTACAGAGCCCTTTCTGTGATGTCAGTGGGCCTGTAAGCTTTTAAAATAGGGTCTTTAGATTCCAGAAAGAAGTTCTGAAATGCGCTCTCTTCTTGTTTAGCTGAAGAAAATAGAGGATGGGTGGGCTGCAACTGACAAACTCAGAAAGCACAGCTGGGTAGCAGGTAATCTTAAAAAAAAAAAAAAAAAAAAGCAAATCCCTGAGCAAATTGTGTAGCCAATGTTGATCATTATAACTGGAGAGTTGTTACATAATTACTTGTTAACTACTGACAGACAATACATGGTTACGAAAAGCCATGGTTACTCTAGCAGTGTAACCAGTGCACCAGTCAAGGTTTCTCCAATTAATTTCGGGACCTATTCCCTTCCAAGGTAACCTGACTGCTTTTACATATACAAAACAGGCTCCAGCAATTAAGCCAATAGCTTCTGCGGACGAAATCAGTGTTTCCGGTAATATTGACCTTTAAAGGGGAGAGAGATATAGAAAGAAGTAGGTTCAAAGAACTAAATACTTATCACCTCGATAAAAAAGACTTCATTCTAAACTGGAAATTTTGAGCAGAAAAGCCCCCCTCCACACACAGACACACAGAGGCATTCGCTTGGTCCCTGCTCAGCTGGCGCAAAACACAAGACCTGTATCGGATGCACCCCATTCCAACATTTTCCAAAAAGTTTACGAAGATTTACCGAAGCGGCGGGAAGAAAAATTAAGCATGTAGAAGCGGGGGAGAGCGAACTGGAGGATTATGGCGAAGAAGAACCCGATGAAGCGCCCAGCAATGCCATGCAAGGCCCTCCGCCGGCGCCCTTACCTCCTTCTGCTTGGGGTCCTGCGGGTAGACGTCCGGCGGCCCGAGCCGGGGGCGTTTCAGCGGTCTCTGCTCATAGCTGAGAAGCCCGAAGGCGGCCATGATCTCTCATGTTAACCGGCAAAATGAATGAGAGTTGGAGCTGGAGCTGGAGCAGCCGCCTCTGAGCACCAGGGAGCAGCACTTTGCAGACAGACTCCCTCTCTCCCCCTTCTCACTCGCTTGCTCGCTCGCTGTGGCGCTGCAGGAAGAAATAAAGCAGGTTGGATGCTGCCTCTGCCAGGCACGCAGACACGCACTGATGGGGGCAGCCTTCGGCCGGCACCCGGCTGCGCTGGAGCCCCAGGACGCACCGCTTTTGTGCCGGCGAAGGGGCTGCCTCCAGACGCCTCCCTACACACCGGGTCCCCAGGGGGAGGAGAAGCTGATGGGAACCTGCGACTTTTTTCCCCAAAGGACCCAAACCCACCCCAGTCGGACGCAGGGCAGGGCGTGGGGGAGGGGCCCCGGGAGGAAAAAAAAAACTTTTCTCGGCGCCCTGGCGGGTAGCCAAGTGTTTGCCCCAGGCAAGGGTGGCCCTGCGGCCCGGGGCGGAGGCAGCGGAGCGG